>NW_010972604.1:701547-878226 GCF_000737465.1 Haliaeetus leucocephalus
TCCACTCTGGTGAGACCCCACCTGGAGTACTGTGTTCAGCTCTGGGGCCCCCAACATAAGAAGGACGTGGACCTGTTGGAGCAAGTCCAGAGGAGGGCCATGAAGATGATCAAGGGGCTGGAGCACCTTTCCTGTGAAAAAGGCTGAGAGAGTTGGGGTTGTTCAGCCCGGAGAAGAGAAGGCTCCAGGGACAACTTATAGTGGCTTTCCAGTATCTAAAGAGGGCCTACAGGAAAGCTGGAGAGGGACTTTTTAGTAGGGCCTGTAGTGATAGGACAAGGGATAATGGCTTTAAACTGAAAGAGAGTAGATTTAGATTAGAGGTAAGGAAGAAATTCTTCACTGTGAGGGTGGTGAGGCACTGGAACAGGTTTCCCAGAGAGATTGTGGATGCCCCATCCCTGGAAGTGTTCAAGGCCAGGTTGGATGGGGCTTTGAGCAACCTGGTTTAGCGGAAGGTGTCCCTGCCCATGGCAGGGGGGTTGGAACTAGATGATCTTTAAGGTCCCTTCCAACCCAAACCACTCTATGATTCAAAGCAGGATTTACAACCTCAGGCTTTGGGAGATGCTAAGGGTAAAAACCCCAGACTTAGATGATGTTAATCCATAATAGTCCAAACATAGAAGCTTTCTTGGATTGGAGTCTCTTTACAATGTAGCCTGTACTCTTCCCTCATACCTGCTAGTGCTTTTTCAGCACAGATATACTGGAGAATGCCCAAGTTTAGAGACTGGGGCATGGTTTCTCCATTTTATATGTACTGAGCACACTGACCTCTTTTAAAAAGCTAGTTTTTTTGAATGTGGGTTTGTGAGCTGTCTGAAGACATGCTGCACATCCTCCTGGCTTGCTGGCCCCTCAGCCAGTCTTAGCCCAGAAACCGCAGCAAAGATTTTGCTTTGCCATATGCTTTCTGTGTAAGCTTATTCAAGTCACCTAACCCGTCTGTGCCTCTGGTCCTCCAGGACATACAGGTACAAGCTCATCCTGGGTGCAGCAGTGGGGTCATACATGTCTTTAAGGAATAGAAGCTATGAAATGAGTCTTGTTTAAACTGACACTTTGCCTTTTCTGCACCAGGACAGATCAGACTTCTGAGTTTCTCAGCCAGGCTCTATGGCTGAAAAAAATGCAAGACCCAGAGCATTTCAACCCCTGTAAGAGTCTTTTCAGTATATCCCCAGGTCAAAATCCAAGTTGTTGGGCAGGGACTCTCACAAGTAGAAGGTGATGTGTTTGCATGAACTCACTGGGACAAACTGTCTTTCCCTCCATTGCCTTCATTTTGCCCTCACATATGGGTCTCTGCTTTGCAGCTCTGGGGAGACAGTTACCAGTGTGACAAGCATGTCCCCTCTACAGCCCAAGAAGGTAAAGAAAAAGAAAGAGAAAGAGAAACTGGAGCAGCCACCAGCCATCCCAGCAAAAGGTATGAAAACAGAGATGCAGACGTATTTCAAATCCTGAGCACAGCCATGGAGGGACAACAGAGTGCAGGATGTCAGGACTCCTGCACTCTGCCACTGACTCTGCTTGTGAGGTGACCTGTGCTCACTCCCATCGGTGGGGGAAGAAATGGCCTGTGCCTGCTGTTGTGACCAGGCTCTCACCTCCCTGCAGCTTTGGCTATTGCAAAGCTAGTCACCAAGTCCAGGCAAGAGGTCTCAGCTCCCACTAATCAGAGAAGAGAGAGGAACCTCTGTAGCAATATTCACCCTGCTTAAAGAGAAGATTAAATTTAGGCAGGATGAAATTTCATGTTGGGCATAGACTGAGGGAAGCCAGCACATTGCACTCTTAAAATTGCAGGTGCACTTGAGAAGTCAAGCTAGCTGAGCAGATAAAGATCAACCTCTTGGGGACCTCACTTTTAAAGAGCATTTGCGATTGCCTCTGGGGTCAGTCTCACAAACTCTTGGGCTTATTTTCTGAGCACTACTGCCAGTGCTGAGCCACTGGGAGAGAGGAGGGAAAGGACCTGAAAGTTTACTGTGGGTTGAATCACAAGTGATCAGTTCTGAAGGAGTACATTTGCTCTGGCTTCTGCACACAAACAGCATGTTTTGCATATCAGATTCTTTAATCTTATGAATTTTTCTAATTCATAAACCCTATGTTTCATTGTAAAATACGTTACATGAAATACAGTTAAATTCTGGTATAAATACATGTATTTGCTCCTAATCTGCTATTAATCTGTAATTTATAAATTGCTAATGCATATACTAAAAATGACAGTGAATGATGATAATATGAAATGATCCCTTAATATTTATTTCTGTAGCTCCAATAGCCAATAATTTTCCTAAGCCCAAGCTCTTGAAACCTCAAAGAAAATTGATCCTGGTAAGTAATTTTCTCTGACATTATTTTCTCCATATTCTCCTCTCCCAATACAATTGCTGTACTGTTACCAGAACTCTAGGTTCAGAAACTATACATTGGTTTAAAAATCATACAAGTCCTTTTTTTAAGTAATACTTTTTCAAGTGATGAATTATCTTGGCTCTTTTCATTTTGAGCATTAGGTTACACTGGATCATGTTTACCAGCTTTCTAGCAGTCATTGTGCCTACAAATTTAGCCTGTTCTTAAATGAAACCTGCTATTGATTCTCACATGCTTCTAGCAGCTGGTGCTCTGGAAAAAATACCAGTTACTGACAGAATCACAACTGTACTGGTCACATGGCTTTTGAGACTTCAAGTCAGAAATGGGGAGTCTGATTCTGCCCTACAGTGGTGTAAGTCAAGAATAACTGAATTGGAGGAATAAGATGTATGTATATAGATCATATTAAGGGACCCCCCCCCCTCATATGACAGTTTCTGTTGGATATGAGTTTCTGTTTGAAACAAAAACCCCACAGATACATACCAGATAAATCAAATAGGTGGAAAGATGTTTCTCTGCTTTAGTAACAAAACAGTACCAAGGGTAATAGAAACAGAGTTTTATACCAGCTAACTTCAGCTGGCTATATAAACAGTGTGGTCTGCTAGGGTCCCTATATAGTCAATAGAAAGCGAGAAGAGTTAGAGTGGGAGCCTGATCCTCCTACCAGTTCAGACTAGATGCTTTGAATTGCCTTTTGGGGATCCTTTCTCACTTTTCTGGCAATAGAGAGAGCCCAGAGTGACTAACTCCCTAACTTAGGTGAAGGTGGGTGCCTAAAGTTAGACCATGTGAATAACCCAAACACCTCTGTGATGGCTTCACTTTCAGATGAGGGTTAGAATTGGGAACCTTCCCACCAATTGTCAGGAAAGAACCTCTGCCCTTCTAAGCATGGTTAGGGTACAACCCAGGATACCTGGGCATAATGCGAGGTGACTTCAGAACAGCTCAGCTAAAAATCTTAGGCTTTATTGCTGCTTGGGTATGGAGCTCACCTCTCCTCTGCTGGTCCTGCAGGGATTGCACCTTGGCCAGGCTCTGCTCACACAGGTCAGGTTTCAGTAGAGGAAAAGACAAGAGTTTTAAAAGTCCATGAAAAAAAACTTACATCCATGTAGATAACTGTGTCAGGCCAACGCTATCCTAAGAGGACAAAGGCACAGATGAAAGCACTTGGCATCAGGGTATGACAGCCACCCTTTGCTGCGTACACACTGCATTAATGACTGTGCCCAGACACACAGCTACATCAGAAATCAGTTAGTCTTCAGCCCTCCTAGGAAAAGCTCTCGTAGTTAAAGCACTCAGACTCTTCCTGCAGGTCAATAAAGCACATCAACACATGCTGAACTTGAGGTAAATCTGTTTCCAGATGCTTTTTCTTTCTGGAATAAATCCAAGGATATGGGCCACAAATAGCTGTTGGCTTTTCCCTTCCTGCTACACAACCCCAGTCAAGGTTCAAACTCTTTGGTGGTGGGCAGGAATAAAGCCTTTTCAAACAATGGAATCACCTTTGTCTTCCCTAGCGTGACTGAGGAGCCACATGCTACATGCAGCCAGCAGACTCGGTTTTAATGCCTTGCTGTTGGACTTGAGTCTGGCAGCTGTTTCCATATGTTGCTCTTTTCCCTTTCATTTTTCACCTCAGAGTGCACCTGGAGAGACATCACAGCCTTCAGAAAACACACGATCTGTGGACATGAGTTAGTTTTAAGTCAAAAAGTAATCCAACAAATACCATCTAAAGGATTTTCCAGACCCAAACTCACCTAGCAATAAAGTGCAATAAAGGACAAAGTAAACTAAACACAAGTCAGTCTTTAAGGCACATCCAGAAGTTAGGCAGGACAATCCCCAGAGCTGTTTCCCATTTCTGTTCCTCTTGCCTCCCTTTACAACACAGTTGGTTAAACCTCTATGTTTTAGTGTTCTCAGAAAAAAGAAAAAAAAAAAATCCATTTTTTCTGCTTTTAAATGATTTTTTGGTGAGGAAATCAGACTAATTGAAGTAAAAGAAGTTTCAACAAAGATACAAAATTGTAATAATTACAGAGAAAAAGACATATCAAATTCATCTAAATGAAACATTTTATTGCTTTTCAGCAAACTTGCCTCCCCATTTTTTTAATTCTCAAAAATTTCTTGGATTTTAAATCTTCAGTCTACTT
Organism: Haliaeetus leucocephalus; assembly: GCF_000737465.1. NCBI lineage: Eukaryota > Metazoa > Chordata > Aves > Accipitriformes > Accipitridae > Haliaeetus > Haliaeetus leucocephalus. Next base: position 706,119 of record NW_010972604.1, read on the forward strand.
TGGGGGAAAAAAGTATTATCATCATCCTGCCAAATCTCTGCAGGATAAGATAATTTTTTCTTTCCAACTGTAATTATTGCACAGCTGGTGTCTGCACTAGGTCTTTTTTCACTGATAGAACATAGTTACTAGGTAATCGTCACTTCAAAGACAGACTCAAATTGCTGAGTTTCTGGACTTCTTCTGCAGCTTCCCTGTGCAATCCAAGGAAGGTACCACACCGGGGCACCAGGACAATATTCTAGAAAACCTAAGCAAACAAACTAGAGTATCAGGGAACATTACAAAATAATTCCAGTGTTTTGGGAAATTTTTTGTAATAACCTAAATACCAGCAAAATTATTTCCAGAGGACATGTGTTTCTGGTTTCTTGAAAGATGTTTATAATAAGCTAGAGAATTTCTTTTGTTGTTAACGTGCTGGAGTGGGTTGCAGTATAATTTTACAAGAACACAATAACCTGGATAAAATATGGACATAATCTCAATGAAAATTAAAAAAAAACAAAACAAAACACAAAAAAACCCAACCAAACCCCCCCCAAAAACAGAAACGAGAGAGAAAGCCTAATATCGTGTTCAATTGCACAGCCTTGAGTAAAGCCTTTTAAAAACTCTGCTTAAGTCATATTGCTTTTGCTTTAGCCAGAATAACAATTCTATGCTCCCCTTGTTGCAAAAATATTCCCCATCAGTGTCATTCTCTATTAGCATCAATGAGAAATGTGTACAGATCAAAGGAAATAGAGATGCTGAAATGCAAAAAGGGATGGTTTTTATGGCGTGCAAGAAGTACAGAGAGTCATTAGGAAGAACAAAATTCTGGGGATCCACAAATTCTGCTCTCTAAGGACTGTTCTGCTATAGCCTTAAGTACTTAGCCCTTTGAGTTCGTAGAGATAAATCTTATACTTCCTCAACCAAATTTTCTGGTAAGTCTTTCATTGCTTCCTAGAGATTAGTTGTCATAGCCCAAGAGTGCCAGTTATAGAACATCATCTAAATGAAAAGGTTTCAGTGTCTTTTCATGAAGGTTTGCACCACCAAGCTTAGGAGCTCCTGTGTGATTCACTAGAGCCAATGGGAAGGACATGACTTCAGGTTAGACCAAATCCTGCAATCTTTACTTATGCAAAATTTTTGTTGACTTCATCATTTTCACACTAAATTTTAAGGGGAGGAATACCTGCACAGATAAGACAGGCTATAGGGAACCTTTCTGATTTTGCTGATGTCTTATGTGGCCTCTGCTAAGTCATATAATCATCCCACTTTGAAATCAAGTAGGTATATCCTGTATTACAAATGATCCCCTTGGGCTTAGTTCTTCAAACACATTGTACATGTAAAGCACACAGTACATAAGAGTTGGCTTCTGCTGTTCCTACACTGACTAACGTCTTGAATAACCTCTTTACCAGAGTGTATCTGGCTTCTCTTGTTCCCCACCACAGAATACATATTGGTCCTGTGTGACTTCTGAAGCAGACTGCTTTCAGTAACCATAGCTGAGCTATTTAGGAGAAACATCCTTCTACCTTCAGCTCATACAGCATAGACAACATTACTTATCTCAGCATGGATTGGATCATTGGTGACCTGGCACCACACCATTGCAGAGCTTTTCTTTTGATGATGATAATGTAAAAGCTACCTGAGAAACAGGAAGGGCTTATGGTTATCTAAGACTAAGGGAAATTTCTGGAATTCATTTTGTTAACTTTGAGTGAAAGCACAATCTTGGGCACGCATTCTACCTGCCTGCCTTTTTTAGGCACCACTTACATATTTTATGCTAAGATTTGAAAAGCCAGCTCAGAGATCTGGATTCCCAGGTTTAACAGATGTAACAGAAATGGGAAGCACAGGTTTCCTTCTGCAGCTTTGAAAATCCCATCCTTATATACCATTATAGGCTAAGCGCTGACAATGTGCTGAGTGCCAGCCAGTGCAGGTCAGGACAGTCCTTGTGCTGAAAGTGCTTACTCTGTAGTGAGTAATATGTCTGAAAGTCTGGAATTTACAAGTATTCATTCAAAGGACAGCTTCCCTGCTCCTACCATGTCCACAAAGCAGAAGGGTGTTGTTTTGAGCAGGAACTTGACATAGGTTTGACACCTGTGGAGCTGAGAAGGCTGTGACTTGGTCTCATCATCCGCATGTAGTCAGCAAAATCAAGCTTTCAGCATTACACATTTAGCTCAGTGTTCTACATTGTTGTATACTCCTGAATCAAGCAATGAAGACAGGCGCTCCTAAAGCTGCCCAGAAGCTTAAGTTTCCTTCACCTGAAAAATCCTTTTGACTTTCAGGTTTCAGGAGTACGTTTCCCATTGTACAACAAACCAACCAGATCCACCGTATATCAGAACCAGTGATCCTGGAGTCCTTTTGGGAGAGGGGTCTAGATGTGCGAGTGAATTGTCTGCAGTCTGATTACCACGTCAGAGCTCTGAAATGTAAAGAGCTGCTTTTGGTTTTTGATTGCTGGGAAATTTGTGCCTTCTAAGCTGGGCTCCAGCCTGCTGTCCTGCAGCTTCAGCCTCACTGCAACCTGGGAGCAAATTTACACATTGCAAGATTGTACTTGATGGACAAACTGATTTTTTTCCCTGTCTTCTTTTTCATCTTACAATTAAGCACTATGTCATTTAAACCAGTCTTATACCTGTCCTGGTTTCAACTGGGCAATATGGACAGTAGCATATGCATGAAACTAGCTAGGAAAGGTAGGCTAGTCAGGTTTTTTTGTGCAACTAGTGGGATTCCTCGTTATTCTTAACCTGTAGGTAGTAGTGGCCCTTTCCTTGAGAAAGAAAAAGGAAGTGAAATACATCTGTTCAGTAATCTGTGGATTCTGGATCTGGGAATAAGCAGGTCTTCCTTTCTCCTGGATGATTTTAAATTAAAAGCTATGCCACCCTCTGTTAGAAGAGTTGTTTCCTCCACAATATATAACAATGGGTGATGATTTAAATTCCCAATTTCTTAAGGTATTATTGATCTCCACAGACTTCAAGTAACATTGTACATATGATATACAAAGGAGTTGTAAACATTTTTTTCCTTGACTCCCTGTGATTTTTGAATATTTCTATCCAGTCCACGTAATTTCTCTATCTGTGAGATGAATAATCTTTTTTTTTTTTCTTTTCAAGTCTCTCCTTAAGATGTGAGATGTCCATAGGAACATTAATATCATTTACACGTTCAGGTTGACACTCAGAACACAACATACTCATAACTACTGAGTTATGCCTGCTTTCCCATTCAGATCACAGGTTGCTATCCTTACTCCCAAGAAGGAACAGTTTGTACAAATACATAACATATCTTGCTGGAATTGTGCCGAGACTTGTGTATTTACAAAATCCCACAGCAGGTGATTTTTGTGTGATAAGACATTTGGAGTAGTAGAAGTGTCACCAGAGAACTGAAAACCTTTAATTACTTCCTTGGGCCTTTTTGAAGGATAAGAAGAAATCAACCTGATTTCCAGCAATGTTGGTTTAGAATCTAGGAATAATTCTGCAACTGTAAAAGGAATAAAGCATTAGCAAAGGTGATGATGCTCTTCCCCAAAAGCTGTTAAAACAGGCTGGACAAACCTCTGCCAGGTATAGTTAATTCTGTTAATGAAGAAAGGTGGAATGGCTCACCCCTTAGAGTCACTACCTGCCCTACATTTGTGGGATTCTATTTCTTTAAAATAAAATTATTCAATGTGACTTAGTAAATCATCTTTGTCCCTGACTTTGTTATCATCACTTCTGTGGGATTCAATAGCAAAATTGAGATGCAATGCTGAAAGAGGCTTCACAAATTGTTGTAAATATTGTTTCCAGGGAGTCTGGGAAGTATTTTTTACTCTAGGGAGTGAAAAATAGGCATCTTAATGGAAACAACCTGTCCTTTTTAACTGATAGTGCCACTAAAAGTCATACTTCCTACTCTCCATATTTCCCAATGTCCTGTTTCTCAGCTTTGGCACTGCGAAGACAACAGCTCCCTTGATATTTCAACACTCTTACTGGCCAACAGTTGCATTTCTAGGAGATAACTCATCTTGCAGATCTAGCTTCAGATTTACATGAATGTCTGCAGAAGTAATTTTTGAAGTTCCTCCCTTCCAGGGGAATCTCTGGATTTCTGCCTGCAATCAAGACACTGAGATTGGTAAACTCTCGAAGCACTAAAGATAAAAAAAAAAAAGATCTCTTTCTAACTCCTGAGTTAAGTTACTACCTTAATGAAGGAGCCGTCCCACCAAAGTTCATAGGGTTTGAGCATAAAGTGTATCTGTGGCCCTGAGGAGTGCTACTGATTTCAGCACAAGACCACACATTCTAGAGAGAGTGATTTTCCAGTGTATATTAAAAAAAAGGACTGTCGAAGGCTAATCCTTTTCTCTCTGACGTTACAGTGTACAGTGAGCTTTCTCACTATTAACTTTGCAAAATCCTGCCTAACCTCACTGCTAGCATGTGCTGTCTCCCCCGTCCTGGTGGCCCACACAAGAGGGTTGCAGCCTGTCCACCAAACATACTGAATCTTCACTTCAGCACACTCTTGCCTTTACCTCCATAACTGACCCTCCGGTGATAGCCAAGCTGGCAGACATATGCCATTCCCTCCGACAGCTTCAAAAAAAGGATGCTTATGAAAAGAAGATAGCCAGAGGAAAAGATGGGCTACCCCCTTTTCCTTAGGCTGCACGCAGTATGCACTTTCCTCCCATCTGGGCATTCAAGCAGAAAGAAGCAACAATCTGTACCTGTGGCCAAAGCCCATCCAGTCGGCCTGGAGAGTCCTGTCTAGACACTTTCTGACTGAGTGTGCTCAGGTGGGGACACAGGATGCTCCTGGGCCATGCCATCTGGACAGTATCCGCATTTTTCCTGTGGAGCTCTTTACTGAGTGTGACTACAAACCAGGATGTTTCTCAAATATGAAAGGGAAAAGGCCAAAGATTCGAGTTTGGCATTTGCAAGAGAAAGGGAGAGAAAAAATGGTAGTTCCAGCATGTGCTTGCTAAGAAAGAGCTACTTCATGACACTGGGGCAGGGCTGCTTTCTTTGTGCTGTGGAGTAACCTGGAAAGGAGTGCAATTCCTAGAGACTGGATCAAAAAAACCTCACTACCATCTCTTGATTCTGTACCTTTCCCATTTACATTTCCTACAGCATCCCCCTGGCACCGCAGTGTGCACCCAACAGCACAGCATGGCCAGTCCATAGGTGGCAATTTGCCATGTATTGGCAATCAAACCAGCAAACATATGCATACTTGGCAAGGTTTTATCCTTGCTAACCTAATAGATTCACCAACGAGCACAGGGCATGCCAGTGAGGGTGGGGTTTTATTTTCAAGTCTTGCTGCAGGAAATTAGGATTACTAAAAATATTGTGAAGCTCTGACTGGAACTTGGGACATATGCTTGTTAAATCCAGAGAACTTAGAGGTGAAAATTCAGTTTGGTCTATAAACAGTTTTCTTGCCCTGGTCCGTGTTAAAATCCTTCTGCATCATATCCCAAACAAAAACATCACATGTGATCATATAGACACTGAATTCCAAGGCAAATGTCTGCAGCAATAGTCACTAAAATATATAAGATTGAAGTGAACTGGGAATTGAGCCCTTTTCTGCTTATTTTTGATGGTAAACTAGAACCAGGGGAATTTTTTTTTTTTTAAATTAGAAATTCACATTCATTTTGTCATCTTCATGATAACTGGTGTGGTCATGGAACAATGAGATTGCAGTAATCTGTAAGTGCAAGTTGACATCAGTTCTTTTTTCCAGACAAGTTAAATTTATTCCTGGTAATCATGACATAAAAATCAGAGTAATTTTCATTAAAAAATCCAACCCTTCTAGGTAATTTCTAACATGTTTATATACTGGACAAACTCAATAAAAACAAAACTATGTATACACATACTTTAGTTTCCTTTAAATACTCACATGATAGACTTTGCAGATTGTTTATTAAGAAAAATGTTCCTATAAGTGAACTCATTCGAATAATTGCCCATGTGACTGGAATAAACTAAAATTAAACTGGAAGAAATCTGGAAGAGGGGTCATTTTGCATTTGCCAGAAGATACACTGGAAAATGATGACTCTTCCTAATTTGTATTTGTGCAAAGTGTGTGATCCCAAGATGAGAAAACAGAGATACAAGATAAAGACTGTATCTAGAAATGTCACATTGGAATAGAATTCTATTTGAAGAAATCATTTCAATGTTATTTTAGAACAATGATGGAATTTTTCAGGAAAGGGTGTTGTAGCCATAGAAATCCCAATGACCTCCTAAGTGAAGAGCCAGGATGGAAAGATAGAGGTGAATGGCCAGTCATTCACTGTCTCTTCCTCTTCTGCCCTAGTATCAGTCCCACGTCTAACATCAGTTATTAAAGTCACATTATTGTTCCAAAAAGGAGGTGGTGGCAGGATTCCAGGTTTACACTGCCAAAACGCTATCCAATCCAAATGAGATATGAAATCAGAGAATTAGTTTTCTTTCCCTGCCTGTTCAAAAAAAAATGGTTTTGGACAAACAAACCAGCAAAATTAAATTAAACATGTGGCTGATAAATGAAGTACAGAAGAGTATATGGAATAAAACCCTGGCTACCATAGGTACTTTAAAGTAGTGTTGGCTTCCATGCACTGTTATTACGCATCCTTTGCTGAAAACTGTATACCCTTCACAATTTTGAACCTCCTGTGTGTTTCCTCATATTTTCAATCAAATTATTACATACTAGAAATATGCATAAGGGAAATTATTCTACACATTTTATGGTGTGCTGTTGCTTGTAGCAGTAATTGAAGTACCTTTTCCACTTATGAAAGTACTAATTTTATTTGGTTTTATTGCTTTTCTAGATGCAATTATTTATTTAGTGTGTTTTGGCTTTATTAAATTATGTTTACTATAGGAACATCATAAAAATGTATGAAAGCAACACATCAGCCACTACTGCCCAATGACTTGTTTTGGGGAATCTAGTGTTATTTTTCATATCCAAACATAATAGAATAAAGTAAGAATAAAGAGATAATCTACACTGGAAAACAATGCAATTTTGAGATAATATAATAGAACACCTGGACAATATGATTTCATAAATCTTAGTTCTAAAATTTACATGAGCTGGGCGTTGGGGTGGCTATTTTAGGACATGCGGCATTTTCTAAATGGAAACATAACATGAAATACAATTAAACAGCAAAGGGGAAAGCATATACAGATTTAGCTTGCTCTGAGCAACTGATTTCTACAGAACAATGAAAATATTTCTACTTCAAAAGATGTACCAGGTCAGTCTTAGGAGATGTAGAGTTTTACTCTGGCAGTGACTAACAGCTTGTTTGAAAGTTTTATCAGATTCATTTTTAGGAGGCTTTTCACATGCACTATATCATTCTGCATTGAGGGTCTGAGGTGACACCCACTGAAGTTGTCAGCAAAACTCCCAATACCTTCAAATAGGGACTAGATAAGCTATCATTACACTGAGAAGAAAATCTTCAACATTTGCTGATGTTATTGTGATTTCCAGCCTCAACTCCTGTATTTAGCCTCTGTACTAACTATTGAATAGGTGGGCACATATAGTTTTGAGATCTCAAAAGGAATCTTTAACATACCATAAAAGGCAAAAACAACTTAAGCATCTAGAAACTGAGGCTAATACTCTCTGGCTAGAAGGAAGAGGGGAATGTAATAATTGATAATCATCAAAGTAGTTGACCGAGAGTATTTTCTAACCCTTTAAGCCACCAAAGCCAGGATAGGACAGATGTCTTTAAACACTGTGGTTCAGTTCAGTCCTGATACACAAACAAAGAAAAGAAATGTGTGATTCTAATTCTGTTACATACAAGATCAGGCTGGGATCCACAGGACATCCTTTTACATCATTACACAAGAGAATTCAATGAAAGCAGGAAATTTTCTGTGTAGTCAACAGTGGCGCATTTGATAGTGAATGAGGACTAGAAGCTGAGATCAAATAGGACTACCCATGCAAGGGGAGGAGGAAAGACTATGTGAATAATCGAACGCAAAGATTACAGACCTGCAGACAGCCTGCAAATGGCCTTTACTCACACACACAGATCAACTGACTTCAACGACACCACTTGCAACAGCAGCTGCACAAAGTATTTCAGGATTGGATCTGCAGAGAAGAAATAAGATTAAATTAATGCTGGAAAAGTGTAAACTGATCCACCCAAGGGGAAACAATGAGCAACTGTCAAGGCAAAATGAGAGGATTCCAGAGCAGTGCAAAAGACAGGAAGCGAGGGAGCACGGGGACTGATTTCAGAGGATATTAGATGTTTATCTTTTTAGCCAGAAGACAATATAATATTTATTCAAACACATTTCAAGGAAACAGGAATCATTTATGTTAAATCAGAAAGAAATAAATAGCAGTAAATAAAACATAAAGGAAACTCTTGGCATTGGAAAATATTGTCAATTTCTTCATTATAACATTTAAATACTGCATGGAAAATCTTGGTTTATGAACTTTGAGTCAGTTTTCAGTTTACAACTGGCAAAGCCTTTCTTGGTCTTAGAGATGCTACCTTTTCTATGAGGTATAGACTTGTGACTGCAAAAATTTGCATGGCTGAAATGTTTTTTTGTTTGTTTTAATTGTCCTTTTTAGGCTTAAACTTGAGGACACCAGTTATATTCAGGTAGAACACAGTACCTGAAAAGATAAAAGAACAAATTCTCCAGTTCTTCACTTTCACAGGGCCTTAGCACTTCACCCTTCTTCAGGAAGCACAGACTTTAATCTTCTACAGATGAACTGAAATCTATTTTAAGTACTAGGGCCCCACATACAATTCCACAGCAACTCTTTTATTTGTTGCTACATTTTCTGAGCTGAATTTGTTATGAATAACCCACTCCCAGCTGATGAGCCAACACACACAAAGGAACACAAGACAAGACTTTCCTCTTCTAAGCCACCACTCTGAGTCTGGATGAAGTCCCCAATAGCAGTAGGAAGCTATCCTGTTACGCACGTGAAATTTGTTCAGTAAATTGTCTTGATAACATCTCTCTTAGCTAAGTTTTATAGATTTAAGTCTAAAACTCAACCACTGTAATACATCAGACAGCTTTGGTGGTATGGCCTTTGTTCTAAACTCTGAACTCATCTATAGCACGGCAAAAGTGGTGAAATCACATTGGAATGACAGTAACTCAATTCTGTCCATTTTTGCTGCCTTCTGCATACTTTTAACATGGTTTTTGGTTCTGTTAAGAAACATATTGAGAGATACTGTGAGTGGCTGTGATTAGAGATGTAACTGGTCCAATGTGTACAGCTAGGAAGCAAATCTGGCATATATATTTCAAATTGTGTAATCTGCAATAACTAAAATTAAACTGGGAAATTTAGGATTAAAGAGGCTGAACATTTTGCTAACACACATCTTTCAAATTTGCAGTATTTGAATTGTCCAATTAAAATGTTCAGTGTTTGAGAAACGAAGAGAAATTGGAAATTAACCTGAAAATCCTACTATTTCCTGTTTCTTATTATTAATATTAATTTCATCTTCTATCAACTAAATCTAGTGCTGATTAACAGCATAGTAGAATTAGCATGTGTGAGAGAAGAAATATAGCCCATTCTATAGAATATTTATATTCAGTGGTAACAACATTATAACTGTAATTTCTTGGTTCTGTTTCCTAGCCAAAAATCGCAGAGGAGAATTTAACATACGCTGAACTTGAACTTATGAAGCCGATTCAGGAAGCCAAAGGCATTCCCAGTACGACAGTCTATGCACAGATACTCTTTGAGGAGAACAAGCTGTAATAGTTCATGCCTGTATAAATGGCCTTTGCCTGTGTTCTATTTAATTCTTGCTGTGCTGTTTATTTATAAAAATCATACAAATGTCCTTATTTTTTTATTTCCATTCACGCACTTCTATTTCTCTATGAGACTTTTAAACAAAATGTAGTTGAAAGTAATCATAGAAAAAGCAGCTGGTCTACAAGTGACATCCGAGAGACACCCTTCATAGTGTTCAGCCCCCCTGTTTTAAATGGACTGAAGTTCCACCTGGGGCATTTTCAATACCAAACATTATTCCTTCTTTGATACTAATGTGACAAGTCCAGCTGCAAACATCAACATTTTAGCAAGCCTCAGAAGGACTAGTAGCAGGATCTATGCACATCAGCCTGCTTCTGAAGACAAAGACCACTGACCAGGAAATTTGTCAATTGAATGCTGTTGTTTCCATCAGAAAAATATTAGCTCAGTAAAGCTGAGACTTTTTTTCACAGCAAAGGAAAAGCTAAAACTACTTTTTCTTTTGTTTCCCTCCAGAAATAGTTATAAAAAGGTTTGGTTTCTATATTTTCAAATTCCCTTTTAAATGACATTGTCTTTAAAAACTTATGTTACTTTTAGTAAAGTGCTTCTTAAGTGCTTGAAAACAAACATTTCAAAATAATCCAAAAGAAACATTCATAGTTAAACCCCAATAATTTAAGGAAGAATATTTGTAGCTTGGGAGCACTTTCCAGGATTTGACCTTTTTAAAATTCTGATTGGGAGTAGGAAAAACTTGATAGTAAGTAAAAGACTTTGGCAGAACCAGGACACTGCTTTTGGCCTTGATTTAGATTGGTGTTTCCAAACCTGCAACAGTTTCCTCCTGTGGCCTACATTACTGAGCTGCTGAGTTAGAGGAAAAATCACACAGCTTCTCCTTTAGTATGGAGCAGACTCCATTAACACCCTGCTCACTTGCGTTGGAGTTATTTCTTTGGAAAGACCAGGGCTCAGGAGATAGGGAAATGAGCCTAATGTGAGAGCACAAAATACTCTTCCTCTTTCTTCACCTCTTGATAACTGAGAAGGAATTCTTCCCTTTCCTTTGATACACATTCCTGGAAAATGGGGTATTCTGTGGCATCCTAGGCATTTCAGTCATGAAGGATAGCTAGACTGATGTTTTCAAGCTTTGAAATCTACAATGCCCAAATTCCACCAAAGCTCAGGGTGAGTTGGGTACCCAACACCTTTCAGCCCTTGAGAAGCTTTAGCCCTCGAGTAACCATAGAGTTAATGGACACATAAAAGCATGGGCTCTTTAGCTCACCATCAGGCCATGGAGATCTGATATTTGTTGTGTGCCAGGTCCTCTCCAGGTCTGGGAGGGAGCCGCTTGACAGGCCACTCATTCAGCAGTATCCAGTGTGGATTTTGGAGTAGCACTCCCAGGCCTTGGGTTTTGAAATCCTCACCAAGGTGATCCAAGTTGCTTCCTCCTTTACAGGTCAGGCCTTTTTAGTGATACAGCAACTTCTCACCGGGGCTCAGAGCACAGCTGGGAACCATTGCAGGAATACTCATGCTCTTACTCCTGTTACCGCATGGGAGCACAGAAGAGTTGGGCAGGACTTACAACGCAGGAATGGGGACACACAACAAAGGGATAGAACACATCGCTGCCTTTTGGAGGGTTTTACCAGAATAAGCGAGTCTGTATAAACTGCTTTTTAACTTTTTTTGAACAGGGATAGAAATTAGGCAGCATACATAATCTGTTACTGTATAGCCAGGATGTGTAAATGTAAAATACAGTCACCTGCTTCCATGTTAGATAAAAATCTCTTGTATAAAAAAGAGAATTTAAGAAAAGCTTGGCCATTATGTACAGTACAAATTCCAACTCTAGTCCCTCATCAAAACAGTTCTTTCCAAACTAAAGCTAGCTTTTATCAAGAGGTTTGCTAGTAATTATTTGCATTTTTAATGTTTGCATTTGTGAGCTGTCAAGAAAATGTTTGTTTCACGTTTTCATTATCCCAGGAGTTTAATCACACACCAAAAGGGTATGGTATCTTTCCTTGTCCTCTGATTGGGTGATGGACTTTCAATGACAACAGCAATCAACTCATTGACCAAAAAGAAATTGGTGCTAAAGAGTGATCAAACATTCAGGGATCAATTTTGGAACAGCCAGAGTTCAACTGACTATTCAGAGAGGACATCGCTTATGCAGACAGGTGTAAGGAAGGCCTCAGAAAAGTATAGTATATATACTATATTTAGTATATATAAATAGAACTTATTAGTGATTCCTTTGGAATTAAAAATAAAACCCTAACACATTAATGAGTTGACCACTTAGTTGTGAAAACTTTCTAAAGTTTGATGTATATAAACATTCCTTTTACATACAACTGGCCATTGTGCCCATTGTTCAGAAAAATCGTCTACTGTATGTTTATGCCCAGTATTTTAATGAATACCATTCTTTGTGTATTAATATTCTATATATTCTTGTTTATATTTGATATCTAATTCCCCAAAATAATAGTTAATTGAGCTAAATAAATTACCTTCTTTGGTGCAATAAGTTCTCTCAGTCTGTGTAGGATTTATTGCTTGCTAGAGAACAATTTGAGGATATATGTTTATCTCATACTCAGCATTTAGACAATCCCAATAGGTGGCAATTGAATTTTTCATTCTGCAGAAGTTCCATGATTTTAATTTTTTTTTCCATTTGTGACTGACTTCAGATGACAGCAGAACCCTGAAAGGCAACAGACCAGCTGAGCGAAAGGAGGCCAGAAATACTACTTAGGAGAACACCCATCTTCTTGAGTAGACATTTCCTATGCCTTTTGTTATGCAGCGTCCACCCAGATTTAATAATGTCAGATCATATCATTGGAGAAAGAAAAACATCATCCTTTACCTTGCAATTAATTGTACATCTTTAAGTATACTCACTTTAAAGACTACAGAGAAGAAAATTTCACAGAGTATGATGTGCTTTGGTGGGAGAAATGCAGAATAAATTGGATTTAGCTCCTTCTAACAGGAACGGCAAGGCCGAATTAATGTCTGGCCTAACTCCATCTGGCTTCAGCAAAACAACAGAGCTGAACGTGGTTCACTGTTCTTTTATGACAGGAGCTCCCATGAAGACTCTTAATACCTTATTAAGCAGCAGTTGGAGTCTGCTGAGTCATACTATTTTGGTTACTCCTTCTGTTGTCATTGGTAAAACATGGGCTAGTGCTGAAATTTTGACAAATACAGCTTTATTAGCTTCATGCCAATTTAGTATCAGATTGTTAAATGTTAATGTACTGCATCCTATAGCTTTAAATAGAATTAGAGATGTTTACAGCTTTGGTTAAATGCACCTTGTTCCTCCACATTAAATTTTATTACTAGAATCCTCCATCAGCAAATAGGAGTAAATCATATTAGTGTTGCGGGCTGTGTGGGGATTGATTCTGCAGCCCAAGGAAAAGGTGTTTTATTACTCTTTATTACAACTTTCTAATTGGTAGGTGTGGTCAGAATGTCATTATCTCTGTAATTACAAGTAAATTATTTGTTTTAGAAAAACTGTAACATAATTGTGGGGTTCTTTTCATTAAGAAGTTCAATAAACTTTTGTACTTAGCCAGGGTTTGGCCAGATTCTGCTAGCATAGCAGGACTCAGACCAGATGTGGTCTCATTTGATGTTTGATTTGTAGGTCAAATTCTGCTTTTTGAGGGCTTCTCCAAAACACCGCTGGTGACTGACATCAAGGAGCAAAGACCCTTTTTGGATTCGGTCTAACTTGCCAGGGTAAAACATAAAATTCCTAAATTCCGCTGCATAACAGTTGCTCTTCTGAGTTTCCTGCACTAATCTGAAATATACTCATTTGGTGTACTTTATTCCATCACCTAGTTTGACTCCATTTTACTACCTTGGTTGCGAGGCAGGGTAGATTGAAAAACTGCGTGTCAATAAAATACTCTAAGTTTGTGTTATTCCTCTCGGAAAAAAAAGAGAAAATGGAGATAGAACATATTTTGAGATGTCAGCTAGTCTATTACTTGATCTCCATGTTGGACCAACTCAGCCTGACTTAACCTGGTAGAGGTTGGTCTAACCTCTTCTTAGAAACGTGCAATGATAAGGTTCTATACTCTTCTCACCATCCATTTCCACAGCCCTAATCATTCAAAATGCTTCCTAGCATATAGGCTATATCTTCTTGCCTTTTCCCCAGTAGACATCCAGAACATCTCCCTTTCCTCCTAACAGGCTTCTCCATATTTGAAGACTATTGAAAGGAAAGTTGAAAAGAGAATTGACAACCTCAATTCTGTCAGGCTTTCGTCTTGTAAAGAACAAATGATTCCCAACACTGCTTCTGTGGAAAAGATTAACAAATTATTCCAGAGAAAACAGCCCTGGAAATTCAGGGAATGGTTAGATTTGGATTCTGAGCTGGCTTCCCAGATCCCATTCTGAGCACAGCCCACATGGGAAAACACCTGCTGAAACACCTGCACAAAACACAACATAGCTCCAACACGTGGATCTCAAACAACCCCTCTCCCTGACCACCCCAGCGCTTTCAGCAAACTTCACAGCAGTTCCATATTCCAGCATTTCTACTCAGAGGCTAAATGCTGAAGCAGAGTGCTCTACTGACTGTATAGCAATAGGTAGGGTAAGGGTCCTACCCGTCTTGGCACCATATTGTGTTAAGTCTCTCCTGTTCCTCACCAGCATTGCTGGGTTGTATGCAAACCCCATGAGAGGCTTTTCAGTCTTTGACTACCCCAGTCAGAAACGTTCTGGCAGTCCTTTTCGAGCCTCCAGCTGAGACTTGCTCAGGTTTTCATTTTAGTACATAACACAGCTAGTCGCTGCAACTGCATTTCTCCCTGCTGTGCAGGACCTGGGACTCTCCTGCATCTCACACCAGGGAAGTAGGAGGTCCTGTGCACAGGGTCCCCAGGCAAGCTCACTTGGGTTCTGGTCCTGGCTAGGGAAAAACTTTGGGCAAAGGGACTTCTTAGCTTCCTGCATGCCTGTTCCCTGTGCCCCTCTTGAATGCAAGCTGTTGAGTCAAACTAAAAACTTTCCCTCTTGGATTTAATTTGAGTTGTTAAACCATGTTAAAGTCCTATCTATCTTGTCTGCAGCAATATTTTACCATAAGGAAGTGAATGAGAATGCAACAGTGCATTAGGGCTCTGTGCACAGAGCTGCACAAGACAAGATCACCTTTGAGGGCTTTTGCCTTCCTGTTCTGGACTGGCATGGTCTTGGGCACAGCTGACAGCAGCTACAGTACATAGCTACCCACAGCCCCACATCTATCTTTGAGAAATTAGCTCTTGATCTTTTGGATTATCCTCAGGAAAGAGGAGGCGTGCAGGAACTTCTCTGACTACTAACAGTTCTCTCTGACACCAGGGGGGAAGTACAGCACAGAACCAAGGCATCACGTAAAACATACAGGGCAAAAAAGACATGGGGATGTGCAACAGTTATCACTTTCAAACATGGTAACGTGACGCGTGTCCTTCCCTTACCATAAAAGCAAACAAGGCATCACTGGATGCTGCTCAGTGGTGCTACACCACTTCCTCCACCTCTGATTCTGCCTGCTGAGCACAGAAACTAGAAGGAAAACTGCTCAGCACCATCTGTGAAGGGATTTTTCAGGCAGCCAGTTAAGCAGCTTTACAAATCTCATTCCCCTGCACTAGTCCTGTGGGACACAAGTAAGTGGAGAATCCTGGCCTAGGTGCTCAGATCAGAGAGGATCAACAAGATTGACAGCCAGCCATCATTATTCTACATGGCACCTCTACGCCTTAAATGGTCCTGCTTTGCAATGGCACTCTGCTCTCACGGGAACATGTGCCCTTCAAATCCCTCAGGCAAACATAGCTATGCTCACTTCTACCTCTACTTCCTCCTTGCTTGCTCTCAAAGAACAGCCAGAGAAGAGGAGAGTTGTGTCCTGCCAGGGAACTAACTCAAAAGCCAAAATTAGTAAATCACTGTGCACATGATGACAGCAAATGCCAAAGGCCACTCCTATGTATCACTATAAAAAATAACATTAATTGGGATGCTTTGCAATTTCCTGTACAACCCATAATTAGGTTAGATAAGAAACTAGCAGTGTCTAAGTGCTATAAATGTCTAAATTAAGTTATTTTGAAAGTGCTCGGCACTTTGACATTTGAGAGTTCAGAGTAATTGGGGTATTGAAATAAAATTGCTTCTGTTATTTAAAAGGTCATTATCTTCTTCGGGTAGATATATAAGGACTATTTTCCACTCTACTGAGCTGTTCTATTTGGTACAATTAGACCTGCTTGAGTAGATTTCTAGTGGGCCTCCTCCCACTTATCACAGTCCCAGCACTGCCACAAGGAAGGTCCTGTAAATATACAGCCCAAATACAGAGTATATATTCAGCTCATAATCGGGCTCTGAAGAGCCAAGAGCTGTGCGGAGCTTCAGACAGACACCCACCATGAACAGCACAGGCTGCTACACCCAGCAAGGTGGCAACTGAGTCATTACACAACAAAAGTCAACAAATGCCAGGTTACAGGCAGAAGCCAGCCTGCTGGGCAGACAAAGGCGTTGGAGCAAATCAGAGTTTCGCCTTCCCAACCAAATTACCTCATAGTCTGGCAGCAACTATGGTTATTTCAATAACACTGCTGGAATCCCTTGTTTACAACATGCATGGTCCCACTGTCACAATAAAGATATGCCTTTTGCTTGCTTCCCAGATCTGGTGCTCTGCAACTGTGACAGTCAAAGATGGGAACTTACATGACTACACCTTGACTGCATTTTATTTTGGTTAGTCCAGCAGTGTCAGTAAAATAAGGGGGTATAAAGACATAGACATTGGCAGAGGAGATTTAACTTATCACCACCTCTCCACTAGAGACTGCCACAGCCAGGAGACCATGGGGAATGGACTGAGCACAGGAGTGGCCGGAGAGCACTGTTCATTGCAGTGGCTTAATCCCTGCGCTCCGCCCATGAGAGCTGAGCATCCCACCAAAACTGGAGTAGCTATGGGAGCATGACTTTTCGTTGTCCCTCTTGGCTAGGGAACAGGTGTACAAGGGAGAAGCAAAGTCCTTAGAGTCTCCTGTCCAAGCTGAACAAGGAGACAATTTCTGACCTGAAACAGGGAAAGTTCTCATGCTGCTGTTGCAGTCACCCACACAGAGACAGCTTGTCCCCCATCCATAAGAGCTCATGATGTTCTTTCCACCACAGGACTCACCTGACATCCTCAGCTCCAGCCACCCAGCCAGCACACTCACCGTTGCTCCCTCAGTGACTGTCCTACAACAACAACCCGTCACATGCATAGGGTTGTAACACTTGAGTATGAAACACATCAAGTGATGACTGAACACAGGCATAGCTGTCCCCATCATAAGGCCTACATTTGCTCAATACTCATTACAGCAAATATTACTCATGGTTACCAAGATCCCAATGTACTGCTGAAGGCTGCCTGGTTCCAGATGCCAAGTTTCCATAAGACATTTAACTCCAGTGCAGGGAATGAGGGGGTTCCCTTTTAAAAACTTCATGTGGCAAATTTCCAGGAGCCTCCTGACACTTGGGAAGAGCTCTGATGACAACAAGTGTAGGGAAGGTTGGCATTCCTCCATGTCATGGTTTAACTCCAACCAGCAACTAAGCACCACACAGCCGCTCACTCACTTCCCCCCCAACCCAGTGGGATGGGGGAGAGAATCAGAAAAAAAAGTAAAACTCGCGGGTTGAGATAAGAACGGTTTAATAGAACAGAAAAGAAGAAACTAATAATGATAAAGATAACACTAATAAAATGATAACAGTAATAATAGAAGGATTGGAATATACAAATGATACCCAGTGCAATTGCTCACCACCCACCGATCAATGCCCAGTTAGCCCCTGAGCGGTGATCCCCACTGCCCCACCCCCCCAGTTTATATACTAGATGTTGCGTCACATGGTATGGAATACCCCTTTGGCCACTTTGGGTCAGCTGCCTTGGCTGTGTCCCCTCCCAACTTCTTGTGCCCCTCCAGCCTTCTTGCTGGCTGGGCATCAGAAGCTGAAAAATCCTTGACTTTAGACTAAACATTACTTAGCAACAACTGAAAACATCAGTGTTACCAACGTTCTTGTTATACCTAGCTCAAAAACATAGCACTATACCAGCTACTAGGAAGACAATTAACTCTATCCCAGCTGAAATCAGGACACTCCACCAGTCCTGTTCTCTCTCACACCTCCCCATCAGCCTACCTGATGTCAATGACAGTAATTGCTATGCAAACATCTGAAGAGTGACACCATAATGCAACAACTAGTCTGATCCTTAAGTGATGTGTGTGACCATAAGCAAACAAATCACTCCACCTACCTGGCTCAGAGGTGCTCAGTACCAAGTGGGAGGAGACAAGAGAGCTGGGATCAGGTCCAGAGCTTTTCTGGGCTCCTTTTTCAACTTTCTTTGGATGTCCCTCCCAAAAAATGAGAGACAAGCATAACAGGCTGCATTTTCATGCAGAAGGGAGCATATTCCTGCAAATTATTTTAGCTCATATGGCTCTCAGATAACTTCCCTTGTGACAGCCATAGGCAATCATGAATGAGATGATCTTCTCACCAATACCCTCTTGTAACAAGCTTTGAGATCCCTGTATGAAAAGGACTTGGAAACAGTAGCACATGGTGACAATCACAGGGGAAACTTTCCTGTGGGAGTTACAGATCGGTTTGCATGGGTTTCTCAAAAAAGGTTTGAGCAAATTCTTTTTTATGAGGATGCAAAGGCCCGGCAATGCACAGGCAGCTCTGGTGTTTAGTAGCCAACAGAAAGCTACAGAAATCAGCCAGTATTTAATGCTCACTGTAACATTTATAAGACTTCTATCGCCGAACAAGGAAGCAAGATCATCTATGCAATAACCAAATAAGTGTGATTAAGGCATTTTAGGGTTTATGATCCTCGATTAGATTAAACTGATTTTTAAAGTCACATAAAGGTTGTGCTGTTCCACATTTCTCTTCTTGTTTTCCCTACAGGGCAGAGGTAAGACTGTGCCTTTTTTCTGCATTTCTTATCCTAATGGGATTGGATTTCTTTTAAGGGTAATTCTCACCCTGAGCTACTTACCCCTTGCAAAAGTTGGTTCGGAGATAATTACAACACTCTGTTGATGTTCACACTGTGCCACTTACAGCAACAATGGAGTTGTGCTCAAAGTATTTGCTGTGGAATTGCTCTACTTGCTTAATTTTTCAAGCATGTTCTAGATCTGCTACCCCTACATCCCACGCGGCCCTGAGAGAATGAGTATCACATCAGGATACCCACCAAGTAGGCACCACTACTGCCCCTGAGCTAGCACCAAGTCTTGTCTATGTGTCAGTGAAAGCTACCTCCACATCTAGAGCTGAGAGAATTTCATGGACATTCATCATTTATCAAATACACAGGACACCAACGCAAATATAAAAGTAGGTGCTTGTAAGAGCATTAGTTTCAGCTAATTGTTCAACCATATATTACAACTTTCTAGCAAAAAGTTCATGTCACAGAGACTTGCCTGCAGAAAAATGACCAGGTAGCACTCTACCACTGTTGCACACACTGGCTGTATCAGACCTAGGGAATGTGATGACTGCAACATGCTTACATTTGTGCCTTAACTCTGCAAGCAAGGAGTGGTGCTTTTGGTACTCACAGTATGAATTTCTTCCCATGACTTACAACTCTGAGGAAAGATCCTCTAGAGCTAGAGAAGAAACCAAAACTTTTTCAACCAAAAAATCACTCCTAACCAGAATTTTCACCAGGGGGAAATTGCAACCCACTTCTATCCATTCGCCTTTTATATTCTCCCAAATTACAACTCCCTGAACATTAGAACAAGCTTGACTCAGGAAGACATTAGTTGGTAACCTGCTGACTTCCATTCACACTTGCACACTTTGGATTTGTTCTAGTGATCCAAAACAGCTGATGCACCTCATCCTTCTCTTGAAGGTGTAAGACAACTGATGTTAGGCACAAGGAGATGAGCCTGTCAAATCCATGCATGGCTAGCCTACAGCTAGCCTCTTCTTACACCAAACAAAGTCAGGCTGATGTCTAGAGCATTGGAGCCATTAGTGCAGCTGTCCAGGCTGCAAAGTAGGTGCCAGTGCCGGCTCTAGGAAAGGAAGTATCTGTTATTTGCAGACAGGCTGCATGAAAAGGCTAAAGGAGGAGACACAATTAGCAAGCTATCAAGATGCATACTAGGTAAATTAAAACATAGGTAGTGAGCTTCTTTCATGGCTCTTAATCACCTTTATCATGGTTCAGTAAAGCTGTATTCACAGCTGACAGGAGTCCAAGTATCCAAATCACAGGTTATTTTTAAGGAATGTGCAGAAGGAAGAGGAAAGAAACAGTGTACTTAATTTTGTTGAATTCTGTGACAATTGACCTTTCCCCAGTCCTCAAGAAAAGGAAAGATGGGCATGGTCCACCTTTGCTCCATAGGGTTACTTTGATTGCAAAAACTTTGGTGCGTTTTGGCCTGTTTTCAGTGTATGTTTCACTGAGCACAGAAAGGATAGTATTTGAGACATCAAGTCACACACTTGGAGGTTAGAAAGGATAACCAGCCAGGTCATCTGTGTAGACATAATACAGTCTTCCTTGTATGTCTGCATCACGAGCTAGCCTCTAATTACTACATTTTCTACAGGCAATTACCTCACTCACTGTGGAGGTTAGACCAAGCTGTGGGGTGGGTTAGGGCGGGGACATGTCTCAGCACTTAGTAAGGAAGGAAGCTGTTTGCCATAGGCAGTCTTTCTCATTCAGCAACATAATTCAAAATAAGAGTCATTAACAAAGCAGTGCCCTACAAGAAGAAGAAAGTTGATGGTGTAGTTAGAAGACAACTGGTAAAAACCTGTCTCCTAATCCAGATTCTTTCAAATGATGCTGGCAAGTCTCTAGCACCAAGATTTTGGCATATAGCAGTTCCTCACGTTCCTCAATCTCTGACTGCCCAGTGCAGCACACACAGGACTACAATCCTGCAGTGCTAACCAGTCCCAGTGTAGCGGAAATCAGGGAACTCTCCCAGCTCTGTCTGTTCAGGGCTGTGTTTGGTGGTATGAACACAAGGGCCTTCATGGCCATAATGTCCTTCGTGTTCTTCCTGGCTCTGCCCTGACCCAGTCTGTGATGTTCAGGAAGTGGCTCTGCCTAAGTGGGTACTCAGCCCTTCTGTGTGTAAGATAAGATACTCAATTTCTTTACCAGGTCAAGGAGGGGCAGGGGAGAGAGGGAGCTAGGTTGTCAGTTTAGCTCCTTCAAATTATCGTAACATGTTAAGGAGCTTGATTTTTCACAGTTCCTCCATCTCCATTAGGGACACAAATGGCACTTAAATTTATTATGCCACAAATACCCACTTCTACCATGCAGGGTGATTGTGAAGGTAAATCTTGAAGTACGTTTTATACACTGATATTCCACAGATCATCTAGACAAAGCTAGGAAAGAAGGCAGTGAAGGAGGAGAATGAAAGAATATGTTAACCAACTGTGTCAGATCTTCATCCTCACCCATTCCATGCATTTTGCCTGCCTTGCTCACTACGAAAAAAACAAGTCAGAGATTAGGAAACTAAAGATTGCACTGTAACACATGTCCACAATGGGGCTCGATAAAGGCACCACTATCAACCTGGGAATTCCTACCTTTACTTTGCAAACAAAATAGCTTTTCAGAAGGCATGCATACATTTTCATGCAGATTCAGGGAAGGAGGAAGAGTAGGAATGGATATATTAACATACCTGCATGTTAGTAAGAACAAAGATACCGCAACAAACTCACTTAACATCTGTTTAAAGCCTCAGTATTTTCTGATCTCATGTTATTAAAATTAGAATATGTGAATTTTATTAAGCTACATTGCTCTTTGGCATAATCAAGGCAGTTTTATTTGCTAGCTATTATTTGTGAAATACAATGTTTTATGCCAAACTCAATATCTAAAATAACATTTAAAATACAAAAGTTTTCACAGGACAAATACTGCAAAATCTCATTGTCTATGTGCATGTCTGTCAGTGTCTCTCACAACTTTGGAGTCCATTCTCTAATTTCAATCAGACTTGACTGCAGGGTCAGTCCAACAACTCCTTTGAGATTCAGTCTGCAACCATAGGCTTCCAGTTTCTCTGATTCTTTCATGCTCTGAAGGGTAATTTTCTCTCCATCCAAAAGGCTGAAAAAACAAGAGTTCTTGGCTATTTCTTCCTACCCATCCACAGACCAGCAGCAGACTCTTCCCCAGCTATCACCAACTAGGAGCTTGGAGGAATTTCTTGAGAAAGAAAGAAAAAGAGAAAAAAGTTTAAGAACAAGACACAGATAGGATCAATGCTTTCTCCTGTATGTGTAGCCATTAGGAGGATGCAACATTCAGGGGAGTAGGTTATCTTTTATGTTAAATTTGAAGAACACTGATATAGAGTAGACAAAGATTTGTACTTCAAAGACTGAACTTAGAATTGGATCCAAACTTTCCTGGAGTTCAGTGGGTTAGTTGTGAACAATCTAGCCAGATCAGAAGCTCTTACTCTTCTCTGAGACTCTATGAATGTTAAATAACCTACTGGCCAGATTCAGAATTCAGACTTGTTAGCACATAACATCATGGCTTCAGCCACTGAAATCTCTGCTGCATGCAGTGCCACCAACACTAATGAAACTAACCCTCCCCTGCAAACTTTCCCACTTTCAATGCATATAAGCATTACACTCATGAAATGCTCTAAATCTGAGCATGCAGAATATAGGAATCATTTCAGCAACTATCAAAATGCCAACACTTTTGGAGAGAAAGACAGCAACTGTTTTATACAGTACATCGTAACATCCTGGAGTAGGAGATAACAACAACTATTACAGCCAGATGAAACTGCAGGAGGGGGATTGCGTAAACTCAAATACTGCTGGCTGTGCAAACTGAGTGGAGTTTAACAACAAAGCTGTCCATTGGCCAAAATCTTCCCATTTACATTTTAGGGAGACAGTACCTCCAGCAACTCCTAGGGTAGAGTTTTTTCTATGGTGCAGAGATAGTGTAGCAGCTACTGATCTCTACAGCTATTCTAGCTGAAACCTGCTATTTCTCCTGGGTTGTCTATCTGACCACTGACTGCCCCAACATCCTTCACTTAATACAGTTAGCCAGGCCAACTCCCAAGTGTCTGCATTTGACTGAGAGTGACTCGACTGAGATTTAAGAAAAAAAACCAACCAAACAAAAAAACCCAAAAAACCAAACCACAACACAAACCACCAAAAAACCCAACAACAACAAAACCCAAACCACAAAAACCAACAGTAATACTAACTCCAGAATAAAATAAAAACCCCTGCCGATTTGGGGCTGGGTGAAGACCCCGAGGCTGGCGCAGTGCCCTCCACTGGACAGCGGCTGCAATGCAAAGGGAAGGACAGTACCTCGATACAGCCAGCGCTGTCACCGCTGGGCTGGTCTTACTTGGTTTTCCAGTCAAGGCAAGGCTGGGATTCAGTTCCCGACAGAGAACAAGATGTTTTCCACACTTGTTACCTGTTGTGTGGTTCAAAAATAAATATTTAGAAAGTGTCTGGGGGCAGCATGGATGGGATTGTTATTATTTACGGTCAGCAAGTTGTTAAGTTGAGAACAAATATATTTAATCTCAGCCTGTGCTGTTGTAAAATAGGCCCATCCCAATTTAATTTGTGGCTATGATAGTTACATGTGCTGACGTGCGGCTGTATCAATTGTGTGCTAAATTGGATTTGTGTATTATTGCTTTCTAAATTGCATGCCTAGTTCAGCAAAATTGTTCATCAGTTTTCACTGGCTCTATGCTTAATAAGATGCCCCACAATACCTTGCTGCCAGGATATAATACAGCCCATAATTGCCTAGTAAAAAGAAATTACATAAAGCCCTGGTATTATCAACTTATCTAAATCTGCTCATAACAGAACCAATAATTAAATGCTGAGAACATTTCACATACACACACATACATACACACACACTTAACAACATAACTCAATCATAGTTACTTTGGTCTTTTTAATGGCTGTGTTTTGTATTAATTTTATTTTCTTTAATGCATAGAATGAGATGTGGGAATATTGGGCCATTTAAAATAATTCTGAAGTCATATGAATGGTTTAAGGGAGCATGTCACTGCTTTGATTACACCTCTCAACTCTTTATTAAACGCTGTTGCTGTATGCATCTGAGAACATGCATCCTTATGCCCACGTGCAAACAGGTGTGTGTGTCTACACGTCACCAGATGCCTGGGGTCAGTGCATGTCTTCTACAATCCTTTCTGAAAAAGCCACAAACAGGAGTATTCTGCTGTGCTCCCATGGGCAGCTTTTAAGTCCTCGTTCAGAAAACTGTTTAAGATATAAATTTTAAAAATAGCTAAAATCTCAGTTTGTTCAGAGACATGCCTATGTGATCGTACCTGAGTAAATAGGACATGGAAATTTCTGCCACAGGAAGTTGTGGACAAGAACTTAGGAAATTCTTAAAACAAATTGGATGTTTCTACATGTAGAAAGAATCTGCAAAATGATTACAGAATACTACAAGGACTTTGGAAGGAATGTTGAGTCTTTTGCGTTGACTTACAGCAATCTCTGATTAGAGACCACAATGAAGCCAAATATGTAGCTACCACAGCCAGACTATCTCACATCTGGGATCTCTGGTGTTCTTGCACGTTCCCTAGAAGCATCTGGCTCTAGCTACTCTGATACATGACAAAAGGTAGGATGGGCATCTGGTTTGGCATTAGCAATATGCCTCTGTATGTATAAAGATTTTCACACAGCAATCTAAGTAATGTAGATGCCAAGTTCCATGAACAGCATTTCTGAAGATCTCAGTGGTAATGCCCAATTACTGTATAATATCTTTTTATGCAGATGTTACATCTATAGCTCTTTATTTATGCAAATTGTATGCCTAAAATTGAAGTAATAGAGAATGTCTGTAATGAGGATCACAGCAAATAAGTGGTGTAAATTATACATACTAACAACATAATTCCTTTCTCTTATAAAATGTGCTTGTGAAAAGAAGCAAGCTGTGCTATTTAGGATGTGCCTTTAAAGCTCCCTGGCAGGTTTCAGCTCCTGTATTTGTTAGAACAGAGAAGTGAGCTTGGGGTGGTTTTAATACCAGTCCACACCGTAGCCCCATCATGTTATTAACCTCAGCTCTGCGAGAACTCCCAGGTATCAACTTCAGCTTGGCACAGCCTTGAATGAACAGCTCCATGCACTAGGGTGTGTTGCTGGCCTCCAACAGTTTGAAGGGCCTCTGACCTCATTTAAGGTGGCAAGGACAACAAACTTCCATGTTCCATCCCAGGGCAGGATCTGGCACTGGCCATTCTGACATTATGCCAGTATACTTTAGTACAGACCATCAACAGAGGTGCCAAGGGAATGGGCTTTCTGGAGCCAGGATAGTTCATTAGTTTCATAGGTTTATGCAGCAAGGTGGTCTATCAAGCTTGACAGAACCTGTGACAGAGCCTATGAAGAAGCTTTCAGCTTCATCCAGGCTGGATGTGGCCATGAGACTGGTGGCTCAGGGCTGCTCTCTGTCTCTAAGGTAGGGCAGTGGCTGCCCGCTACTTCTGCTGATTACAGTAACAGAATGGTAACAGTTACCTGCACCACCTCTACTTCACACCACTGTGCCCACACACCCTCTTCTTCCTCAAGACCAAACAAGGTCTGCAGCACACAGTCACACTGCAGTTCACAGCCCACTCTGTAGTCATACCTGTGTTGCCTGGCTCTTCCATTGTGCCTCTCTGCAGTCTCAGTCCAGCAGCTTGGTCTGTGGCATTGGTGTATTCAGTCTTCCACAGCTGTGCCGGGAAGAGGGCAAAAACAGAAAAAGCATGGATTATAACAATGCAGCAAGAGAGAGATGCAGCTGCCTGCTTCCCAGCAAGGGGTGGAAATTGGACTTCTAACATCAGAACAGGATTTTGCAGTCATCTCTCCCTCTGCCACCATGCTGCAGGGCATCACACTGGAGAAATGCATGCAGGGAGCTAGTAGGGTTGTGAGGCTGACACACTAATAAGGATGCCAGTAAACCAGGAAGCTCTCCCACCAGACTGGAGGTGGAATCAGCAGTGAATTCCTGCTCCTGAGAAAGTATGACTTAATAAACTGAGCTGTGAACCAACTCTCAGAAACCAGACTCAAACATATTTCTGATGGACAATATAATTTTTGCTTTTAAAACCACACCAGAATGAAAAGCGCATTTTCAAAACTCTTCCTGAATGGCAAATACTCTTCCATTGAGGAGGATAAAAATTGATAGGAAGCAAACATTTTACTCTGATTGTCAGCTTCTGCCCTGTGCTGCCCTGTTAAGAAAGTGGCATGGGCTTTTAGTAGTTCTGTCTCTCCATTTAGGATGCAAAGTTCTGCCTCTGGTCTACAGTGAATCAGGATTCCCTTTCCTCTCTCCCATCCACCTACCCTCACCACTCCATCTGTGCTTCCTGTGATGATGATGCTGCGTGTGTCCCAGTCCATCACTTCAGCAAAACAACAGCAAACAATACGGCATTCGGGGCTGCAGGTGGTGTTAACACTTGCAAGAAGCTGGCCATTGACTGTCCACAGATACAGGTAAGATCCAGCACAAGAGATAATATCACCCTGTAACAAAGCAAGAGGCAGTGTTTCAAAATCCTACACTCATCCTCCTCACAACCCTTAAGTGCTGATTATAAATTACAGAGTTGCTCTGACTTAAATTCTGACCTTTGTTTTGCTTCTGGGCAGATGATGTAAACCAGAGAAAGTAAAAATGACTTTTTTTTCTCGTGAAAAATTCTGATATTTTTACATGGTAGAAATCCAAAACAACTGTCTCAGATTTAGCAAGATAATGCAGAAACGAAGGGGCGTTTACATTTTTTAAATGAAAACATTTATTTAAATGTTCCCTTCCTATTTTCCAGAAAATCCAGGCTTTTAGCAAAAAAAGCTGACCTAGCTGCTGTCAGGGACGGGGACTGTGCACAGGGAATGCCTAGCACAGGTTCTGGGCCAGGGCTAGTGCTCTTAAGTTCTACAGATAAGCATTCTCTTAAACAAGGACATGGTGTTCACCTGCTTAGCTGCGAGCCTTTGGTGATTTCATAATCCTCCTCTGCCCCTCACAGGGAATTTAATGTCATCGCATATTTAGACTGTGTTTTCCATTTGACCAACGACCAGGTCAGCATTCAGTGACCTGCACTTCTGATGCACAAAACATCCTTTGCAAATGAATCCCTCCTCTCCTCTCCCTTCCATGTAGGTGCATAATCTTACCAAAGACTGCGCGTAAGGAGCAAATACACAGGTAATCCCTTAGCGGCAAGAAACACACAGAACCAAGAGCCAATGCTGCATTTTTAAATGATCTTATCAAAAGTGCATTCTGATCAACTTACTAATTGAAATTCCACCTAACCTTTCCACCTTTGATGCATACTAAGAACCAACTAAATAGAACACTGTCAGCAAAGTAATCTGATTCTTGCAAAGGCCAGCGTGCCCTTAAATTAGCAGCATGCATCTGGTTTAAATCAACTAACACTGTACTTCACCCCTGCCTGATTTGGGGCCAGGGCTCTTCACACTGCAGGGCAGAATTCTGAAGATAAAACAAGGATAGCACATTCGAAACACAGTTGCCAATAATTAAAGAGATTAAATTTCAGCTACATTATCTGCATGAGAGTACAAAATGTCCAGGCATTTGGTAATGATCTACAGTTTTTTCAGGTCTAGACCAGGGATTTAAAACTAACTGAAATCATTCATTACAGCAAACTTTTACAATTCTCCTTAGCTTATAAACTTTTTGGGACAGCCTTTTTATTTTGTGTCTACGTGATACAAACACCATGAGATTTGGATCTATAAACGGAGCTTCTAGATGCTCAAGCAAATATAAAAACTAACAATCACGTAACAAAGAAGTGTATAGGGTTCTTATTTCATAGGTTCATTCTCTTTCACTTTCAGAAAGTATGTGATTCAGAAATTTGTTTCCTTCAAAAGTTTGCTTCAAATCATTCTGCATTTTCCAGGAAAAAAGCTTTGTTACCAGACATGTAATTTTGTGTCAATCAACATACATAATTAGCACAATGAAAACATTTTGTTGCTATATTCATGTTATAATATATAAATATATAGAGAAAATTTAAACAAAAACACTTTTCAGAATGAAGCATCCTGTTCTGCTAACGTCAAAAAGAGTTTGTTCATACACAACATATGGACCCCTTCATCTTTTTTAACTTGAAGTTTCAGTTGTACTTTCTTAAGGTTTCTCCTCTTTTAAATGAACCTTTCTGCAGACTACTGTCCAATCAGTTTAACCATTTGCACTCCAACAAGCTGGAGAGCTGTGCTTGGATCAGTTGCCAGACTGTTCCGGCACAGACCACCTCGGTTTTGGACAGCTCCAGAAGAGCAGGCTACCAACTAAAAAGGCTACTGTCAACGGTGGGCTGGGACATAGAAAGGAAAGGACTTCATCCTATTGGGGTCTCAAGCCCATGCTCTGTGCCAGCCCCCCCAGTCACTTCTGAATGCTTGGGACTGCTTCAGCTGACTTCATAAGGAACACCAGGGTATTCTGAACTGGCGTGCTGAAGCCACTAGCCATTTTACACTAACCAGGACCTCTGGGGCTGGGAGCCGAGCTGGCACTGAACAGACCAATTAATCCCCACCCTCAATTACTAACCATCAGACTGCATGGTTAATAAAGATCTGATATGAGATGATTGTTTTGGCACAGACTAAGTAGAGAATGTCTACTTGGTTTCTTACTGCTATGAACTCAATTTTGCCTTTCTTGGTGCAAGTTCCAGTACTGGATCCAACCTCGAATTGTCTGAGCAGCTGGAACGCTGCTCTGGTTTATTAACAGAGACAGAAAACACAAACGTGCAAGCAATATTTTTGGGAGGTAGAAGGTTGGAAAGAATCTCATCCAGAGTGTTTATAGTAAAATCCAATACAGAATATTTTCCTATCAACATGCATGCAATTCTGGCCAGGCACAGACCACAACAGTGTTATACCCACTGCTATCAAGAGCTCCCCCTGCACCTGAGAGTAGAAGGGAAAGCAAAAAGCCAACATCGTTACCACAAAGGTGTAAGGTAGTTGTCAGCTGAGGTGGCAGACTGAAGTCTAATATGTCTCAGCTGACATGGCTCTGCTGCATGAATGTCAGGAGAAATTAATGAAATAATGGAGTGAATAAGGTTATGGGTGAGCCAAAGCCAGGGGCTACTAGGATAATACTTCATGCTCCATAAATGAAAAGTTGTTTAATCCTGCTATCTACCCATCCAAAGATGCTTCTACTCAGCTACTCAGTCTAAGATGTTGCTTTTAGTGCTTGCCTCTCATCATTAAGAACACTATTAGCAATCTCTGTAGAAAGAAAAAAAAAAAATCAATGTATCAGACTCTCAGGATGTTTTTATGTTGGGAAGAGCACCCATTAAATTATTATGAAATGTTCATGGATGCATCAGAAAAAAGATGATAAATGAAGATCTTACTGTTGAATTGTTGACGGCAACAGAACAGAGGCTTGCCCCGTGGGCAGGAAGCTGGTTTATGTACGTCAGCTGGTTCAGGTCCCAAATGATGCAGGTTCTGTCATCGGATCCACTCACGAATATGCTGTAGGTCACAGATGCAGCAAGGCAGGTCACTGCCTGAGTGTGCCCATACAAAGCCTGGTGGGGAAAAAGCAACCAATAAACCACAGCAGAGGATGGCTGATTTACTAGGGAACCACAGTCCTACTGTCATTTGCTTAGTAAGAACAAGCAACTTAGTCATTCTTTGCAGAACCGAAAAGGCTATGAGGGGGAAATACCAAAGGATCTTACAGAAGCATCCTTGTCCTCAAATCGTGGTTGAAGAAAGTTGAGACTCCAAGAGATTATATGACTTGCCCTGAGTTACACAGTAACTCAGTGCCCTTGGCATACATTTCAGACTCTACGACAGTGCTTTAGGCTCAGCAGCAAAACATCATTTTTCACTTCAGTCCATGCAGTTTTCAGTAAAATTTATGCTTGGAAATTACTGTTTCTCAAAATTTAAAAAGCATTTTGAAATAAAACTTAGCAGGATATATTTCAGTGACCTTCTCAGTCTTATCTTTCTGTTTTTCTGAACTAATATTTTCCCAATTTTATTTAAGAAAAACAGCATTCAAGGAGAATTTTTGCTTTAAAGCCATATAGGAATTCCTTTCTCTCTCATCATTACACAACATTCTTTTGTTGTTGTTTTATAAGTTCCAGAGACACAAGGAGTGCCCTGTTCAATTTAGCCTTATTTAAACAGTTTCATAAAAAAAGACTACACTTTAGGCAATTTAATAGCACAGATAGAAGTCACAGATTGAAGTGTACTGATGACAATTGTTCAATGCAGCATTCTCAAGTAACAGCAGTATACATTTCTGCTGCATAACCACCAATGACAGTGAAGCCTGTAGGGCAACAGAGAAAAAGTCCTTCACAGCTTTCCTAAAAAGCCTTTTAGGGCTCAATTTTTAGCTGCCTTACTGTGAAAAATCAGACCCACAAGTTTTAATATTAGTTTTAACAGTAAATGCATATTCCCTGCTGGCTTTCTCTACATGACATAAATAGCACATCTTCAGGGTCTGTCTCAGTTCAGCATGGAGCAGGAGAGCCACATGTCCCAGATGATTTTTGCAAATACATCTCATACTCTTTTCCAGTGTGTGACTGCGAGACTGAACTCTTGCTGGCTAACATGTGCTGCCACTTGCCAAGGTTACTAGGACAACAGTGTTCAAACATTAATCCACTGGTGAAGAAGCTGAGCTGCAGCAGGTTACGTGCTACTGAAGGTGACCTGCAACTGCAAGGGATGAACTTCAGCTTGTGATTTATTCCATTCACAAGAACTGTTGACTAAAATACTGGCACAAAATGGGGTCTCCAACAGTAGTTTTCAGAGGTCAGAAACACTCTCAACTGAGCACAGAAAAGAAGGCTCAGCAATAGCTTTGGACTGGCTGTAGAACAGTCTCTTTACAAAAGGCTGGGCATAATCCAGTGCCTGTGCTCAAGAACTGCACAAGAGCTCTGCAAAAAGGTCTGGGACAAGGCAAGTTCAAGGGCTCCAAATCTCGTCTCCTTCCTCCAAAGCATGAAAGAAAACATACCCACTGTGACAGCATCCAAACTGCCAAGCCAAGCCAAGCTGAGCTCCTGCACAAGTTTTAATAAACCCCTTTTTTTTCCTCTTTTTAACCCAGAAAGATCCTACATAGCAGTGAAGCGCCTTAAATACAACCTGAGGGTGGAAGAGAGAGCTAGACCCAAGCCCGGTTATAATCTCAGCTTCAATCCACCAGTGTCTCAATACATATACATGCAAAAACAGTCGCATGCTTTTAGCTCTCTACTGTCTTCTCATTATTGCTCTGCAAAGACTGGCAGCTTTTCCCTTAATAGGAAATAACCCGCAGCATGTCTGCAGAAGGAACTGTGAGGCCTATGTCCAGAGTAAGTTCACAAATATCAAAAGACAAAAAAGAAGACCAGCTTCACTGCAGGAATGCTTAGTCCATGAAAACTTAAACCAAGTTTGACCATCCAACTTAGCTGGCTGACATGACAGAGACACTTCACAACTATGCTCAACACCTCCCTGAGAGGTCTGTGTGGCAGACAGCACAGCTTGCCCAGATGCTTCTCCAAGTCTAGGGTTTAATTTGGCCCAGAAATTCTGGGAGCCGGATTGCACAGATCGCTTTGCTCATGAACACTGAGGGAACTGGTAAATTGCATAGATCAATATTGAGGCTATTATGGTCAATCTTTAGTGTTCCACGAAACTGGAAGCAGCTCCTGCTAGAGAGGGAAAAGCGACTTTTTCTGCTGAAATATAGTTTCTGTACTTTACTACATTCCAAGCCAGAATATGTCAGTCCCATGAGACAGCTGGTAAGTGAATAGCATCCACTTTATAGCACATCAGCTTTACTTAAGCAAAGCTCACTCTCAGGAAAGATGATACAATTTTTTTTGTTCAGCAGAAAAAGCAGCCACCATGAAACAGTGAATTACATGAAAGTAGCAAGTAATTCACTGGAAGACATTTAGAACTGTAGTTCAAATTTACATCTATGCCAGACAGTCATCAAAAAAAAGCCTCTGCTAGCAAAGAGAAGGAAAAAATACAGAATTGGTCATTGCATGATCTCATGCCACTTTGTGGACTTCGGCTAATACCAGATTAATCACAGTGGACCACATCAGCAAAGCTGATTTTAGATTGTTAAAGAGAAAGGCATTATATTGGAGAGAAAAAAAGACAGCCTCTTCAAACAGTTGCCTGAAACTTAAACTGACCTTCTGACTGGTATCATTTTGATGTTGATGAAGATTAATGCTTATGCTTTTCTCTACTGCTATTTCTTCCATTTCTATGTCCATGTCCTGGTTTGGAATAATAACCAGCTGGATTAAAAGGTCATCACTGAAGATCTTGTCTAATATTTCTGGCTTCTCAAGCAGGAAACATCACAAACCGCAGAAGAGAGACTGCTCTAAACACAGTTCCCCCCCTAATTTCAACACACAAGAATTTCAGATAAATGAAGATCTAAATACTTCTCTGGCATCCCAACAGACATTGAAGTTTTCACGTCAATTAATGACAAATAAAATATGTTTTGGCTCAGGGTATGGAAAGCACTGAAATATCATCTGAATATTCCTCCAGAGCAAATGAACAGAAGAAGCTTCTAACACTTGGTGACCTAGCTGATCAGTGAACCCTTTATTAGTTTGCCTAAAAGTAGCAGAGCATTTTCTGTCTCTTTCTTTCTTGGGGGAAAAGGGTCCCATGCTGCCTTTCAGATATGATAGAGGTGTACTCTAGCTTTACTTGTAAAGTTGAGAACTCACCATAGCTGAACCACATAAATCTTGAACGAGAATTCATTTTTGTAAATGAAATAGTATTTATACAGCTGTTTGATGACTATAGATGAGCTCCAAATCAACAACCACTAAAGGACTTTGGACAATGAGGACACAAACCATATCATTCTTATTGAATGCATCCCTACCTCATGGAGTGACAGATAAACCTTTTATGTACTGAATTTAGGTTGAGAGAAAATGATCGAGAACTTTGCCTAGCTGAGCCTTCATCTCCATCAGCTAAGTTCTCAGGGTGTTTTGGATATCCTATCCATTGCTGCAGCAGCCCTAAAAGAACTACAAGCATCTCCAGGTGATACTGGTTTTTGAAAATAATCCAAGGGTTGGCTGCACTTCAAGTAAGAAGAGCATATGCCTTATCTTCATTGTTTCTTTGATTGTGATAAACTTTGGAAATGCTACCAAACATGGAAACCCCCCCCCCCCAAAACCCAAGCAGAGTTTATAACAGAGTTTATAAGCTGTGAGTTTAAGGCATATTACCAGCTCCTGACCTGATAACAGGCTGTCACATGATACTGATGATTATTGGGGTTTTTCTCCCTTCTTCATTCACCCAAAGGTGTTTCCTCTGCCAATCATCTGAGAGAAAGAAACTAATCTTTTAGTTTTCATTAAGTTTCTATAGCAAAAGAGCCACAGTACTGACCTGTCTCAAGTTTAGACATTTCACTTTGTCCTTGACCAAGGAAAGTTCCCAGACACACACAACCGAGCTTGTTCCAGATGTGATTATGGTAGTTGCTGAAGGACACACAGCGCAGAGGCACGTTCCCCAGTCTGCCATGCACTCAAATGTAGTCACGTTCTGTGCAAGAAAGCAGCTTTAAGTCAAATGCTCATCTGGTGATACCATGTATTTGTTAATACCAAATGGTAGATTCAATTTTCAGAACTGAACCTCCATTTCTTTAAATCCAGGTAAGAAAAGCTCATCTTAACCACTCTCTGTGCTCACAGCACAGCTGCATAATATGTACATGCAAAGGCTGTGTCTGCACGCAGCTGTGGCTGCATGCAGCTGTGCCATCCTCCAGGGGCCAAGCAGGAAGGCTGGGCAAAGGTCAGTGTCTTAAGTCTTAGGAGACCTGAGTCGCAATCCCTCTTGTGCCACAGACTTCCTGCATAACTGAAGGCAAGCTCATTCTGCCACCATATAGTGACAGAATGCAAACATTCACTGTAGATTAAAAAGAAAGCTCAGGCTGTGATGGCCACTGCTAACAGAGTTAGTGCCAGGCTCTGCAAACCTCCTCTTACTTGGATTGAAAAGACAAAAGCCAAAGCACTAAATTCCATTCCGTGCCAATGGCTCTGTTAGCAGCACCCAAACTAGTCTACACCAAGGTCAGGTCTACTACACTTTGCTACAGTTACAATATAAACATCCTTCTGCTCACATTCTGCATTAGCTCTCTCCCACACCACCAAGACAACACTATGGTGCTAAAGAGTCTGGTGGAGCTGGACAGCACAGCTACAAAAACCATACCACAGACAGAACAAACATTTACCTATTCACAACGAGGACAAAAAGTTCTTTTAATCTCATGTCCAGAGGCACTGTTGACCCAGAGAGAACTCAAGTTGGACTCCTAACTACTTCTCACAGTGACTGTGTAATCACACCCACTATGCTCAGTGTCATTAGGCTCAGTGACGCCCTGACTTTTGAAGAGACAAAACAAGTTAATTTATACCTACAGCAGCACTATGAATTGCTAAGCACTGATTTTAATTGAAATCAATGGAGAAAACTCTCAATAATTTTATACAGTGAGCAGAAGGTAAAATACATCTCATGGCTTTTTCACTTCCATTGACTGCGTGTATGTCTGTAAAAACATAATGATGTGTCTTGTACAAACACCCAAGTCAGTATCCTGCTGAATGATGTATTCTGCTATTCTAGTACCCAAGCTAACTCAGATGTCTTTGCATGTCATAACATTGTCCCAAACACACCCAAAAATCAGTGTGTTTGTGGTAGAGGAAGAAACTGGATCTGTCAAGTGCCCTAACAAGCAGTGTGATGACATAGACCGTTGATTTTTAACAGCAAAGAAGTAAGAGTATTACCTTTCTAGAATAGAAGACATTATTATTTTGAATGAATGCACTGGGCTAAGCTTGGGAGCCAAAGGGGAATTGACAGATGGTCTTATCTTAATTCCAGCAGAAAGTTCTGCACAATGAAATTCTAATCAGTGGCCAGGAGACCTTGTATTGTCCTTACAACCTATGAAATGGGGTTTGTCCCTCATTTTGGTGGACAACACAGTCACTGGAAGGAAAGCTTGAGATAATTTAGAGGGGAAATGCCACATTTTTGAGCCATGTAGAATGACTTTGTACTCTGTTGGGCTATCCGACCTGAGATTCCTCAAGAAGCTTGACTGTGAGAAAGTCCTGTACAGCTTCCTCTGAAATCAGCTCCCTAACAGCCTCTGAAATGGGTGCCCAAACTAGCCAAAGACCACACCATATCATTCATTTCTGGAATGCTTAGACTTTTTCTTATTTACCTTCTCAGACCCATAGTTGCCAAAGCAGCAGGTGAAGTCCTCAAATCCCCAGCAGAATGTTTTGCTCCAAAGAGGAGGCATCAAAACTTTATTTTTTTCGACAGCCAGAATGCCTTTCTCAGTATGAACAATATGCCCAATAGCTCCCTTGGGATAGTCTGACAAGACAGAGAACATATTTAATTCTGTTGTTTTTAGAGCACTTACGTTAACTTTCCTCCTTTCACAGCTTGTGTGGTGAGGCTGGCAATTCCCACAACTGAGCTCAGTGCTGTGGCCCACAGACAGAAATCCACTCTACAACTGAGATTCCAGACAGAATAGTGGAAACACTCCTCTCCAATGGACCACATAAATCCATGCAGAGGGAGTGACATGCTCCAAAGGAAGGGGTTTAACAGCAGTGTCATTAAGCTCCTTTTCATTGGCAGACTGCCTTATGCCATGCAATACAGAGATTGCTGGGCCTGTCACCAACAGCCTCTGTAGTACAGCTATGGGAGCCCACTGTCCTCACAAAGATGTGTGATGTAAAGAACACCACTGTGGGACGAAAAAGTAGATACACTGAAATTTCCAGACTTCTTTATGGTAAGAAAAGTAGCAGACCAAGAAAAAGATGAAGAAAAAGAAAAGATTTGAAGATTGAGAAGTGGGGAAACACAAGCAATATTTACTTTGCTGTTGAATATGAAAAGAGAGAAAGTGAATGGGAAACAGTGACGTTTATGTTTCAATTTAACATATCCAGAATGTAGAAGACAGAAAAGATTTAGGTATTTTATATAAAAAAAAATCTGTTCTGAACTCTACAACAGAAGTTTCAAGATTTCTCCTGAGTATTTGAGTGTTTTCAATGCCCATTCACAATACACACATACACAAATAACAATTGGCAGAAGGGATCTCGATTGCACCAAGTCATACAAAGCTGTGTGGCTATTTCTGTCCTCTTGAAAATCCAGATTCACCCCATCCAAGAATTCTGTACTTATTAGCTCAGAAAATGGAGCACAGCCCCTGCAGCACCTTTTATTGTAACTGGTGAGAGTTTCAGATTTTGCAGGCTGCTCATAAAAGGAGGAAGAATTCCACTTGAGTGAAAGGACAGCACAGTCTCTCTTCCTGAACTTTTCACTTGGGCATTCCTGGATGGATGTGGTTTCATGAAGAGCTAGAACAAAGGAGTGGCATTGAAAAATTAGTCTCTATTTGCCAGATCATGC
Organism: Haliaeetus leucocephalus; assembly: GCF_000737465.1. Taxonomy (NCBI): domain Eukaryota; kingdom Metazoa; phylum Chordata; class Aves; order Accipitriformes; family Accipitridae; genus Haliaeetus; species Haliaeetus leucocephalus. Next base: position 742,878 of record NW_010972604.1, read on the forward strand.
AGGAGAGACATCTGTTTAAATCCTTAATCATAAACTCCAGTATTATCACACATGAATCTCTTCATTAAAATAAAATCTTATCCTTATTACATTTTCATCAGACTACATCCTTTCCTCACAGAGATAGGAAGCTAATCCCAGTAATTCAGGAGAAGAGAGAAAAGTATAGGTGAGACTTTGAGCTGCTTTTATTTGACTGTACCCATTCCCAGACTAGTGGTTACTTGTGACTGTTCTGAAGGAGCAGAATCAGATTTGATGCCATAGCTGTATGGCATACAACAGGAACAGCACAATTAGAAAGTGGAAACACACACGTGTGTGCATGCATACTGATGTAGTACACCATCTGGAGAAGTCTATAGCCTGTCTTTCAGCAGATTTAAACCAGAAGATGTCTCTGATTTAAGTTTCTATTCTTGCTTTCCTGTTGAAATACTGCAAGATCAAAATAAATTATGCTTTCTATTCTCATGATAAAGTGGTACCTGCTTTGGTATCTGTCCAAAGTTGCTGATAAAACCCAGGATGGTGCTCTTAATCAGAGGATCTTTGATGTTGTGGAGGTCCATCTTGTCTCCATAGAAGTAAGGGTGATAGGTGTTAACTGCTTCCACCGCAGCTGAGCCTTGTTGCTTGTGGCCAAAAATCAGATCTATCCAGCAATGGAGGTGTGCACTGACATAGTCACTTTCCAGTGCCTAAAACCAAAAGAAAATTAATTAACTCAGTAGAGAGTATCCATTACAAATGCATTACCACTTCCAATCCCTGCTGGAGACTTAAATTCTCTACAGGTATATCTTCAGACTTTCAGTTCCTCCAGTGCCACTATTCTCAGCATATCCTCACAAAATGTGAACAGACAAGAATGGTGGATTCCCACAGGAAAAGGAAGGACAGAGCGCAGCATGCTTGACTTAATAGACTCCAGGAGCAATATCTTCAGAGACAACACAGGCAGGTTCCACAAAGCAAAGTGCAAGCACTCCACAGATCTTAGCACATTCTCCAGCTTCCAGCACACATTAAAGCCTGGGTTATCAAGTCTTCACCAATACTGTTACTGACACAAGATGGTTTAAATGAGCAAAACATTTGTTAGCATTTGGTACCACCACTTTGCTCTATAGGAAAACCACAGGTGAATTTCTATTTGTAGAAATATGCCTTAGTTATGAATCACACTGAGTAGCAGAGACATTATTTGAAAAGATACATATAAACATAGATTGGAAAGGGAGATGACTAGAAGAGGGGCTTTAAGTTGGGTCTGAAGGATACAGCATGGGAGCCTGCATGGCATGAAACAGCAAAGAGAATGTAGAGCTTGTAGCGAAATGGTAATGGGTGCTGCAAGCCAAGACAGGCAAGGGGTTTTGCAATAGCAGAGTTGGGGTGCAGTGAGGCAACTATATGTCAGAAGCTTCAATACTGACTTGGTTTGATCAACAAATATTTTGCTACCCTTGCAGGGCACCACCAGATTTCCTCATCCTGAAAAAACTTGGGGTCTGAACTTTTTTCCCTGAAATGGTTAACTTTGATTAGATTTGCCACCCATAGTGACAGGTGTGTGGATTAATGGGACCAGAAAAAAAAAATTACTACTGGAGAAGACTGGGAGAGATGCTACAAGGCAATACATTCACCCCAACATGGGCACCATAGAAAGCTCAATATAATCATAGTGGAAAACTCGTGCTTGGAAGACCCAGACAGCAAGTTCATAAGCAGTAGAAACAAGTCTGAGTTGAACCTTTGCCCATCTCCAGGTTAGCCAGCCTTACCCATGAGGCTTCATTAAATGCTTCTGCCCCTGCCATCACCTGTTTCACCAAATTTTTGTGCATTCCCAAATGGCCTTGCCCAATGATTCAAGCAGCTATGTTAAGCATTATTAAAAATACTTTCCTATCTCCAAATCATTTGACTGTGCAATACTCCCTGATGCTCAGTTAAAGGTCTCCCAAGCAGACCATCCCACCCAAAGCACAGCAGAAATAAACAAGCTAATGGGATCCAGAACAATGGCTCATTTCACAGAGCAGACAGTTAGCCCAGTGCAGCTGGTTTAAATGACCCTGCCCACAGCTATAATGATCACAGGGCAGCTCAGAGAACAAGTATGGCATACAATCTGTCCCCTGCAAACAACAGGAAAACACTTATGAACAGACTCAGAACTCATCCTCATTAATAAAAGCAGTTAGTCCATGAATTACAAACTGTAAATTTTGCCTGGCATCACTGCCAGAGCAAAACAAAGCAACCAACAGAGCTGCAACTGTGCAGCCTCTCAGTATTTCACTGAGCACTATGACAAGCCCAGCCAGGAAGGGAGAACTTGTGGTCTAAGTAGGAAGCAAATAAATTTCTTTAGTATACTAGATTGCTAACTTATTAAACATGAAACAGAGAGCTACTCAGAGTTTTATGTCAAGAACAAATCTTTGCTCTCATATTCTTTAAAGCAGTAGCCAAACCTCAGAACAGTGTTGACCTGGATCTGTTTAATGCACCAAACTCACTGTGAAGGCTCCTAAAAATGACCATGATACCAGTAACAAGTACATCCAGTCTTGTGGATGATTTCAGAGAAGACAGAGACCCTCATGTTTCAGAATTCAAGATCTCTAACTCTTCACTTCAGGGTTAGACAAACTTTCCCAGGCAGGCTAATCAACTTTCCACAGTAAGATTTCTTGCACCCTCCTGTGTAACAGCTAGTACTAGCCATGGTTGGAGATAGAATATTGCACTGACTGTATATTAGGTCTGATCAGGTCTGGCAAATCATTAAGAACACAAACCTATAAACATGATCTTTCATTTGCTAAATTGCTCCTATTTGAGATTTGAATTAATTTGTAAAAGTTGTGTGGCTTTATCAGCTGTGCCAATGTTATCAACTAGTGCAGCTCAGTGGAAGCAGGTCTGTAGAACAGAACAGATGGTAGAGAGGGCCCAGTATCCACATTATGTGCACTGTGGGGGCTTTACTTCAAACTAGATCTAGTCTGCTCCCATAGGCTGAATGCCACCAGCATCTGGAGTGCACAACTGGAGTGCAGCTTTTGGTTTCATTTATTCCCAAACAAATCTAGTTCACACAATCTGAGATCAGTCTACAATGAGAGCAAAACCATGGCATGCAGGGATGATTGATAGATTCATCTCCAAACTGCACCCTTACTCCAAAGTACAAGGCAAAAGCAGATGTTCCCCATTGTATCTAAGTACCTTCATAGTGCTCACCATTACACTAGGAGTAAGGAGCACAGCTCAGTACTTTCCGCTCCAGACAAACCACAATGTAAGAGACAGCATTTCTACCTATGTTTTTCCTTAAAAAACATCAACGTAAAATTGCAGCAGCTTTCAGGCATCCATGGATTTCTGTCTGTAGCACCTCTGTTAGGGAAGGACAGTGTTGTCTTTCCCATGTTTGGTAAACCGGAGAACAGAGACTAAGCACCTTGGAAGGTCACAGAGGGAGCATGAGATATAGCAGAGAAAGGAACCAGAGAACCCCAAAACCTCCATGTCTTCACTGGAGTCACTGGGGAACACCAGGGAACTGTTGCATGTTTGACCTCAGCGGCCAAAACCTGTTTGCAGTGGGTAGCACTGAGTTGCTTCCCTGCCAGGAAAGGAATTGGGCACTCCCTAGGCTCAACCCTTCATTTTAGCAAGGACTGTACTTTGAGTAGCAAGCCTGCAGTGCGCACAACACTTACACAAGGATCTCCTTCCTCGTAGTAGATGTATCATTGTGTGGTTACAGGCACTGACAAAAACTCAGGTCTCTCTTCCCTTCCATTGCCTTTCAGTGTGACTAGAGCTCTGAGACTCTAAATCACTCTCTAGGCATCCTCAGAGATGTCTGACTCAGTAATACCTAATATTGTGTATATACAGGAGCTTAAGCAGTCTGAACACAGCTCTTAATCTCTCTGCATCTCAGTTCCTTGGCAAAAACATTCTCTCCTTATCCCCTCAAGCTAACAGGTTGCAAATAGGCAGGGGACAGAGTTTGACTGAAAAAATAGAAGCTAGGTTCTGGGGGAAATTCAGACACTGAATAGTGTTTTCTTTCCAAATCAGAACAAAAAGCCCAACTCTCAAGTTTTCTCATGTATTAAAATCTGCCCCCCACCCAGTTCTAAATTTGGAAAAAATACATCCTTTTATCTGACTAATAATGAAGCTATATACCATACAATACAATACTAGTTATAACAGCTACATCATCAGATAAAATATTTTCAGTTCAGCCTGTAATCTAATATAAACATTGCAATGAAAAGTTCGTTTTGATAACAAAGACAGAAAGTTGAAATAATTTATTGAGACACTTTCTTGTTACTACTGACACACTTCCATTTCAACCTGACTAGTTTTCTGGTGAAAAGCTTTTCCGTACACTTTTTTTCCAGGCAGGTCTACTTGCTGTGTGCTTGTCAGCCCAATAATACTGGGCTGTGATCCAAGTTATACAGGTAACTGCCACAGAAATACAAGGTAAAACAAAGAACAAGAAGATTAATGTAGCTTCTGTAAAGGGCCTGATTAGTCACTGAATATGCTGTAAATTCAATGTACTGGCTTAGGTTACTAAACTGTGTGGCAGCACACCATTGAGTCAAGCTACTAGGCATGGAGACACTTGAGACCTGCTAATAATAGTAAGCAGCTATTTTCCACACCACATGACTTGGAATATCATTAATTCACAAGCTTTTATGTATTGAGGCAGGATTCTGCGGCAAAAAGTGGTACACAACTACTTTCAATCACATTTTCAAAATGATTGAAAATAACATTTTTAATAAGTATATACGAAAGTTATCAATTTCAAAATAGGTAAAGTAACAAGATAGAAATCTAACAACTTTAAAATATTTTTTAGCATTACTGTTCTGACATAGATTTGAAGTGAAGTGTTCAAGTCATGAATTCACAATAGAGGCTAAAGGAAGCCTCTTAATTAAACCAAAAAATGAAATATCTCACTATATACTCAACAGCCCTAAAAAAGAAACAAAGGTAGGACTACTGCACAAAAAAATAGTCAAGTACAGGCTCAGATCACATCCATGTTCACTCACAAGAGTAATCTAAGCGCATTTGAATGAATCCAGAATTGAACAGGCTCACTCTCAGAGTTATTCACAAGCCAAAGTGTTTGCAGCATCAGGAACCTATAGACACAGCATGGGATGCAGGTGCTACAAAGCACTGACTTGTCTTTGGAATATAAAGTTTTAACAACAATTAATTCTTCACAAGATATGCAGATGATGCACAATACCAGGAGTCTGTTCTCTTCAAACTGGTTTAATAGAAGAAAAATTTCTTCAGGATGGATTCACAGCCCATAGATCAGCTTATAAAGGATTTTTTTGTTTGTTTTTTAAACATGGATAAAAATGGCATTGCCAAACATGGGCCTAAGGCTAGATTACTGACAGCACCCAGGTGGCTGCAGGGAGATGGAGATGTAAGAAGAGGCCAGAACAAATAAATCACATACGTAGAGTCTCAAGAGGGAAAGGAGAGACACTTTAGGTATGAGAAGTGGAGCCATACAGAAATTCAAAATGTAAGGGCATGGGGAAGGAGATTTGTATGCAATACCAGACAACGAAGATGGTGCCCTTCCATTTGTCTCTGTACTGACTCGAAACAAGCTATCAGCACATCAGAAAGAATGAGATGAATGTTCAAGAGAATGCCCATGAAAAGCATGTAAATGATTTAGTAGAATGGACAATCACAAAAAGTATGGACTCTGAATGCAGCACAGAAGTACAAAGCAACGGACATGAAAGTAATAGTAAGTTAATGGGAGCGTGGTGGTTGCTGTCAATAGGTAAGAAACAGTGGAGAAAAGAATATTTACAAGACAAGAGTATGAGACTGGTTTTTCAAAACACAAACAAAAAGTTCAGTCAGTCAGTAAGGAGGTCAGAGACAGGATTTAAACCAGCATTTGGAGAGGTCAGCTGAGGAAAGGCTTATCTGGAGATATCAAAATAGAGAAGATGGTTGTATCCACAGGTTTGGATACAATCACCTAGAGAGATTATAGAGAATGAAAGCTGAAGCCCCAAGGGCAGGACCTGCATAGCATAGAAGAGGTGAGAAGAACCCACTGAGGCAGAAACTGAAGGTACACATAACAAACTAGGATGATGCAATGCCTTGAAGACCATGGGCTATTTGTTTAGTCCTACCAATGCTAACATATAATCATCACACTTCTTGTACATAGCAACAATCTGCACACACTCACAAATACAGATTGACTCCTTTTGCCAGAAGAAATCTCATGAGGTCATGCAGGGGCACTATAGTACAGCCCATTACCTTTTTAGCTCTAATAAAAAGAGAGAGCTGCACCAAGATATTCTGTTGCAAAGTCTGTGTTGAGTGCAACAAACCTCATACAGAATTGCCTTTGTGCTCACTGCTGCGTAGCAGGCAACATCACACAGAAGTTAAGACTTTCTAACTATTAATAGATAGCACTAATTGTAGTAAGTCTCAGGACCTTAAAGCTATTTGCTTTCAAATTGCCAAGGCTGACTCCATTAAAGGCAGGAAATCACATTACGTTCCCCTGCCCCCCACCCCAAATAAAAAAGCAATTGTAGTCCTGGTGTGACTCAGAGGTGGAGGTAGATAGTTTAAATAAACACACAACTGGTTAGCAACAACATGGAACTGTGTGCATATAAATGCCATGTGCATGCATTAGGTTATGGTCACATATATTTATGGGCTGATAGGTCCATGCCATGGACCTAGATACAAACCTCACCTGGTCTGGAAAGCTGGCCTTGATTCAGGGTGAATTGTTAGGCAGACAAGCAGACATGCAAAGTTCAGAACCCACATGAACTCTGCAAAGGTGGCATGTATTTGTATCTAACATTTTGGTTTGTGACTCTGGTCTTCAGAGTTTCATTTTCAGTGGGACCCAGTTCAGCATTTTTTCACAAATCTTGATATTCACTGACCTGTCTGTGCAGGAGAATGAATTTATGGGGGTCCCCATCTGCCCAAGGAGGAAGCTGCACATCTCCCAGCACTGTTCCATCCTGCATGCAGCCTGCAGGAATTACAAAAGGAGAAATAAAACCAAGAATCACACACGCTGCAAATAGGAACAGCTTTTCCAAAACACTGAATTGAAAGGAAATTGAGGTGATTTTCACAGATGCAGTTTCAGGTTCTACATCAAGTATAGCTTCATAGAACACTGCAGAACCAATTTCTCCTGGGATTTCTGATCCAGTAATAAAGCACTGAGAAGATGTTCTAGTAACTGTCGCTAATGCAGTAAAAATATGCATGTCCTCAGCACAAACCGTTTTAGCACAGACTGCAAACTTAGACAAGACAAACCTGTTGGCACAACTCTTTTTATACATAATCCTGTGGGCCTAACTGCCAGATATTCCTACTAAAGCAGCCACTGAGAGGGATTTTGTTCTCAAGTCCTTTGCAATTTGATTCCTTTCAGAAGGTGAGCATATGTTCTTAAATCAGAGCACAGTGTTGCGTAACTGGATGAATTAAAATCTAAGTTGAGGCTCAGGTCTGGGACTGCAAGTTTCCTTACAGTGTAGTGGTGAACAAATTCAGTTTCTTGGCTTCGCCTATTGTAAAATCTTCCTGTATATTTGCTCTCCATTGGCAAGATTCTTGTGTCTTTTTTAGGTCCCTCCACTTAATTCCACTCAGGTCAGTCTCTGGATCTTGATTTCAGCCAGGCTCTGTTTCTTGGCCTCCTCTCAGGATGAAACTAACCCAATTCTTTCCTATCTTTTCACAACCTTCTAACATCTTTCCCCCATTCTGCTCTGTTCTTAGCATGTCTCATTTCACTGAGATCTTAAATACAATTATAGCTAGACCTCAATACCATGGATTAAGTTGCCTTTGCTATCACCAATTTAGGATGATTCTTAAGGTGTTTCTCCTCTGCCTTAACTGTTAACCAAACTGTGTCCACTACAGAAAGCAGCTCTGCATTGCAAATGCAATGCATTTCCTGTAAAGTGAAGTGAATCAGGACTGCCATGCCTATTTCTGAATACTATTTTTTCTGGATTCTCTCTGACCCTCCATCACTGACACAGAAAGGTCTAGAGAAAGTGTACATTCGGAAGGGATTATGATGCTGCTTGAGGCCAGGGACAATATATGAAGTTCATGTGAATTGTGCAGAACCTTTCAAGATGATAGTGAGAACATTTGGCAACTTTAATCACCAGAGACATGAGATTTAAAATAACACCTTTTACCAACACCATTTAAACAACAGATCCGTCTCCAAAAGTCAAATTAATATATTGTTCATAGCCACAAAGATGTGATTATACAGACCAGATTTTCAAAAGCAGCCAACTAGACTGCTTATATCAAAATCCTCCTTTGTCTGACAAAATGTGTAGTTCCTTTGCACAGTAACTGATAGGAACTACAATCCCTTCTGAGCTGAAAACTTGGTTCTTCCAATATCATTCAGGCATCAGAAGCTTGTATTCTTGTAGCTGTATTTTAACAAAAATTGATCTCTCATCACTAGAAAGCTTCAACAATCTGCATAGTCCAGGGACCAGTTCTCAACATGTGATCTGGATCTTTTCCCTTGGCAGGGTGCTGACAAGTGGAAGGAGAGCACTGAAGTCCCTTCTAGAACTTACCAAGTTCAAAGTTATTTGCATTAGTTAGGAACTCTGGCAAGTAGAAGAATTCAGGGATGAGTTCCCTGACATCACTCATGTTGTCCCTTGATGCTGATTCCCACGTGCTCTTTACACTGTGAAACATCCTGTCTGCAACATCAAAACTCCCGCCCTGTGAAATGGAGACAGACAAAAAGACTGCAGTGTGAATATTCTGTTAAATAAAAAGCAGATGCAGAATCTTAGCTAATTCTGCAATAACCACCTTATCACATGTTTGATATCTCAAGATCTGTCCCAGCTCGATTTACTGTGATATTATATTGGGGGCTAACTTAGTCCTGATTTGTAGATATGTAGTTGAGAATACCATATAGCTTGGAGACTTAGCATAGCTTGCAGTAACACAGAGGCAAGCAGAAATGATCATGTGCAGCTTGAGAATATCGGCATACCCATTATTAATGGTTCTGAAGGCAATTCATTCCTTTCATACCAAAGTGATTTGCAAGTGTTTTCACTTCAGTCATGACCCAAATAGCCGTGAACAATCTTATGTGCAATTCTCCTGAGAAAAACCTTTGGAGAAGGGGGGGTACCACTGAAATAACATTCATCAGATCCAGGCAAACAGGAAAGGCCCAGTGGGCAGGAGCCTGCAGGGACTGTTCATTCCTTATGGGAAGGAGGGACAGCATAAAGAGGGGAAGAAAGGAAGAATGTCTGGGTCCCAAGCTTAACTGGTGTGTAAGGAAGGAGAAACAAACTACATCACATCCTGAGAGCGTTTGAACATGTTTAGTTTAATGAGACTCAAACACTAGACAAAAGTAGCCTTAGTAGCCCAGGACATCATCCTGAACTAAGGCCTCAAGAAGAAAGAAAAAAAACCCATCACAAACAACCATAAATAAATCACTCACTCAATGAAGGGTATATGCCTTACATTGGAACCATATTTCATATAGAATTTTCTAATGGGATTTCAGATACTGTATGCATTTGTGAAAATCTGGGTTGACCTTTACATAGGGATCCCTACACTGAGCATGAAAGGATTTATTTTAACATGAAGTTTCTACAATAATGGAAATAATCAAATAGAAATCAGGTTTTGGAGATCATCTGAATGAGTTTGTCAGAAAAAAACAAGCTGTTTCAGAAGAAAGCTAACTTTTTAACTGTATAAAGTGACAGAACCAAATTGTTTCTCACTACCTAGTTCAGGTGCTGGCAACAGTATAGCTGTCCAGCTGCAGCATGCTCCCAGGCTAATATAGGCATTTCTTATTGGGGTTAATTAATTTGGATTATATGTCATGGGACATAACACTACATCCCACTGCCAGAGCTCAAGAGAGATTATCAGAGATAGAACAAGTATCTTTAAATAGTTCTGCAGTGCAGTGAAAATGTATGAATGATTGCTCATCCTCAACCATTCAATCTTCAAAGCTGCTTCACTAGGCAAAAAGAATAAGCCAGCAGGTTTGCAGAGTGAAGACACTAAAACCCAGAGGCGTTGCAAGAGTCAATCTGTTAATGAATATGAGACGCAGTCAGGTTCTGTCTATGGCTGACCTCTTGTGAAAACTTGATAGCTTTTGGTTAGTTTTCTCTCTGCCTGTAGACTGTTGCATGTGCCACATGAGGAGGATGCTGCCCTTCTGCACAATAACAGTCAGCTGAAGCTTTGACTTGCAATCTATTAAATAGGAAAATAACATCTAAGCATCCTCATGCTGTAAGGGTGGGATCCCACTCCCATGGACCAAATGAACCCTGAGCAGCAGTTCCTACACTGGTTTCTGATGGTAAGAACCACAGCGCTTTTGACCCGCCAAGTACCTGCACACTTATGATGCAACTCCTTTGGATCTACAAACTCTGCTAAGACTGGGAACTGCAACTAAAAAAGTAACTTTTGCCATGTCTTTTGTTAGGGAGAAACTACCCTCATGGATAAGCTATCAAAACACAGAAGTCAATAAACCCTAAGTTCTGAAGCCACATCTCTTTGCTTGTCCTTTGAGATAGACTCCCACCAAAAGCCAACACGTATTCCAGATGGAAAGACCCCTGTTTCCCCTGAGGTCAATTCTGACCAGGCTTTTGGTCCAGCCTCATCTCTAAATGACAGCATAGTTCTGCTTTATCTCCTTGTCCTTCTTCGTTATACCGCTGAGAGTTGTGAATCCTTCCCACACCCACTCAAGGGACTGAATGAAAAAGTGGCTAATCACATGAGTAAGCCTAGCTAGAGTTAATCTTATGCACAAGGTCATCTTGTTCTTGATCATTATTAGGCAGGGACCCTTGGAGTCAAATTCAAATTGAAATTAAAACAGAGTAGAAGAAGGGCTATAAATAAATCAACAGCTAACAAGTATCTCATTGAAGCATATTAAAGGGCTTTGTATATTTAATCTGCACACAGTGTGCTGTGTCTGGTGGTGATTGATGCTTTTTCATCTTTTTTTGCAGCTTTTATGAGAGCTGATGGTAATCTCCTGAGAAACAATATGATTTGTAATAAAAAGATTACCTGTATTAAATAAAAATAATATATACATAGGAAATGCTGTTAGCGCGACAAATCTGGTTAAAGATATTACCACCACGAAAAAATGTGATTTTTTCCCTGGCTGTCTAATTCATTTTAGGGAAAAGTAATATCTTTAAAACTTAAGCCTGTATTATTTATAAAGGAAGCAATAACTGATTTTCCCATTTCCTATATTAATAAATTTATTTGCATATATTTATATCAGAATTAATGAGTTTTCTCTCTCTATGAATGCAAAAACTGCACTGAAAGGGAAAAAGAGAATCAAGAATTGCTTTATGCCTTTAGATTGCAAGTCAACATGAACTCTTACGGCTTTTCTATAGCTAGAGACAGTAAGTCTCTGTTTTATTTCCTTTCAGTAGAAGCCTTACACTCTCATCAGGAATACTGGAAAAATTTGCTTTTTAAAACTACAGTTCAGCAGGGTATATACAAAGAAACTAATCAAAAGTGATCTCTAGAGAGAAGTTAGAACTTCCCATGTTTATAAAACTAAGTATCAGTGATCCTTGGTGGTGCTTTAAACCCAAAGACCTCAAAGTGTTTGTAAGAGATGCTCGTAAAGGTGCAAAGACTTACCACACACCCAGAGATGCTAAGAAGTAATTACCTGCAGACAGTGCTTAAATGACTGCTGAAGAGTCAGTGACACAATGAAGAGTAAGAACTGTATTCTCTATAAGTACCTTTGAGACGTAAATGCCAGGAAAGAAGATCAGCCTGCTAGCTGAAATGCAACAGTGGGATAAGAATAAAAGGGGATAAAAGCTGAGTTGAATCAAAAGCAAGTCTCACTAATTATCGAGGGCATAGGATCCTAAAATGAGTTTCCAGTGAAGACACTAAACGCAGAAACCTTTGCTGTTTTTTTGTGGTGCTAAGAAAATTCCTGAAAGGAAATGCAGGAGGTACTTGACTAAGGTGAATTGGAAGGTACCATCCAACACCTTTCTGATGAGCCAGTTTTTCATCCATTCCAGTACAATATGCAAAGCACATACACACTTTTCTCCAGAGTCAGATCTCGATACACTTAAATAAAATGTGAAATAATAAGGTTTTGTAAACTCCTGTACAGTTCCCTTACTAAAGGCAATGCTTCCTCTTCTTCTGTAGTCAGGTGCAAATCAATTCTTCGACTTGAGAAACAGGATGTTATGCCAACATCAATTTTTCACAAGGGGTGCACCCAAGTTGTTGCATCTCCTTGTCATGTACATTCAGACTGGCAATTTGCAGTTATAAGCATAGCTTTTCCACTTTTTAAGATGCTGAGAAGCTTTCACAGCTCCCAACTCAGCACCCTTCCAAGGTCTTAAGTTTGGGAGTACTCCTTTTCCAACCTCCTCTTGATTTGATCATACAGTTCTCAGGTCTGCTGTTTACCTGACTGCATCTCAGAGCAATTTGTAAGCCACTATAAGACTAGTCACCTGGGGAAAATGACAGCAATGACCTCAGCTGAACATGCAGCAACATAAGAGCAAAGGAATGAGAATGGAAGAAGTTCAACAGTTTCAGTGGATCCACACCCAGACAAAATTTTGAGTGCTTCAGATCTCAGCAGCCTATGAAGATAACTATCCCCACAAAAATGCTGTTTACCTGCTAATCACACTTTAACAGATCTGCAAAGCAGCTACTCAGACTGGGAACTTGTTATGCATGAAAAGTGTGCCAGTGAGATGCAGCAGCCTTTGTTGTTTACAACAAGAAACAACTGCTCCACAGTCATTCATGACTGCAGCTAACATATGGCTCACAGAGTGCGATGGTAACCATTGCCTCAGGTGGTTCACTAACCCATCAGCTACTGCTGGTAACAGCTGATATCATAGGGCTTATTACTTAATTAGCACAGAGCTTTATTTGTATTAGTTCATTTGAAAAAAAAAAAAAAAAGAAAAAGAAAAAAGACCAGCACAACAGCAAAGCACTTGGAAAGCTGCAGGAGGCATGCCAGCCCTCAGCACACATACAGCAGTCTCTGAGTGTGGAATATTCTGGCCTAGCAGTCTCCCTCACATTGTTTTATAACAATAGGTAGATTTCAGCAAGACACTCCTTAAAAAATACACTTTTGAGGACCTGTCCTCCTAGCAGACCCTGCTACAGCCCATGTGTCTGTGCTTGTGCATCACCAACTGCCTGCTGAAGAGGGCAGTCAGGAAATTTGGTGTCCCTGTATGCTGACCAGCTGGGAAAGGTAAGCACAAAGTTCAGTTTCCATGAAATTCAATTCCATGGTGAGTGCTTTTGGCACCATAAAACTGTGTCAAGTTCAGAACAAGCTAAAACAAAATACTCCTCCTGGAGCACTGGATGTAGTCTCACCCCACTTCTCCTTCTGGGAGCTGATCCTATGATCCCTACCGTTTCCCACCCACCAGAACCTGTGCATCCTCATTTGGCCCAGGAATGCTCTTTATGCCACCATAGCCAGCTGCAAGTGCTTGCCTGTAGCCGCATTACTGTATGGGCACCTGAGCTTAGAATACCTACCATGAAAGTCTCATCTGTCCCAAAGTCAGAAGCTTACGTTCAGACAGATAGTGAAACATTGTCTAGGTGTTTACATGCCTCAGCTCTCACAAAATGCATCACAGGACCAAGACTAAATAATCCTTCTCCCTCAGAAAAAAACATCATCATGCTCCCATTAAGATGTTTTCACCGAATTCAATAGCCATAGCATATAGCCTTCAGTGAGTCCAGAGTCCACGTAGAGTATACAGAAAATGTCAAAAGAATTAATCCCCCTTCATTACACAGCCACTATAATGTGCTACATGGTTCATAACGAGGTGTAGGAGGGAAGCTATCTTGCCCCCTTACCTGCAGAGAACAGAAGGTCTGGGTAAATGGCTCCATTCGGACCAGGTAAGATGCCACTATAATTGCTGATGAATAGTGAGTACAGTAATGGCACTGGGCTGACAGGTCTCCTGGAAATTGAACACAAATCAGATTCCAGTGCAAAATATCATCATTTCAAGCCCATAGCGTCCAGTTACCACAGCACAACTAAATAGGAAGCATCTTTAAAGCAGATGTGTTCAAGGATCTGTGAGCAAAAGCACACCTTGCATATTTGTATTGAATGTGCAGTTACTATCATCTCTATATGTTGGTGGTTTTTTTCCTTCCACATTTCATTTTCTGAAGAATAAGGCCTTTAACTTTCCAGACCATCCCTTTCCCCATTAGTACCAAAAAAAGTCTTGATCTCCAGAGGTCAACAGCCTCAATGTTCTGTTTCCTTTTTTAAAGTAGCTGTTAGCTAAGCTGTGTGCAGCAGTCTTCTACATGCAGCTTAGCTAACAAACAAGATTAATGTATGCAGCTTAGCTAACAGCACAGTCTTTTCTAGAGAACATTGCTTTTTGCTGTAGCATCTCTTCCCGCCCAAGGGAAGAGAACAGAATGCAGCAGTACAAGGCACATAAGGCAGTGCTTGCAGGAGTAATTTCTCTTTGAATCCTCAACCAGTTTGTATCCGGAAGCAAGAGGACCTCCTTGGCATGGTGCTTCCCTTAGCCACAGCTCTGGAAAGTTTTTGGGTGACATTTTCCAAGGGATTCACCAGAATCCCCAAAGGCCTGAGGGGACTCAAGCCTCTGCTGTCTGTTAGTCTCCTAAAACACTCACCCTCACTCTTTTCTACCTCATTGTAGCGCTGGATGAACTTGCGTTTCCTCTCCACAGTCTGTGCTCCCATGGGTTTTGACAGGTCCCGAAATGTATGAGGATTAGTAAGGTTTAGAGTCTGAAAAGCAAAACCAGCAAAGATTTGCAAGATTTGCAAACCAGTAGATTTTTAGATCTCGGAGTCTTAGACATCATGAATAGCTCAGTGACACTGAATAGCAGCAAGGCTGTGTTGGAAGTTTCACCTATACAAGAAGGTCACAGATTCAGTACTAAAATACCCATCTCCAGAACTGGGATGGGACTTGAAAAGAGAGTGGCAGCATGTGCCACTGAAAGGATAGCATGTACAAGGATCTTCACAAATAAAGGACCTGGCAGGTTGCAAATTGCTCTCAAGACTTTTCTGTCCAGACCTCTTTGTCAGGGACCAGAGAAGCCTGTCCCTGACTATCTGCTGAGCTGATCCAGCCTGCCCTTAACTAGGGATGTATTTAACAGATGTTCATCCACCTTTCTGAGACAGAACATTATCCTCAGTGTGCTGATTTGAAGATAAGGCTAATCTATAAAGCATCAGTACAGTTCAAATAAACTATCTCAAATTTTGAACCCTTGGTCTAGACCTCTTTTCTTCAATGGCTTCATTCAACAAACCTTTGTATGGTTGCTATCGTAGAAAGTACAGAATGCTGCAGCGAACACTGACCTCTGAGTGATAGTCAGCGAGGACCCATGGAAAAACAGGATACTGCATGTAATCATTGTAGCTGCGGCCAGCCAATGTGTTCAGGTACATGAGGTAATCAAAATTGCTGATCTCCCTTTTCTGCCAGGAAAGGAAACAAGCGTTAAAATCTCCTAACTCCACCCCTGAAAACCATGCCTCAAAGGCACCCTCAGAGCCCTGTGGTTCCCAGGTCCAACAGGACAAGAATTACAAATAGTGTAATCAATCATCCATTGCCATTCAGATCAGCACAATATCTCTTATACAACAACCCATTCAACAGAATCTTTCTTCGTTCTGGCTCTTCTTCAGACAGGCCATTTGCATTTGTCTATAATCATGCAGTGCTTTTATGCTGTATTTGCATAACAGAGCACCTTTTTCCAATTTAGAAGTGAGCCAAATGCATGCAATCTGTATATTGGAAAATCCTGGACAACTGCCTGTATAGAAAAGGCTGCACAAAGTGCTACATATAAACAAGAAGGTATAGATTTCTTCAGTGTGTCTTAGGTCACCAAGATCAGGGGTACAGGAAAGTAAATGAATCTCTCAGCTTGCAAAACTTCTGGGAAAATGAGAGGTGCATTGATTTAGATGGACAGGTTATCTGTGAACAGTCATTCAGCTGGGTGTCTCTTTTTGGTCTCAGTTTAAAAATGTGCATAAAATCACACTTAATCTGCCAGACAGTAGCACCATATGTTTCACAGCAGGAGGAGCAAAACCTCTGCAATAACCAGATGTAAATACTCTGCTCCTCTTGAGAATAACCTCACCTTTAGCAGCAAGAGAACAGCTTAGGCCTTGAAGTACATACCTACACACACACATATCTGTGTGCAGACACACAGACAGGTGCTGAAATTCTTTGCTTAACCAGGTGAAGCCAAGATTTAGCTTACCTGCCACTTCTGGAGCATTGTCTTTTCCCCTCCTGAGTGTTTCCTGTATGGAACAAACATTTGATTGAAATGGCCTGCTTCAGAACAATAAAAGAAAGTCAATACTTTAACATCTGTGCTCCCTGTGCCCCCTGTTCTCATCCCGCAGAAATGAGAGAACATCAAGACTAGAAGAATGTTGAATTTTCATGATTGACCAAGTAATTAAAAAATCAGACCGTCATCAGTTAGGTTAGTGCAGCACAATACAAATTTCATTACTGTTTTCATCAGGACTGAAGGCTCTGCCTGGTGAACAGGGATGGCCTAGCTTCAGATGGCTGATGAATTTATCACTGTCAGTCACTCTCCCTATGACACACTGACTCTCCCTAAGCTACTTGCCAGTCTTCTCCTGAATGAAGTGCCACTTAAAGTATGATATTTAATAAAGAAAAAAGAAGGAAGTAGGGTGGTGGTGCTAAGGATGGATTCTGTTTGCCTTAAGAAATTGCTGCAAACTGCCATGGCGGTGACATATGGTAAACTGCAAGAATTCAGAAGCTGACTCACAGGCAGGGAAGATGCCCCTGCAGCAGAGGCAGATGGACAGCTGGGGACAGCAACCTCCTCAGCTGTTCCAAGCTAAGCCACACCGCTAATCAGTCTGTGCTCCCGGTCTCATCCCATTGTTGAGCTAGACTGCTAGTGACAGGTACCATTAAGGCTGTCTGTTTCTATTCTGAAGCCTTATTCTCAAAGGCTTATGCTCTTCTGAAGCATTCTGAAAACACTGACTTGAAAACAGAGGTGTCTTGGTCTCCATATCAAAGATGATACTTTTGCACAAAGCACTTTGAATCTAATGTAGTCCTTAAAAAGTGGGTTGCCATTTTTATGATTTTTTTAAAGTAATAGACTAAATATGTTTTTTCCACTTTGTTCTCAAAATGCAACTTTTTCTGAAACTTTAAATAAGAAACAAATCAGCTGAAGGCAGATTCTAAACAGGGTAATTGACTTGAAAATGTGAAAGAGTCAAAGGTTCTGAGCAAACTAAAGTCACATTTCAACTACACTGAACTAAAAGGCGTCTCAGTATCTGAAGGCCATGGACTTGCTCTTGTCAATTCCTAGAGACCAAACTCAGACAAGTGACAGCTTCTGGATTAAAGAAACTTTCAATCTGCCAAAGTAAACAGGATTACTGATATGATACGATATAACTGCAGTAGGAGATGCTTTTCTCTTTGAGCGTAAAACTTTAAACTAATCCTAAGGTGCCAGGTCAGAGACAGGACTACTAACTTCCCGAAGAGTAAGGAAATCAGTTCAGCCATAGATTATAAAACTGCTACAGTAATAACTAGCTGCTATTTTGCACTCTTGTGCTCTGCATTGGATCACACTAGAAATCCACAAAGCTAGGCTTAAAGCAGCCTCAGAGATCTAAATAAAACACCAGAATGGTCTATGATCATTACAGTTTTATTGAATTTGCAGTATTAAATTCTTGTAAACTACCTCTCATGATTATGAATCATTATTTTACTGCCTATTCACTCCTGGACCAGTTAATAGTGTACATAAAGGAAAAACACTATGGTTTACTCAACACAGTATTTTATTGCTTGCTTAGGCACTCTTTTCAGAGAAAAGTGTGTATCTGAGGCAAGGATTTTGCATAGCCTAAGTAATAACCTATACCATGAACAAACATGAAATCCAGGACCAATTCTAGCACATGGTCTACAACTCTCAAGCTTTGTTTAGTTCTCCTGCTAAGCATATGAAACCTAACAATGATAGGCTACATTTATAGAAACCAGGCAACACAAAAAGGTGTAGTTCATTTCTGATATGGGAAAATAGGATCTTCACTCTTTGTCCTAAAAGAATGAATAGATTATATGATGGTCTAATTTACACAATGTAAATCAGAAGAAAGTCCATTGACTAGAGTAGAGTTATGGTGGCTTTCCACTCCCAGTTTGAGCCACATGTGGCTCAAGGATGTAGGAATTCTAAAGTAGAAAATGGGTATCATGAGCACTTACCCTTTACAATTCAGCCCTCTCGCACTGTATGTAGATTTCACAGAGTTTCACCCCACTGGCCTTTGTAAGGCCTCCAACAGACATTCGGAACTCAGAGAGAGTATCTCAAAGGGACGGAACAGGATCAGGATGCCTGGCATTATTTGAAGTGTAGTTGGATTAGGGTATTTGTCACAGAGGGATCAAGTTAGGTTCTTCCCTTTCCAAAGAGGCAGACTCACTCACTAAAACTACCCAGGTCTATTTTGGATTTATGGCTGAGTTGGAAAGCAGGGGATCATGTAATGTACAAACCTGCTCAATACATCAGTCCTCCAACATTTAAAGTGGGAGCTTTATAAAATACTATACACAGGACTAAACTGGGACAGTCTGTGTGTACGTTATGCAAATACACATATGTTGACTTGTGGGTGCCATGACCCTCTAGTGGAACTCTTGCTTTGCTTGTCACAAGCCCTAACAGCTAATAAGGACTCTACAAGGGTCAAAACAATCCTCTCTGCTGACTTTGGAAGCCACTATATAACTCAAAGAGGTCAATGAGTTCACCACATCATGAAAATATGCATGGCTAAATGTAGTCACTCCCCTGTAAGAGCCATCCTTCTGGGTCTTGGGGGACCAGGCAGGATGCTGCCTCCAAGTCCCCAGAGATCTGGAATTCTGCATTCTCCCTTGTTGACTTGCAGGGGCTCAGAACAAGAATCGCATTACAGGCAGCTCAAGCCTGTTCCTCCCTTCTCCTTGGTAATCAATCAGCATTCCTCCAGCCAACACCTCTCTAGCCAGCACAGCAAAAGCTCAAAGTAGATCAACTGCAGCTATCTAACTGCAGTAAGTGCATTTAAAAATAAATAAATAATCAAAGGCTGGTTTGAAAAAGAAACAGTAGAAGTGCTTTATAAATATAAATAACTAAACTTCAAGAGGGGGTGAAGTTATGTGAAGTCAAGAGAAGTACCTACACATCTATCTAAATCTAAATCTATAAGGTATTTGTAGGGCACTAGCCATGGCAGAATCTAAGCATGATGTATATTAATGATGATCCACCTTTGGCTACACTATACATAAGTGATTTATTAATCCCTCTTCCATTAACATCAGACTATGATCTCACTCTTGTGATAGCCAGTGCTCTCCATTTGCTAGAGACAGGTGGACCTCAACCCATTTGGAGATTCATTGCAGATGAGATAATCTCAAAGGATAAGATTTTGCCCCCACTGAAATGAATACAAAAATTCCAATAAACTTAATGGGTTCTTAAACTTCACAAAGCTGCTTTCATTTTCTTTTTGTCTTCCATCCTCCAGACTTCTTAAGTCTGCAAAACAGTGCCAAGGCTCTCCTAAAACCACTTTTCCTAAAGAATCTTTGCAATTACCAAGAATATTGTAAGGAAAATCCCCTTCCTGGTAAGCCACAACCTCGGTCCAAGTCCTACTATTAAAAGAGGAAAGAAGATGCCAAAAGGAATGCCAGCTTTCCCTGTGAAACAATCAAGTCTCTCTCAAACTCAGAAAAGTGTTAGGTTAGACTACTTTAGAATAAAGGTACAGCATCCTCCTTGTTTGATTGTACCAGTCTACCTTCTGGGGATTCTTACTCTGTGCTCAAAGAATAGAAATATAATACAAAATTTATGAATAAGTTTAATATTAAAGTAGGGCTCCTTGAAGTAGGATGTCTTGAAAGGGCTAGGGAGGGAGAAAGGAATCTCCCTCATTTACAGAACACTGTTTGCACCTGTTCACAGGCTTCAACCAGACAAAGGAATGACATTTCCACTGCAGAAATGCTGCACCCAGGCACACGTTAGGTCATGAAGAAAAACATCAAGTAAATTCAATTAATTTGTTGAGGTGAGCAGAATACAATCTCCAACCCTGGAATCAGGCAAGCACATCAACATTATCAGATTCTTTATGCCAATAATATCCCGGACCCGTTATCAGCAAGAGAGGGACTTCAATGTTGCATCTCCTGTG
Source organism: Haliaeetus leucocephalus (assembly GCF_000737465.1). Taxonomy (NCBI): domain Eukaryota; kingdom Metazoa; phylum Chordata; class Aves; order Accipitriformes; family Accipitridae; genus Haliaeetus; species Haliaeetus leucocephalus. Next base: position 763,459 of record NW_010972604.1, read on the forward strand.
AACAATACTTACCACAAAACACACAGCTATTTCTCTTTCATGGTTCTTTTTTTCCAGATACTATTTTGAAATTGTTGCAACCAGTTACTAAAAGCTTGAGCTTGTTAGCCCCAGTCACAGAGACAAATTCCGGTATATTCACATGCTACAAAGGGAAATTGTTGTACCAACTGCAGTTTTGAAGGGCCACAGATAGATGAATATAAGCCATAGCTCACATCCTCTCTGCCGCACTGCTGAATGAGCTTTCCCTCCTGTGTCCATATCTATCTGACCTGGCACATGCTAAAGATGGCATCACAAATGTTGTGAGTTTTAACACACACATAAAAGTATCTCACACTGTGTCACATCCAAATAAAATGAAATAGCCAAATGACTAAAATGGACAGTTAAGGCAACGTTAGAAGCTGACGAACAGCTTCTAACGAGGTCCAGATGCTTTTTCTTTCTGCATAATTTGAAATCTAACATTTGCAGGCACTGCATGCCGTTTAGTTCTTTTCCCTCCAGCTTAAACTTGCATGCTGGAACCAAACATTATGCTAATCATCTCCAAGGACCTAGCATTGCCGTTGCTTAGGAACAAAAGTTTCACAGGCTGTGGAAAGAGAATCGAATAGAAAGACCCTGAAGCTGGGGAAGTCCTTTTCACTGTTTCTCCTCCTCCCCGCACATTCACATACACAAGTTTCTTGAAGGGCTGCTATTTTCCATCAAGGAAGTACGATTCAGAATTTGCGGACTGTGACAAGGAAATTGTCCTGTGCTCCCTGCTCATGGGTTTATTTACAGACCGAAAGACTAATTCATTACTCAAAGACGAGTAGACAGAGGACAACTGCACAGTAACAGACCATGAAGGCTCATCCCACACTACTGAACAAAACCAAGCAGCTTTTGACGTCTATACCTCACCTTCTAAGTCTTCCTAGCTGCTAGCCGGTAAGATCTTACACATGGGGGCAGTCTGGCAGAACTGTTAAGATGAAACAATATTTTCATTTATTTTTGGTGGGTCTTGGTTTTATAAGTGACCTTGCACTTTGTGATAGCACAGTGGCTCTGAAGTGATGTAGAAAAGCAAGAAAATTAAGGAAGAAAACCTCTCTCTGCCTGTTTGCTCATGGCAGGATTTAGTCTAAACCTGCCTGTTCACATGAGACTGCATTTAAGATAGTGAATTAATCTCTCTTCCACAACAGATTGTATCCAACAACAAAGAAATGGTAACAGGCTTGTAAGCAGGAAAATAAAAACCTACCCTAGCTGGAACTGCTTGGCTTCATGCAAAATTATTCACTGTACAAATGCTGTTTTTAAGCTTTATATGAAAGTATTTCTATAGAGCTATTCCATGGGTGAATTAGAACATGTCACCTCACTGCTTTCCTGCCACCAGAGAGGTGCAGGGCATGCGTAGCTCCACTGGGCTTGGCAGGACTGCTCTGCAATACGCAGACTTCCAGGAGGAAAGACAGAGGAAACTTTTCTCACAGACTAGTTCAAGATGGGGTCAAGATGGTTCTGTGCAGCCTTGGGTGCGGTGAAGCAACATATGGAATGAAAAGAACAGGCAGAACCACAGAGGACAAGGTCCTGAAACACCCAGACAGTGTCATAGGCAGAAGGCCTGTTCTGCTCCTACCAGCCCAATGCTGAGAAAGGAAGAAGAAAGGGTCAGGTGGAAGAGACTGCATCAGCAGGGTCGAAATCTGTATTCTTCTAGGATCAGATCTCCTTCTTAAGACAGGCTTAAGCTACAAGGAGTCATGACTGGGCCCTGTGCAAGTGCTTAAGTGCAGATAAGGAGTAATCTCCAATCCTTCCTTGCCTCAGAGAGACGCTGACAGCCCTAGTCCTGATGCTCAAGGTCTGTTCCCTCCCTGCAGCTCCCAGCAACACAGAGCACCAGAGACAGCGTGATGCCCTTAACACATTTTCTATCAATTCCTGTATCAGGTCAGCCTCAAAGCTCTGGGCCTGTGAAACACTCTTAAAGCTCTGGGGCTAGCCCTGGGCTTTCAAAAGCCCAATCCAGACAAAAGATTTTACCAAGTGTGGATAAAAAGGGAAAGAGTTTTCTAGTTAAGATACTCTTTAGCAAGACCTTATACACACAGAAAAGCAGCACCCCCACCCCTGGGCAAAGGATTGCTAGCAACTCAGAGGGTGAACCTGGCAGTGTGGTGAGGGTTTCAAGAAAATGAGTAAAGAGAGTTCCCTCTTGTCATCATCGTTTCTCAGGTAGTAGTGCAACACATGTAACTCTCCCTCTGCTATCCCAGGAGATGCACTGTGAGCATGAGGTCAAACAGCAAGGAGGGCTCCTGCAATTCCTGAATTTTTAATATCAGTGGCTACAGAACTGGAGCCCTCTTACGCAGAGCTAAAGAAAATGAGACAGGGCTAAGTAAGTTCCATTATCTCCAGCTACAGCCCTGTGAAACACTGATAATTAGTTTACAAGCATGTGGAGAGAAGAGAGCTATTCATTCCCTTCCAGTTGTCTGGTGCTTGGTATTTCTGCAGACCTCTAGTGCAAACCCCTATCTTTGGGATTGCAAATCACCTTTTTGTAAGTTTGAAACATGGCTGCAACTTTTAACACAAAGGAAATAGCACTTGGAAAGGATGAGCACTCCCTAGGGACTCATGTTTTCCTGATCAGTGCATCTTAGAGGTCCACAGCAGGATTTTAAAAAAATTGACTAAAGGAGGCGGTTAAAAATCTCTTTGAAGTCTGGGCATTATCCAGTGCAACACGCAAAGAGATCTGTCTTCAGGAAAATTAAAGTGATCTGTTTGTTTGGTCTGAAAGTCCAGGTTCAAACTTTGTAACAAGTTGGCAAGTGTTATTGACAGAGAAGTACTCAAACCCGAAAGGTTGAACGGTGCTGTTCCTGACAAGCCTCCAGCACTCAACCTTGTACACCAGGCTCCCTCTAGTGCTCCCAGGCACGCACAGCACAGAGGGACACCAGCACTGGGAACCAGCATTAACAGACAGCTGCAGAACAGGCTGATTTTTTGGCAATCTGGTATTTTTAAGGAAACTGTTTTGCATCAGCGTTCCCCCCTTGGATTTTAAATGAAAAGTAATAGAAAAAAATTACTAGGAACTGAAAAAAAATATTTTCTTTCTGAGAGTTTTACAGACGTTTCAAAAATAATTTTAAAAGAAATTATCATTTTTAATTCAGAAAAAAATTTTCCTTGAGGCTCCCTTTCATTTTTTTAAAGGCATACTTGGCTGAAAATCTTCACTGATCAAAACGTGCTGAATGTTTTGGGCAACTCATCCATCACAAAATTCAGAGATAAAGTTGGACCCAAAAGTCACCAGGTTCACACCAATTACAGGAAGCAGAAAGTCTCTTTCCATTCTGCCCAAGTGTAAGGAAGCTGCCCTGCAGATCTTTTTCTGAAGCATGGTAGTGACGCTCGGTGTACTGGTAACAGATTCAGGGTGTCCTGTACCAGCAGTAGGGCTCTGGCATTTCCCATGCAGTTGAACTTTATCTTCACAGAATTGCCAACAAGAATATTGCATCAAATCCTTAAAATGAGTGAATTGCGATTTAAAAAAAAACTGTCGTTTTGATCTCCAGAATTTCCTACCCACTCCTGGGCAAATTATTTAAGCTAACTTCAACAAAGGTGGAGAAAGGGCTTAATTTTCCACTGTAGAGTACTTTGCTTCAGTTACCAGTCTACACTATGGAAAGAATAGCATTGATATTGTCCCTGGGGCACTGTCAGGTTAAATACAACAAAGAGTGAGAGGCCTTCAGATATAATGGTAATATGGCCCTGTAAGTACTGGTGAGAGACAGAAATGTGGGAGTGACAGGCACAGAAAGATTTAACTGTGTTTAAATATTTTTATATAAAATAACAAAGATCCAATTTTGGAACATACCCTCAGGGCAAGACTGACCCCACTGTGATGCTTCCAGTATTTTTTGAAGTATCTGCCTCATTATGGAGCTCTTGGAAGGGTGGGTGGTAACTGGCGGAGATCCTCCTTGCTTTTGCATTATTTTTGGCTATGGCATGTAATTGAAAAGGAGCTGAAATGCCTTAGTTGTAGCCTGAGCTTCCCCTTCATGTATTTGCACATGATTAATGAGTAGCCAAAAAGCCTGGAGGGTTTGTAATGAAGCCTTTCTAATAGGGAAATGTATTGTAGACAAATCCATATTTTGTCCCAAACAATCATTCATCAAAGCTGCAATTTGACTCTTCACAATTAAATGCCAGAGCACCCGGACCATCCTGAGATTAGCCAGCTGTAACTCATGCTCCTCTCTGCACTCTGGTTGAGAGGACGTTGTCATCCATTTCCAGGGAATCAGTCTATTTCCTTTGTCACTAGCCATAATTAGCAGCTGTATTTGATGACCTTCGATTAGAGCGATAGTTCACCAAACCTGAGACTACAGTGGACTACTACTCATACAGGCCTCAATTCAACAAAGCACATAGTACACACTGAGCATCAGTATGAGTCAAAAGTCTGACCAGAGCACCTACATGCATTTTTTGAGGGTGGGACACCTCTGCAGTGGGAGCCCATCTGTCCTGCAGCACAAATGGAAAGACAAGTTCAGAGTATCCAGAGTCTGTCCTTGAAAGCACAGGAGGCACTTAGCAAGGCCTGGTTTAACCTGTCATTAGGCAGCACTGACACAGACCCCCTGTTGCACTCTGCACTGCAGGTGATCTATGAACTGCAAGCAGTCCTGGCAAATCTGGGAGCCCACTATGTTCCTGAGGTCCTGGTTAAAACAAGACTCTTAATCATTCGCTTTAAATATTTAATCTTTCAATAGTGTCCACAGCCCAAATCTCAGGTCCATTAAACAGGATGTTTAACCAACCTTTCAACAGATGCCAGGCCTGTAAAGAAGGCAACCTGTTGGTCTGGCAGAATATGTGCAATTTTGGATAGCTTCTTTTAGTGCAGTCCCTAAGGACTGGATTGAGACCCACAATACATTTTTCTTATGTCCCCAAACAGCTGATAGGTAATTACACATTTCACTCAGTTTCATTACATGCTGAGCTCAAATCAGTATCTAAGGATGAAAGACAGAAAATTTCTCCCACTTGTAATTTCACCCTGTAATGCAATATAGGTGTTACAATGCAATAAAGTAATATTGTAAATTATTAGAATTGCATCTACTCAAAATACTTTCAGGAAGAACTTTCAGAGTTGCAGCTTCAGGGTTGAAAAGTCCTGACCTTAAAAAAAAAAGACGACTTCTGAACAGTCCAGCAGTCACATGTTAATTTGTAACTATGTGATTCTTTTGTTTTTATTTAGGGAGTAACAGCCACTGCTTTCAAAGGCTTTACTGGAGTTTCCACCTTTATCTACAGAGTCTGGTGTGTCTGTCTGCCTCTCAGTGGAGAGATGGCCAAGGGGAAAGCAAAAGGTCAAAAAGGTAAAAAGATCACCTTGAAAATTGCCAAAAATTCCATCCGGATATCTTTTGATGGAGGGCGCCGTCTTGACTTAAGCAAGATGGGTATCACCACCTTCCCCAACTGCATTCTGAAACTGGCTGATGTGGATGAACTTGATCTGAGCAGAAACATGTTAAAAAAGATTCCAAGCAGCATTGAGAAGTTCCAGAAACTGCGCTGGCTGGACCTGCATAGTAATCAGCTTGAGGAGCTGCCCAAGGCAATAGGTACACTTCAGAACCTCTTCTACCTGAATATATGTAACAACAAGCTGACCACCAAAAATCTGCCAGAAGAGTTGAACCTTCTCAGGAACCTGCGTATTCTTAACCTTGGCTTGAACTGTCTTGACAGTATTCCCAGCAGTCTTGGGGCCCTGAAGGAACTTAATGAGATAGGTCTCTTTGACAATGCCTTGACCACCATCCCAAACAGTGTGAAAAAGCTCCCCAAACTCAAGAAACTGAATGCAAAAAGAAACCCTCTCCCAGATACAACAGAACAAGAAGAGCATGCTGACTCTGTTAAACGCACAGAAATGCTTTACTTAGTACAAGATAAAGACCTGTGCTCTTCCTGCCTGAAGATGTGTCAGGATGAGAGGGACAAGCTGAACAAGCTAAAGAATGTGACACCTAGCCCCTCAAAGAAGCCAAGTTTCCCTTTACTCCTTACACCCAATTCCACTGCAAAGGATAATCAGGAAGAATGGAGATTAAGAGGCAAACATCCCTGAAATATACCAAGGCACTCCACAGACCATGTCCCATGAAGTCCAGTTCAAGCTAATAAAAAGCTGACTTCCTTCCTCCTCCCTTTTTCTGCAGTTCTCTTCCTTTAAAGATCTACTCAGTTTTAGAAGCAGCAGACCTGTGTGGTCTCTAAAACGGAATCTAAAACAACTAAAACAGATGTATACTTGGGAAAGGAAGGACTATTTCCATCTGGACCTGTTCCTACAACATGTTCTCCACGTTTGGGTTTGTTTGGGGTTTTTTTGGTCTTTCATGTGTGCACGTGTCCAGCAAAGGAATCTTCAAAAAGATAGTTTTTTCTAGTAACTCCACTCCCACCACTGAGCTCCAAACATTAGTTCTGTTCATTTTCATGGGGTGAGACACAGTTAAACTAGTCTCAGTAAATACCATTTGGAGGAAAAGGAACAGACCTGGGAACCTTCTGCTGCTGGTGGCTGCCACCAACCCCTCAGAGAATCTCAGATAGGCACTGTCAGTGTAGGAACCATGAGCCTGTTCCAATTCAGCAGAGGCAGACAACACAAATATCATGCTCAGGAGTAACTAAGCAGTGCAAACACAATGCTTAGAGCTAAACAACCAGTCATCCTGTTTGCCATCAAGTGGCCAGACTTTGCATAAGGAAGTTCTCTGGGATTTTGAGTGCTATACCTGGGCGCTGTGATCTCTAACTTGAACGACACAATCAGCCACCACCACCTATATTCATTGTGTTTTGTCTGCTCTGAGTCTCCCTCCAAGGAAGGCACAGAATAGAGAAGGGGTAGGGAAAAGATTGCTCTTTTTAAGGGTTCTGGGCATATCACTTAAGCAGTGAAAAGAAAAGAGTCACCCTCTTCCATGATCCAGGAGTCAGCTGGTGAACTGATTAAATCAGGTGTGGTGTCCCCACAGCAATTCTAGCTTTCTGTTCACATATGCGCATGTACATGTGCACCTGAGCACACACATTCACTCGCTCAAATCACATCCCTAGGGCAGAGAGTGCTGGCAGCCTGCAAACAGCAATATACAGGTACAACCAACAAGCAGATTATAAAAGCAGTCAAGCATGACACAAGAAGAGATGCTGGCTGTGGCCGTAGTAACATATGGGGACGGCAAACATTTAAGTACATTTAAATGAAGAATAAAGTGCCAGGGGCAAAGTACTCAGTTGTCCAGTAACAGCCCATTATAATTTCTTAAATGGCTATAGTAGAGCCTGGGAGTCAGAACTCCTGGGTATTATTCCTATGGGTTAGGTGGAAAAACTGATATGGGGTTTCACAGAAATGCTACTACGTCAATGTCATAGGATACATCAAACTAGTAATTTCTTCTCTCCATGCTTCAGCTGTGCAATTATTAATAGTGTGTCTGGGCAAAGAGCTCAGTCTGGACTTCCTCCCTGTCTCAGGTAGGGCAGGAAAAGCTGGGATGCTGTGGAAGATGGCCATTACCCCCTAGATGGGGAAGGAGCCCCTTGTGCTGCTCTTGAATTTTTCCAACTCAGAAGTGGCTCTAGAATTTAAATGAGAGAAAAGTAAAATCATCAAGTCCTCAGTCCTTTGGTTCCCAGACTGGAGCTTGGTAAAGGGAATCATGCCCACTGGGGTCATTTTCTCTAACCTTCCACTTAAGCACAACTTTTCTGGGATCATTACTTAGGCAGTAGCACTATCTCGTGTTTATTTTAATTCAGCTCATGGTCTAACATGGCCCAGCCAAAGCTATGCCAAAGGCCCCTTACATGCTGAGAGTGAGTAAGGTGCACAGGGTCCTCTCTCAGCCAATAGAGTAAAACTGAAGGCAGAGCCTTATGGGATTCAGGACAGGCTACTTTAGACCTAGACATTCGCCTTGCTTCAATCTCTGAGACCAAACATGAGTCAAGTTTTTCTCATGATAATCACATGCCCAGCTAAAGCCCAAAGTTCCTGCAGCGACAGTGCATCTTATCGCAAGACATTCCCACCTGTTGAGCGCCCAGCAAGCACTGGGAAAGGAAACCCTGGGGTCAGTTATTGGTTACTCCACGCAGAACATGCATCATGCTCCATAGAGTCAACCATCACCTCTGGCATAGGTTAGGCTCTAGCCAGAGCTGGCTGCATACTGCACTGATACTTTTTGCAAGCTGATGGCTGGTACTCAGGGGTGAAAATGTTCATTTACAAGATAGGTAATGATCTACAACAGGTAGAGTAAAAATTAAGAAAAGTAGTACAGCTGACACAGGCCACAATAACTCCTAGGGGTAATCTGCCCCTCAGGTCTCAGCAATATTCCAGCCTCCAGGTAATCATTTCAGAGGACATCAATTAGGCATTCAGGCTTGTGTTCCTCAGATATCTAAATTGAGGAGAGTTGCAGGTGTGCAAGTAACTCAAGGTCAGCGTGGAGCATGCTCTCAATCATCTCCCACTAGAAGAAAACTTTTTTCCCTGCAGTGGTAAATCTGACACAGTTACTATAGCATGCCAAAACATCCATGTGTACATCTATCGTTGTCTGCCCTAACCACACAATAAAGAGGACATTATGCAGAAGCATTATGGATTAGTTCTAACCTCACCTCACTGACTGTCTCTTTCCCACACTAACCGTCTGTGTAGAGTTTATCAATAAAGTCATATTAAGGAGGTAATAATTATTAATCAACTACGCACAGTCAGCTACTCAACATGTTCTTCATGTCTTCACACTGTGGATGTTGTACACTAGAATGCTTTTCAGAGTTCTGGGGACACCTTTGAATCTTTAAAACAGGGGGCACAAATACATAAGTTTCTAGATGCTTTTTTAAGGTGCAACTTATTCACACAATTGCACTTATCTATAGTTATCCAATGTTTCCTATGTTTTACCTTATATTCAAAGACTCTTCTGTTATCCCCTTCGACTTCAAAGCAGGTTGGAAAGAGCAAAATCTATAGGAGATATGAAAGGTCACGTTATAATTATTTAAATGGTTATCTGTATACTTTACATATGTATATAACCTATATCATGTTCTGACAGCAACTTTTTTCCTTAAGGATGCCACAGCATTTCACTGAGACTCTAACCTAGGACAAAGCTGCAAGACAACACAGCAAAAGCATACATTTAATATTAAGGAGTTGTCTATGGGTTGGATAAAAGCAGTTTCTTTCCCAAACAGGACCTTGAATTGATATATAGGGCTATGGACTTATGATCAGGTGGTTTAATGTGCTATTAGTTAAAGCCAAAGAATGAGAACCTGCTCAGACATTTACCTAGGAAAAACAGCAGAAAGGAATACCAACCCATGCCTCAGCCATTCCTGTTTACTTTCACTGGGGGTTTATGATGTCAGACATACTAAACTCTTGAAATATGTAGTTTTGGTGACCTTCAGCTGAGGGGCAATACAGGCAGCTGAGGATCAAAACCTTATATTGAACTGCCTCCACAAGATCCCCCAAGAGATATTTGTCAGAGCTGAGACACAGCAAAGATAAGGGCTAAACAAAGCAGCAGGCTCTGGGGCAGAACCCGGTGATTTTAAGTAGCCACCCTATGCAGCCAGTTTAAAAAGAACAAACAGATAAATCTGCATTGACTTTTTAAGCAATACCCCATTAGCAACTGTTCAGAGATTTCAGGAGCAGAAGGAACTGCTATGATTGTTTAGAAATTAACAGTACCAATCCTCAGTCCAGGCTGCAGAATTTGCCACAGGAACTACTACGTATTGAAGTATTTTTTCTGCATAAAGGATAGTGAAATTAAACCTGATATAACAGCCAGAACTGCAGTAGGAAAAAAAAAATGCAAGAAAACAAAGTGCTAATTAATCACCTCATAGTCTTACGTTCAAGTTCCATCAAACGAGACAAGCACTTAAGGAGAAATCTTTTTTTAAACAAAAATTCCATTGTTAAAAGTTAACTCTACACCAAAGATAAAGTCAGAGTCAGAGAGACAAAAAAGTTTTATTCCTTAAGAATCTAATGACACTTCCTGTGTTGGAAGAAGGCAGGAAGAAACCTTCTTTCACGCAGTACTGTGAGGTGAGATGGAGGTGGCTGTCATCTCAGTGAGAGGAAGCAGCACAGCTACAAATGCAATTTCCTGGGATGCAGGGACATACAACACACCACTGGGTGCTAGAACGCATGCACTAGCTCCCTTGATAAATCAATATATAATGCTCCGAAGAATTCACAGGTCAGCAAAAGGAAAATTTCATAGCTTTGCTTAAGTGTAACCCAGTAAAGACCAAGGGCCTGCAATTGAAGAAAAAGCCCCTGGGGCAGCACAAGACAGACATCTGAAACCAGGATAAATAGGGGCAATAGACCAGGAGTGTCACCTGTGTGTTCACATGTTATTATGAAGTAGTGATTACCTCTTAAATATCTTATTTCTGTCGCTGTCATGGAAGACAAGAAATCTGGAGTAACCATTTTTGAAGCATATTTCCAAGGCAATCTCCTGGAAAGATAAACCATTTACAGTGTGAAGAGCTGCAGAGCAAAGCCTAGTGCTGCAAAGAGTCCATCATGGCCTGTCCAATTCTTCAGGGCTTTAAAAAAAACAGGCCTTGACATTGTATCAAGTGTGAAGAACTATAGCAAAATATGCCTAATATTCCCAATTTCTCCAACTGTAGGAATGGTCCTGCTGGGTTGACTAGGAGTTCAAATGCTTCTCTGAAGCAAACCCAAACCCCAGATATCCGTTCCGCCACCCACCTCCTTCTGCTGCTTCTGAAGCATTTTTATCTTGAAATCTCAGTGTGATTAACAAGACATTAGTAGTATTCACTTCTGATCAGGTGAGAAAGATAACATGAAGAGGGGATGCTAAATAAGAGTTTCTTTTGGAAAGCAACCGTACTGCTTTCTAAATGAATAGTGAGCTCAACAGAAATGCCAAAATAATTTCTCCTGACAAGAAGCAGCAGAGGAGGAAGGGGAGTTTATGACACTTCTCACTGAAGCTTTAAACAATCAAAGTTGAAAACTTCACCCCCTTTTTTCTGCAAGGTCTCCACACAATTAATGTGTTAGACATTTGCATATAATCCTATTATTTACTCACTGAGTGGCTCTTTTTTCCCCAAAGTCAGTCAAGTAAAACTACAAATGACGTAGTGTCTGGGGACCCCAGAGATGAATTTCGATCCAAACATGGCGGGTGCAATACAAACCTAGAAAAACATCTCAATGGCAACTGCCCCATACATGATTCACAAATAAAGTATAATCAGAAAGGTAATATGAGAGCAGTTATGACAATAAACAGCTTGCAGTGTTTGCTCTGAAGCTCAGCTTCCCAAACCAAGTCTGCTCAAGCGTCATCATTACAGAATTGGGCCATGTGGTTTCACAGTGCTTTGCTCTGAGCTGGGCTATGTGCACGAACAGGAGATAGCTTTCTGAGGCACAGTAGCTGCCCAAACAGCTGATCCACCTGTCCTGCAGGGAAAGTGCAAGGAATCAGTTTTCTTCTTTTTCGGCAATATTTTTTTCAAAGCAGTTTATGACATGGAGTCCTAGTGCAAGAACTTGAGAGCCTGATACAGATACCTGAGTTTTCAGTTTGTTAATTGAAACAAATCAAATCAAAACAAAAACACCAAACTGCCCCCTCAACCAAGAAACCACAAAACCCCCTCAAACCAACAAGCCCCGCCTTTGCCCCAAGCCCACTCAAAGAAAGACTGTTTTTACTCATCTCCATTTTTCACTTTGGGTCACACAAAACATTTCCATTTCACATGTTTAAAAAAATCCATGCATACAGAGACGTTTGAATATATGAGAAGGCAGCAAGATTCCACTGGCAACTTTGATGCTATTCACAAAACAGGAGAGGTGACAGTTCTGTTGTTCAGGTTGCTCACCAGTGATATAAGAAAATAAGCTTCATACAGTTACTCAGAACAAGACTTAATGTTCCTATACATGCTTGGAAAGTGACCTAACCACTGAGATATCCTATATCTTGAAGCAAGTCTCACCTAATAAAATTGTCCATTTTGCATACATAATTAAATATAAAATAAAACAGGCCTGAGTCATGAGTGCCATACTACATGACATAAGACAATAATCAGCCCCATTTTCTCCAACCTTTGAATTTTCTGAATGTTTTCTTAATTCTCTTTTGAATCTCAACCTTCCAAAAATGGATTCAAAATAACAGTTAACCAGTTGTAGCTGCTTCAAAATGCCATATTTTTGTCAGACAAAATCTGTGAATTACTCTTTAGACTGTACCAAAACCCTCTAGAGCAAGCACAGGCCCTGGTGCTGCAAGGAGCTCTAGCTACAACTCTTCTGTGATTCTCATCACAGGCCCATCTAAACCAGACAAAACTAAAAGGGTACCACACCACTGGTGATGAGTAGCTTCTGGGTAGCACAGCTAAAGGCACAGAGGATTCAAATCCTCTGCTCTGACTTATGATTCATTTATTGACTCACATGCACAACTTGGAAGTTATTGCAAGAGGCCCAGGGTAAGAATGTTACACATACCCATAATCCACTGGTGTCCAAAACTACTGAAGTCTGTGGGAGCTGAGTATTACTGAAAGTCAGACACTTACTGGGAGCTTCCATCAAAACACAGGATATTGACTTCAAGTCTTATTTTCAAAAACATTGAGATAAACTGTGAAGAACATTGTTAGCCTAACAACTAATAAGCCAACCACTCCAGTGAGGGTGCTTAAACACCCTGGTGAATATAGGAAGGAGTTTGTATTCCAAAGGCTAATGAAGCAATGATGGGAGCAAAGGCATTTTGGGACTCAAGTAAATCTCAGCAGTCTTAGTAAAAATTGTGGAAGTAGTTTTCAGTCACATGTCATCACTGCTGTTGCAGCTTTTTCTCAAATGACTGAGCATGTTAGCTCCTACCTGCAGAAGAAAGCGCATCAGGTGAATCTCTTTTATATCATGATACGAATAACGGGAACACATCTGGTCTCCCACAGCATGATCTTTATGACATAAGTTGAAAATAAATGTATCACTGATGCTGGAAGAGAAAAATATAAAGGAAGAAAAATTAACTTGAAACAAAAAAGATCAGGAGAGCCATCACGAACATCCAAGCCCTCCCCAAAGAAGAATAAAAATACTATGAGATAGCAAGATCAACTGGGGCATACATGAATTGAAAACAAAGCTAAATAGTGAAGGCAGATTTTGTACTAGTTCCCAAAATAAATTAAAGAGCCTGTGGAGGCTAAGGGTAGGTTTGGAATTATTTTAGTGCATGCAAACAGGCAGACAGCAAAGTTTTGCACACACTAAAGTGTGAGAAGCAGCAAGGGAAGGAGCTGGGTGGGAGAACCTGAAAGCCTGGGGCAAGGGCAAGCATCATATGGACACACAGCTATTATAAACAGCAATTAATTGGAACTAATAATTAAGCAATTAATTCGTTATTACTTTAGTCATGTACATGCACTGCAATTGTTATCTACAGCCTAGTCCATAGCAAATCCCTTAGAAAAACAACCTAAGCTTTTATTGGACCCAGTCCAATCGATCCTTAAGTCACCTGATCAGATTGACTGATATTGGACTTAGTAAGAATCGGATGCAGAGCAGACAGTCAGGGAGTAAAACCACTGAGTTACTCACTGTCCCACTGGGCTTTGCACATGAGCACACAGTATGCGCAAAGAGCTAAGTCTAACAGGCTCATTTTCAATATTGATCAGTCTCAATAAATCATGAGTCAAAGATGATAGCAGTGTGCCAAATATTAATTATGATTCTGTCTTGGAGAAAGAAACAAAAAGTTTACAAGACAATGAAGCTCAAGGCTCTTGTAATGACTGTTCCATATGAATAAAAGATGGGAGCCAATCAGAAAGAAACATTAACAACACTTTAAAAGAATTGAAAAACAGCAATGTGTTAGACTGCCCACCATCTCCATCTGTTGGAGCTGGGAGTTCTTGTTGCACCTCCAAAGCCTGTGAACAAGCACCTGTGTTAGTTATGTTAAACAATTCCATGAATAGATAGAAAGAATGGGAAACTTCTTGCTGTGCTAATATCCTTCTTGAAATTCCCTCAAAGTCTGTGAAAGTTCTAGGTATTCATGTGTCAATACTGAAGTTAACCAAGCAGATCTTTGGGAGGAAAGAATGACTCACCTGGACAAGCAGTGACGTGTACAGTAGACTTCTTCTAGAGGAGATAACACAAAGCACTCACAAATGTAAAAGTGCTCCTTGCCGAAAAGCAGCACTCCTTCCAATGCCGCATGCCCCTGCACAACTGCCACAGAGCACTTGAATGTGACCTAGTATGGAAGCAAGCATAATGAAGCCAGGAGTGGGTAACACAGGAGACAGGGACAGCAGGAAGCAAGACCCAATGATTCAGAACGACATATATTTGTACCAAAACAGCTGCCATCTTGATCAGCAGGTCTATAGGGATGCAGCCACAAAATCACCATATGACTGATAGTGCCCGCCTCTGTGGTACTAGTAGTGGGAGGGTCTTACGCTCTTTTCCCCCAGTAAATCTGTTACTTCCTCATCTATCTGTGGCTATGTTTAGCAACATCACTACAGAAAATGAAGAGCTTGCAAATGTTACAGGAGTTATCACTGCAAAACTTTGTTAGACAGCAGTACTTACTACACAGGCAGGGGGTTGAAGCCCTGAGGAAGGAATTGACTTACACAGCATCAAATCAGAAAAACAGTGGCATGTAATAAATATATGTATATTTAGAATACAGTGAAAGGCAAATACTTTTATTTAGATCCCAGTGAAATACATACTTGAAAATATCCTACAAAGGGATCCCAGGGAGCAAGGAGGGAGGAAAGGATCTAATATTCTAGGTATCTATCTCACCATGGTCAGCTGGATCAGCATACAAAGGATTGAAATCTCAGTAACATAAAACTTGCACTGGCACTTTTACATCCTATATTATACAGAAGGCTAATCAAAATATATGAATCTATGATTCTAGTTGTCTTAAAGATTTAGTTAAACATTCTGGAATAGTTTAAAAAACCTCCCTTGGCATCCTAAGACTCACTTTCTTTTTCTTTCTCCTGAGCAAATTAACTTGGCCCTTAAAATAGAGGAATTTCTAACCCACAGTTTAGAAGCATTGGGAATTTTTCAACAAAGTAGTTCTTCAGTCATATATGTCAGTTCATAGAAAATTTTCTTGGGAATTGACCAGATTTGATAAAGAAGAAAAAGCCTTTTTTCTGGAACAGTTTCAATGTCTGAGTGATGGTATAGAAAGGAAACGGACCAATATAGAGACCAGAAAAGCCCAACAATCTGGAAAATTGTGTGGGCTGCAGGAAACTTAAAGTTCTGATTTTAAATCAAACAGTAATTCTTTGTAAAGAATTTCCCTAATGTTTAGAGGCATGAAGTTCCTAATTTTTCTTGTCTGTCGATTCGCTCTTCTATATATACTCAGCTCCAAAAGAGCAGTCCACTGGTTAGTGCAGTCAACTGGGAGGATCAAGGTCAACCCACTGCTGTGCCCAGTTTGGACCAGAACTTTGAACCAGTATATCCTACATTCCCAGGGAAGGAGGTAGGACCTAAGCATCAGCCTATAAGCCCAGTCTCAGATGAAGCACCCTCTATTTGCAAAGATCCCTTCAAATTTTCATACTACAACAAACACCAATGCTTCCAAAATTTTAAAACACTAACACTACCTTACATACTAAGAAAACTGCTCACTATTGAGCTCCCCCTGCAAAACAAGACAATCCTGAACTACCTACAAGCCAGAAATTCGTGTAAAATTTTGTAAGCTGAGTCCGTCTGAAGCTCCAAGGACCAGAGGGCTGCATACAGAGGGATTAGATCTGAGAGGCAATTACATAACAAAGTTTGCTGGTTCAGAAATCTAGTGCAATGTTCTTGAGAGAACTGATTGAGAAGTATGAGATGTATGACAAAGTCTGTTTTTTCTTTTAAAATCTCAATGATCTTACCTCTACCAAACTTCATAAGAACAAGGGTCCTGTATTATATTTTATGCATGCAAAAATGAACCAGAAATAGCATCGGTTCTACTGGATCATGTAAAGTCTACACAGTCGTATGTCTAGTAGGTATGGTTCTCCTTTGCTTTTTTGCCTTTGTTCTTACCACACAATTTCTGGAATCAAATCTACAACCTTCCTTGCCTCTATCTCAAAATACACATAGGCTAACTCAGGTCAGCTGAAACAGACCCACACTGCTACACAAGCTTTCAGTCTTGGATGCCAGCATAACATAAATAATAAATTCATAAATAATTGAAATAAAATCTTTTTTCTACATTTAATTTTTTTTTTTTTTTTTTTTTTTTTTTTTTACTGAAAAGCAATTATTTTACCAGCAAAATAGGGGGTTTCATTTTAAAGTCACATAGTAGGCACAGAATGTTTTTTAAACCCAGACTGAAAACAAAAAAAAAAACAACCCTGAAAGATTTCTGTGGGTAATTTTTCATTAAAATCCCTTCAATCTCTTTTTCTTTCCCCTCTAAATTATTTCTAAGAGGAAGCTAGCGTTTTTCCATCACCTCTCCTGCCGATCCCACAGGAATGCCTGTCTCTGTGGGGATATGCCAACCACAGAACTCTCTGAACTAGACTGCCTGTGTATATCTGTACCATTACATGGTTAGAGGCATGTATGCTTGCACTGAGAATACTGGGGAATTCTGCTCACATTAGCAAACCACAGGGTTTCCTGAAGTAATTAAATAGCACAAAGATCACTTCTTCCCAAAAGGAAGGTAACTGAATATTGAAACATCAGGCAGTTGTGTAAAATAGCTAAATGGACACAAAGTTGAAATCCAGACTTCTAAGAAATCCACCTCAGCAAACCCTGCCCATGTGCCAGAGATCATGTGTGTGGTTTTGGGAGGCACATGGATTGTGAAGGGGGCCTGGTCACAATCACTAATATGGTCTGGCACAAATAATCACTTTGTTACTCCACCTAAGGCAGGACCGGCATGTTAGCAGGCCTTGAGAGGGGAGAGACCGTGTACCTCTCTTTCTCAAACCCTAAACTCTAAGCCCCAGTACATTCTGTCTTCGTACTACCCAACCAGTAACAGTCACCAGTGCCAAATCCATTTCTTCAATTTGATGTCATATCCCCCAACAGAATTAAACACATTTGCACTGTTAGGAATACTAGAGCCCTTGGGCTGAGTCAGCTGTTCCAATTGGGAAAGCAGGGCTCATTTTATTCCGGGTGGGTAATAAAGATCTGACAAAGAGGTGTACTACAGAACCCCCACCAGGACAGTCTTGTACCTACGGTCTTGCATTGAAACACAAAGCAGCCTGAAATTATCATAGATTAAATAAAACCTTTCCTTTTCTGTCAAAATAGAACAGAATCCAGTTCACCAGCCACTAGAATCATTAATCAATGAAGCAAACATGACATAAAATAATTGAATAATTACCTTCTAAGGTATTGCCCAAAGCCCTGCATCTCTTGATTGCTCTGTTCATTCAGATGTACAAGGAAATTAAAGCTAAAGGTGTGGTTTTTTTCTTTTTCTTGTTTTTCAGAAGAGCTCTTTGTAAATGTTCTAGTTGCATTAAGCAAATAGCCAAAAAAGCATATCTGCTCTTGAGTTCAAGAGCCAGATTTCCAAAGGAATTACATGCCTGAAGATGCAAAGAGTCTACACAGTTTTTCAAAAACACTGGAAGAGGTTAGCCATCTATTCCTGCAGACTCTAGCAGCATTAGCATGGTCCCTCCAGGGAAAAATACAATGCAAGGAAATTGAAGTCACAAAACCATGTTACTGGAACACACTTACCCATGCCACACAATCTCCTGAGCACAGCATGTTTACAGAATAAGGACAAAAGAATGGCTACTCCAAGTCAGTTCAGTGGTTCATCTAAACAACTATCCTGCATCTTAATAATAGAAGCTTATGGAAAGAGCATAAGAAACGTGCTAGGTATGGAGTGATTCTTGATCTTCATATACCATCTCAGCAGCCAGTGGCTTAGGGACTTCCTGAAGCCCCTTCCTCCTCATTGTCACATCTCATGTTTCCCTGTAAACACTCACAGCTGTCTCTGATCACTTGCTCAGCAAAAGCTACAAAAACTTTACACAATACACATAAAAGCAACACATTCAGGTAGCACTGTGTCAGGAATCACAGAGATGAAACCTGTAGTCACACACTATTTCTGCCCTTTCTGTTGTGTATTGAGGAATCCCAGGGTGCATCAGCTACAAATGACATGTCAGTAAACTAGGGCCAATGTTATTTAAGGCCACAGAGTTTAAAATTACTGGGAGTGCATGAAATCAAATACACTGCCTTCACAATTTTTGCTAGGGAAACATACGTGTTATCATGGTGAGTGAGAGCAACACAGGTCCACCTCTCTGTGCCACTCACAAGACATTTCTCCTGCAATGATTGTTAGTTTGTTTGTTGTTGAAGTCTCATCTTACTTTGAAGCCATCACACATGTGTCTCATTAATCACAACTTAAGAATACATGACAGGTTGCTTCATTCTTTCCAGCTGCTCAATGACCAAAGGAAACTAAATCTGCTTGACCTAGTCTTTAGTGGTAGGGGCTCTAGGCTCAAGTTTGTTCACATCTGAACTGTTAAAAATATTGGATCAAATTTCTTCTGCTCAGACTTGAGTGAAACCATTGCAATCACTAGAAAGAAAGCCTTGTTGTCACAACTTTGCCTTAGAAGACCGAGGACACATTCCTTTTTTGCAGCTAGCCTCCACTCACCCTCCCTCCCTTACTCCACTGGAGCAAAACCCCTTGTGGAAGGTGTTTCTTCTGCATGCACTTCTCAGGTTTTAACAACTTCTCAAATGCTGCAAGGAAAAAATATCAGATATTTGGGAGAAAGCAATGGTGGCAGGAGGCTCTTGTCTTGTACGTGGTTGTGGGCACTGGGACTGCTCTTTGTCCCTGCTTTCTGTGATGAAAGCTGCCATCTGTCCTGGCCCATCACCAGCCTGAGAAGCTGGCATCCCTTAGCTGGTGATAGCATCTGGAAGACAGTTCTAATAGGATTGTGCTTATACCTCTTGCACACCCAGACATCTCTGTCTCACTCCAGGCTCCTCTCAAAAAGAAAAAGCTGCCAAAAACTAATATAAGCCCTTAAATTTCCCCTTAGGTCAGTTCACTCAAGTTCATGCCCTTCCAACTGCTCCCATGAGTCTCTCAGGATTAACCACAGCAAAGTCTGCCTGCTCCTTTCCCTGCTGCACCATTCTATGGAAAGCAACTGTTAGGGGATCAGCTGCGCTTGCTTGAGGTGTCAGTCAGGGCCCTGGAGTTTGTCAGGAGCTCTGCAGAGATCCAGGGAGAAGCTACAGCCTTGCAATTGAAAGACTTTTTTCATCAAGGCAAACACTAAAAAACCCCCACCCCAGAACCAGATATGAAGAGAGAATACTAGAAGGTATCCATGGAGCACAAAGTAGTATGGTAAAGGAGCATGTCCAGAAGAGCAGAGATCCAGCTAAAGATGCTCTGGGTTTTTTGTGACACTTACAGCATGAGTCAGACCCTGTCCTTTGCACCTAGTAGCAAAGTTGTTCACTGAGCTGGGGTAGGGGTGGAGGAACATGGGCTGGGGAAGGGGCTTGTGCCAAGGACCTGGTTTCCCAGCCTTCTGCTTTGACCACAACAGCTAGTCCCTTGTTCCCACTGTACATCTGCACATGTAAAGTTCTCTACTGTTGCAGCCTTGCACTGGCATGAAGTGTAACAGTGCTCCCATGAAAACAGCGTGCCTTGATGTTTTGCATTTTGCTCTCTACAGCTTCTTGAGGAAGGGAAGTGGAGAGGGAGGTGCTGATCTCTTCTCCCTGGTATCCAGTGATAGGACGCATGGGAATGGTTTAGAGCTGTGCCAGGGGAGGCTTAGACTGGACATGAGGAAGTATTTCTTTGCCGAGAGGGTGGTCAAACACTGGAACAGGCTTCCTAGAGAGATGGTTGCTGCACTAAGCCTGTCAGTGTTTAAGAGGCATTTGGACAGTGTCCTTAATAACATGCTTTTAACTTTTGGTCAGCCCTGAAGTGGTCAGGTAGTTGGACTTAATGATCACTGTAGGTCCCTTCCAACTGAAATTATTCTATTCTATTCATAGCTGTGAGGTATGTGCAATGCCCCTAAAAACATTGGGTCCACAAGTGGATGCAGAGCTGCCGCACCATTCTGCAGGTCCTAGATGCTGACCTTTATAGCTGTTTCCTCTTTCAGTTGAGCCTGTTCTTTAATCAGCTCTTTTCTCCCAACCATGGATCCCACTCCCTCTGATTTATGCTAGTCCCTTCTGCTATTGTTCTTGGCATCTCCTGTGCTCTCTCCAGCCCCTCCTTCAAGGAAAGGCATTGTGCCCAGATTTCTGCTAGGCCATGCCCTCTTGTTAACTTCAGATTCTTTACCCCAGCTGCTTGGATTTCTTACCATCTTGAATGACTTGCTGGCAAACAGAGGTTTACTTTTCCCCAAAAGTCACAATTTCTACACCAAAACCATTCCCCAAGCCTTCCAACATTTTCTTCATCTATTACATGCTAACTGCACATTAACAACCTGGTAGGACTACTTTAGGCTTGTAAAGATCAGGGGAGCAATCTTGCAGTTGGGACTCAGGTTGCAGATAAGGAATGCAATCTCCCTGTCTCTGCTGGTAAAACCAGAGTTATTTAAAGGGTTGGCTCTGGCTTTTGGTAGGCAAGTTGATAGATCAGTTCAGGACAAGTTCCTATTTGCATTTCTCTTGCAAAATTCTGCAGCAGCACATGTTGTGTAACATCACCCACATCACATATAACCTGTCCTTCCATGCCTGTAATGTGTACAGTCTCAGTATACTAAAGATACATGCAAAATATAATCTTCACTGTGCACATTATAATCTTAACAGAGCCTCAGCAAAATGTATAACCAAACAGCCAGAGTATGACAGTTCAGTAACTTCTATGAGGACAAGCCTGACAGCAGCACCTGTAAATCTGCACCTGCAGACTGATATATTCGTCTAGTGAATTACACACATCAACTTGTGTGCAGGACAAAACAAACACCTTGTGCTGCTTTGGGCATATACACATAGATACTTCTTTACACTACTGTAACTACAGCACCAGTTCCAAACATTCAGCAATAAGGTGACTCAACTCCCAACTTTGACTTCAAAGTCACATTTGTCCCAAGCACACCAAGAGCAGTCCTTTTGCCCAGCTTTCACAAGTGGTCCCTGCTGGGGCCATCTGTAAGGGAGGATGTGAAGCAACAAAATACCTCAGCTACCAGCCCACCATTCTGCTTTAGTCTGCAAACAACTACCCTGACCCTCCATCCCTTGTGCCCAGACTCTGAGTGTGTGGGTGAGCCACAAACATCTACAACTCCTCTGAACACCCACTTCTTTATGTACCTCCACAGAGACAAAACACAACAATGGCCCTCTGTATCTTGCATTTCACCAACACTGCATACAAGGTTTTTGGCTTTTCAATCTGCATCTAGCAGATCACTGAAAGCTGTTGAGGACTAGGGAAAACTGGTGCAGAATATAGAAAGAAACAGGGAAAGAACAGCAAGGAGCTTCATATAACTAGAAATGACACTACATCTAGAGTAGGGTGACTGTAGAGGAGAGACTAGGACTCTCTGGGCAAGTGAAATAGGATGAGATCAAGAATCCTGAGAATTGGAGGCTGTACTATATAGGTGAGGAGAACGGGGTAGATAGCTCAAACACAGCAGGAATTCAGGGGCAGCTAAGAGGGTCACAACAGCTGAGGCTAAACTTCAAATAATCAGGAAAGAAAATGTGCTCACCACAACACGCTCTCCCTCCCAAAGGAAGGGCTGGGACACACGGTGGAGGAGATTTGTGTTTCCTTTGCAACCTCCTCCCTCTACAGGACAGGTCCATATCCAGGATCAAACATACTCCTACTATCCCCTCCAGCTGCCACTTGGCAGAAGCTATTATAAAGGCCTGAAAGGCTCTAAAGGTGTTTTCTCCAGCAGATGACAGTGTGATACCTGTAATTTTCAGCAATCCTGCCATTGGCCTGCTATTCTTGGGAGGTCTGATAGAGGCCTCCATTTTCAAGCTTTGGGAATGTCACACAAAATTTAAGAAAGCATTATTATGATTGCAAAGTCAAACCCTCAAAAGTCAGCCTGAATTCAGCACCTTTGTGAATGCATTATGTTACCATGTAACTACAGGATTAAATACTATTCTTTTCATAGAGCCTGCTGAGGATGGACATATTCCAGTAACAAATTAACACTGTGTAAGGAAGATGACTGGAATCTACAGCATTCCTGCTTGCTACAGAACACAGAACATGCAATTATATGTATTACAAGGATCCTGGCTGGAAGAGACAGACTTATGATCAATACAACTAAATACTACTTTAAAGGTATGGATTTGGATGGACATACCTTCCAGTCTATGTACTGGTAAAGCAGAATAGATAGTCTTACGGTAAAATCAGCAAGTGATTATGTCATTAAGGGCTGTAATTGCACAGATGTGGCATTAATTTCTTGTTTTCTGGCATTTCCTAAATTCAGAGTGTTTGACTTTGAAATCTGGGAAATGCATTCCTCTGTGGGTAGTTTTTTGCATAAAAAAAGTGACAAAAAAGGACATATCTAAAGGCTGGACTTTGCATGGTCTGGGTGCTGTTCAAACACACAGAGCATGACTGCTCCCTCATACAATTAGTCTCCCCTCCCTCAGGGACTAACCACTCAGTAGCTTCCTTTAGCCTATACTTAAACTATATTGATTTGCTTTCTCCTTTATAGTCCCTTTCTCTTGCAGTCCAAGTGGTAAACTTACCTTGTTGAAATACTTAAAATTATTTTCACAGGAATGCCTAGAAATGTTTTCTATTCTACTTTTCAAGTAAGATAAAACAAAAGACTGATGATATTAGCATAACAATACCCCATCTGCACCCATATTCTCCTGATTTAACTTGCTGAAGAACAGACTCTGAACCAACAGACAATGTCAATAGCATTTGATCTGCTGCTTCTGCAAAAAGCCATCTCTCATATCTGAATACATACAAAGGTGTCTGTTTAACGGTAATGCAAAAAAATAGCACTGGGTGACATTATAAAACAACAATCACTTTCCAGACAAGGGCTATCCCTGTGCTCCAGAAATCAACCTAGTATCTGCCAAAGCATCCCAATGTCTTTTCTGTGCAGTGCAGTAGGTAAGATGGTTCCAGTTGCCTGCTTAAAGTGCAAACAGCTCACAAGGCAGCCATTTACAAGGCAGGACCGCAGCGCACTAAGTGAGCGCAGGACAGCTAATGTCACCCCCTACTGCTTTTTTTAATACTTCTGTCAGCTCAGCAACACAGTGACTGCTGCTGGAAAAAAACATGCCTGGCGTTTCTGACGGCTTCCTGTGGAGTTACATGGAGAAGAGACAAACAGCCTGAAGGCTCAAAATGAGATCAGCTCACAGAAAACATGCCTCACATTTTCATGCCTGTCTCCTTCTCCTGGGGAGAGGTTTGGGGGGAGAGGAGAAAAGGAGGAGGGGCAGGGAAATGAATTATAGACAGTGTACCAACAGCTCTAATAGCATGAGGAAGCCATCATGTTAGAGAGCACAAATGTGACCCTTGGCCACTGGCAAAGCATCAAGAAAATTTGGTGATGGTATTGAGACACAAAAATAAAATAATTATTTCTGTATCTATATACAACTATCACAGCACTCTGATGGCTGAGTTTAAATACTCCAAGTCTGACCCTTGGCTTCCACTATGGGATGCTAACACTTGGGCCAACAGGGGGAATGATGCAACTGGAAGAAACAGGTAGACTTCAAAAGATCAGAGAATGAGGCCAGGTCTACTACTCATGACAAAATCTCTCATAGTCCTGCAGAAAATGGCTATATGCAGTGCATATCCAACATCAAGGATTTGATTTGGAATCACCCTTGTGGGGACTATGCTGAGAGCAAAGGGCAGGTTGCTGGCTTTTGAGCCAAGGGATTAAATGAGAACACCAGACCAAAGTTACCATCCCCCTAACAGAGTCACCCCCATTTACTCCCCAGCTCATGTCCTCCCTCAGTGTTCCTGAACCTGCCTCTTCCTTATGCTGGGAAGAAACCTGGGAGAAGGGCCATCTAGTCCAGTACAAGAGCAAAGAAGGAACAGCACTGTTTTGACTAGATGACACACAATGGAAACATCAAACAGGAAGCAGGGAAAGTGTCTATGGCATTAGAGGGAACAATCTGTTCAGTAGTCATGGGGAAGCAGAGAGGAAAAAGGCATGCAAAGGGAGGAGGAAATGTTTTCTGGTATTCATCAGGAAGAGATTTAAACATCACTGAACTAACAACCTGTACAAAATTGGCACACTTTTCCAGAAGTAATAAATAAATTTGATCCAGGCACTGCTCTGAGCATGAGTAAAGGTGGGGAAGCAGGACAGGATTCTCAGAGTCTCATAATTTGCCATGTCTTAGGCAAATTCAGACAATACTGTCTCACAGGTACAAGAATACCTTCGTCACATGCCCCATTTTTTTTTCTGTTACTTCAAAGAGTTAATGTTAAATGTTCTTCAAGAATAAGTCTATATAGGAGTTCATACAGAGGCTGGAAAATTTCAGCTGCTCTAAGGAAACAAATAGTGATGATGTTTACTGTAGCCAGAATCCACCTGAACCCCAAACTGAAAGGAACAGATAGACCTCCAAATACAGTTCACCTTCTAAAATGCCATCCCCCCGAGAAAATTTTCTAGCTCATCTTTCCTACCTTTTCACTCTCTGCAAACTCCTGCAGTATAATTTGTCTCTCCACACACAGTTCCAAGAAGTCTTCTGAATGGAAACTTTCGTGTAGTGCAGGGAAGAACGTTAGCTGGTTGCAATCCAATCCCTTCTTATCCATCTCCCTTTCTGCTCCATTTAACCTCAGCTCTCCTATATCAGTATAAAAGAGATTGCAGTTTTAGTGGCAGCCGAATGACACCAAAAGCATTTGCAATTTAGACTTTCACCCAATCTGTTCTACCTTGGGAAATAACATTATTTATCTGCAAAAAACAGGCAAGAGAGAAGTAAAATCTGTGAGTGCTAAGGAAAGATGCTTAGTTCAGGGAACTAAATACAGGTAGCTGGACTCAGTCATAATTCAAACTAAATTCCTACAATCACTGAACATTAGGAAATTAGGAAAAACTGAAAATGGTAGTCTTCTGGGGACATGAACTGAGCAGGATCTTAAGAGAACCCAAGGAGTGACAATCCACTCATATCTTGCTGTGTCCCAAGTTTTGCAAATTCACGCAGTTCACACAGTTAGGGAAGGCATGATCAGCCTTCTTATTGAGGTAGACTAACCACTTTCATGCAGAAACTGTGTAGTACTTCAGTCTTGTTTGGAGTCTAGAACAACAAGCTCCACTCTCACTTGTTTGCTAGGCCCTATCACATTAAAAAACCCCCGACAATACTGCCTATTTCCAACAGTGTACACTAGAAGCTTGACCTGGAGCAGCCATACAGATGGTTGAAATCCACAGCCTTAGACTTGGTTGACATTGCCAAACTACAGTTCTTTCTCAATGTTTCCACCCCCCTCTGAAAAACTATTGACTTCTATACCATACTTCATCCCCCCTCCCCTCTTCTTTTACTGTCTCACATAACAGAAAACTTGGCCTTGGAAAATGAAAAATGTTGACATAATGATCATATTTTGAAAAATCTGGTTCTATTTTGAATGTTGAAAACCAGTTTGAAATGTTAATATTCTTGATGATTTCCTTCCGCTTTCCATTATTTTGTCCACATTCTCAGAAAGTTACAATTCCCATTACCAAGTGGTAATAGCCATCTATCACCTGGTTTTAAATACTATTTCAGAGGCAGAACTGGAGTGTCTACTAAAAGCAGGGGGAGAGTCTGCATTTTTCCTTCTGAGTTTAAGCAGTTAGGAGCTTTCCAGGTGCCCAAGAATGCCCAAAGCTTTCATTTCAAGATAGCTTTTTTGCTTTCAGATCTTTCTGGTGGCAACAAGAGAGCAACAAATTCTAAAGACAATTTATGTACCACCTCTAACAATTGCATCAGTCTTTTCCCAGACTTTTCCCAGTGACTTTTTAGCCCAGAGCACTGACAATAAGTTTTTTTCACTAGATGAAATTCTGACCTGGAACTCCATACACTTAACTCCAGTTCTCTTTGGCTGTTTGTGTCCACCCTCTTGATGATGTAATTTAGGCCTAAAAGGTTACCTGGATTTACTTCAGCAGGGGGTGTTGTTTCATTTCTGTTTGCTAGGAGAACCTGAAAAGAGACTAGGTATGACTAGAGTGGAATATGCAGACAGGTAAACATAACTCAGAATATTGTTGCAGAGAAAAACACAGATTTAGAACTACATTGCAAATAAATGCCTTGGAAATTCAAATAAACTCATTTGAAAGGACCCAAAGGAACAATATAATGTAGGAACAAATGTCAACAATTAACCAAAAGGACTACTGTCTTTTCAAAGACGACCCTGCATGAGGCCAGTTATAGGATAAAAAACATACCACCCAGCCTACAGAAAACTACCAGAATCCAAGCTTCACATAAAGGCTGAAAATGTCCTAGAGATGGGAACCTCCTGATATACTAAAGTGCTTCAGCTTTGGTTGATAGGATTTGGCACTTAGACACTACAGAGGTAGACAGTTGTAAATACACACATATACACTTCAATGCTTAGTTCAAACCAGTCTAATTCCCCTTTTGATCATCCACCAGTTCTAGCAGCCCTGACAAGCATAAGACTAACAGAACAGTGCAGCCTTCTAAGTGGGCTCTGTTGCATACATTGGGAAGAGCTATACTCATGAGATACTACAAGCAGAAAAGTATGGTTGGGTTATAATCTCATCTTTCTGGGGAGATCTTATACCAGAAAAGAGGGAAAATCATTCTGTTGCTGCTAAACACATTGCAACTCCTCTTACTCTCTCAAAACCAGACCCATTCAGTGGGTTCTTTATGCGTGGCACAGCATGCTGATGAATCAGGTGATGAGAACCAGAGGAAAGAGGTGAGTATAAAGTCACTAGCAACTGCTACAGAAATTGTGCACCTCCTGCAAAAGCTTTCTACCTCACTCTTCATTCGCATAGTTGCCACTCGGGTGTTCACACGTTGAATCCTCCTCCTCATTCGCGAAGGCCCTTCATAACAATCAAGAATCCATCGTGGCTCTAAGGATCGTGCTGCATATCTCCACAGGCCTCTTCTGTAGAAAAGTTGCTCCTCAAGTATCATCCAGTCCTTGGCTGCTTTGCTGTAACCACACTGCAACATCTGTGGGACAGAACCACTTTGTGCCACCTTTTGCACACTTCCGTCCTCCTACCTAGCAGTGGCACCACCCCAGTGATTCAGAGGGATCTACCCAACCTACCAGATGGGACCCCTGCAGAGGGAGCACTGCAAACCCAGCAAACACAGGTCCAACTGACCACTGAAAGTATGCTGTGGGAGATACAACTAGTCAAACTAAGATACAGTGACAAATACAAGCATGTTACAACCTTCAACCTCCTTGAAAATGGCTGCTTTCATTAGATTTCCAACTCAAAAGCAGTGAGTCAGGAGAACAGCATCACAGGTTTTATTCACTCCAGTTTTTTTCTGGTGAATGTTTGTCTCAAATGGCAACAACCACGCTCGCTGAAAACACAGTCTGAAAGTGTCAGTCAGAAGTGTACTGTGCTCCCTCCAAGAATGGCATAAATTTAATTATTTCTGCTTAGGAGGTGTGTGCAGGGAGTTGGGGTACACTAAAATATCGATTTAAAGGAGAGAAGAGGTGAGAATTTCAAAGAATGAAAAGCTTGTTGGTCTCTGATGGCCAATCCTGAAACAAAAACATACCTGTGAGATTTTACTGACTACGAGCTTGAGACCTGTTGAAAAATTTTACTGGCTGCTGAGAAAAAAGGTCAAAGTCCTCACTTTCATTTTTGCCACTGTAGGAGTGGAATAATTCATTTAAACAAAAGAAAAAAGGCTCTTAAAGATAAAGTGAAGAATCTGGTGAGTGATGCTATATCACACTTCATGGGTGATGTCAGGAACAGAGTATTGACTCATTAACTCTCAGCGTTTCTTTGGGCATACTACTCATCTCACTTCTGAAATGCCACATTTCTCAGGGTAGTCCAAGAGCATCCTTTCAACAACAGAAAGCTGTTGCACAATATTCCTGTTCTTTACCTGTACATGGTTCTTGTACAAAGAGGCATACAGCTCCTGCCCAATTCTTCGGTACTGTTCCATACATGACACAAATCCCTAGAAGAAACATCAGAACACATTACAGCAAGGCACTGCAGGTGTAAACTCTGTGAGAAGCAGAAGCAGGCATTAGTTGCTCTGTCTTTTAGAAGAATAATTGGGGAATATGACCTTTGTCTGCAAGTTTGATGGCTCTCCAGACAGGATAGTGATGAGGCAATGATTTGAGAGCAAGTTGCACACTTACACCAGGAAGATAAACATATTCATGATCTTAACAACGGTCATTAGTGGAACTACTCAGGAGGAGAAAGAAAACAGCAAATAAAATTTAAGGCTCCTCCTTTTGGAGCTGAATTAGTTAGTACTGCAAGTAGCATAAGACAATCTTCTGTTGTAGAGACCTCAACTGAGGTAGGGATCCGTAACAATACACCTGCTCCTTGTTGCATAAACAGAAAGTGCAAACAAAGGAACGGTCCATATCCCCTTTTTACAGACAGGAAGCTAACTGCTTCCAAAAACATTTTTGAGATTTAGGACCCTAAGTCCTCTGGCAACAAGTGACTTGGAGTATAAACACACTATTTAATGGGATTCTGATGCAGAGATATCTGAGCTACCTCTAGAACTGGAAACTTGCAGAGCTGTGCTAGTGCAAGACAATACCCATAATAACCGTCTCTGCTCCACTACACAGCACAGACATGCCCTAAACCCCAGTGCTACTCAAGTGTTTCTGGAAATACATGTATTCCAAAGCAGTCTGACAGAACTTTCTGGCCACCTTTCCTTTCCTTCCAGAATGCACTAGACTCACAGAACAGTGAACCTGTATTAACAGTCATACATTTCATCTGCTGTTTTATTGGAATAAACTTCTCAAGCTAAGGGTCTCTGTGCAAGTACAAGACTGATGAACTGCTGTCAAGAGATTATGAGCTGCATTCCCCACTCTGCAAACAGACTGTTATGTGCTGAAGCAAGACATGCAATTGCCCTAAACCACTACGTCTCCAACCACAAAACAGAGACTAAAATACTAACCTCAGAGTTACACAGACTAACAGTCCTCCAGTGTGGTGGGATCCTTAAACTCAGGGAGTAGGGAAATTAAATGGGTTTCATTCTCTTCTTATCTACTCCATCAAAACCCACAGGTTTTGGGGTCACAGGGTTCACATAGCCAAGACCTATACAGAACACAAACTGGAGAATTTCAAACAGTGCTTCCTATCTGAGCCTCCCTTTTGAAAAGGTCAGCAGAAACATTATTAAACTCAGTGGAATACCTCAGGTGCGAAACTAGCATCATGCAAATAACAACAAAATACAACCCAAGATTTTCACTATCATACTAATTCCTGAAATTCCCCTGTTAAACTTTAATCAAAGACAAGCTTCCAGCTTTGAAAATGCTAAGTTTGTTCCCCGATTTCTCCTAGCCATCTATGAAATTCTGGGTCCCAAAGAGACTTTAAATAAAGTATTTGTTCTCATGACATTTTTTTGCCTGATGAGAGACACAAAGCATATGGAAAGGCTGCGTGTATAGCTGAAGCACTGAATAGCTGCTGAGTAAGCTACTGGCTTGTTTTATCTTATTGCATCAAGGCAACTGAAGAACCAGCACAGGACTCTGCTTTAAAAATGTTGTCCAATGCTCAAGGGACTGTTCTACAGTCTTGTAACTCAGACTTTCCTATGCAAACACAAGGGTAGCTGCTCCATCTATTTCTTTCCTTGCTCAGTGTCTCTTTGTGTGACTGCTGGCAAGTAGCTACTGGGAAGAATTCATTATCACAGCCTTCTTACCAACAGTCTCCTGTTTGACAGTGTATTTCCTGGAAAAAGATTCTAACTACCCTATTACAACTACATGATGCCATGTCTGATCTTCTGGGCATACTTGCTTTAAAATTTTCCAACCCAAAAGCTCTCTTAAAGAGCAACTTTTTTTCCCTGAAGTTAATGGTACAGCACATAGGGATCTGACTCGGGATGATGCTCCTAATCACTACTGAAAGAAAGAGAATCTCCAAAATCACAGTATCCAAATAAACTGTAAATATCTATTCCATGTGCCAGCCAAATTTGTAGGAAGGATGCAGGCTTACTTGAACATGATTTTGAAGTCAAAATAAGATTGCTTACCCTTTCCAGGAATTTACAAAAGGTATACCAAAGCCATGAAGTGGGAAAAAAAAAAAAAAAAAAAAAAAAGGAATCAGAGTGGCTGATCATTAACGGCATTACAGAGAGTAGCAGAAGTATCTGTTCCTTTGATATGTTCCTGAGGATTAGAGGTGGCAGAGAAGGCAGAAGCTCATCAGAAATTATACAGGAGAGGTTAAAGTGCCCCCAGTGCCACTCGAAGGCTCTCATGCTCACCCGAGCTTCCCTGACAAAGGTGAGATTGCTGTGAGTCACAGCACAAGGCTAAACTGGCTGTGAAAGTCCCAGCCTCTCACTACCTAAAGCCATGGATCAGATGGGTGACTTTTAAATGCATGGACTCTGTGCCATGCTGGCAGTGATTCCTCACAGCAAACTATCTAGCTGCTGCTTGCACTGTGCTATAATTAAGTTAACACACAAGGTCTATGTGGTGTGCCGATTACTGCTGGCTGCCAGCCAGGTCTGTACCCCTGCCGCGAAGTCACATTTATTGGTGTTTCCCTGCAGGAAGCTCCTGTTTTACACTGATGGAAGTCATTACATTTTTGTTTGTTTAAAGCATCATTAAACCTGTAATCACAGTTGCGGCCTCACAAAACTATTCCATAATTCATATAAAACTCCCATAAAGGCTGACCTAGAAAGCAACAGCATCTCTGTGCTGTTGAGCCAGGCCCAGTACAGGAGAAGAGCTGAGATCCCAGCTCTATGTGGACATAGGGTAAAAGCCATTCAGAATAGACAACCAATTCCTCCAAGTATTAACAACCACTTCAGATACCCACAGGCTATTCAAGCAGAGACAGTGCTTTACTGGCAGCTGTTTCAAAGTAGCTCATAGTCTGTTATTTCACTCATGGTCACCGATCAGAGCCCTAAGGTCAAAGCCCACATTGCAAAGATTCTCACTGACTTCACTGACCCAGCTCCTAGCTTTCAAAACATATGAAGAGTCCTAAGAAAGACAAATTCTGCTAGCCGCGTCTGGTGAACTGAAGACTAACCACTTTGGCTTCCAAATGAGCTATAGCTAGCCATTTTCAACCAGATGAACATGTCCCTGATGATGATCCCCATAGGAAAACCATCTGGTTGTAAAATGAAATGAACAGTTACAAAATTGGAGATCACTGTGACTGGAAAAACAAACAAACAAACAAACAAACACACACAAACAAACAAAAAACAACAAAAAAAAACCCCAACCTGCAAAACAAACCAACAAACAAAAACAAAACCTGGAAAATATATCAAATAAACATGAAGAATATAGACTAGGCTATTATTTATTAAGTGTTCAGTCAGAACAATTACACTGTAATGCTTAATGAACAACCAGTGCAAACAAGTTTCTAACAAATAAGGAGTTTCCATTAAAAATTGTAGGTAGTTATCCTTTAAAATGGCAACTCCTTATGCAGTAGATTAAATACAACAGAGCCACAGTGTAATCTCTATCTTGATCAAAAACAATATGCCAGCTTTGATAATTGTTAATATTGCGTAACATAATATAAAGTTTGAGTTTCATATGCTGAAAAGCAGGTGTAAATGCAAGAAATATGACTCGCATTCTAGGGAAGAGCAGACTAACAGGCCATATTGACCCATCCTGGCCTAAAAATCTGAGTATGATACCATGCTTTAAGTCTTTTTTATACAGCCTTCTCTACTTTGCAGCCTTAGACAATCACATTCTAAGTAGAATCAGGTTGTTTTGCTGCCTCAGGTTCCCCAGCCAATATTTAGAGCTTGAAAAGGTGATGGAATTTACAAGCTATTTCCCTATTAAAAAAAAATGAACCACAGAATCAAAACCTGTTTCTCCTCTTGCTGCATGGAGACCTGAGGCAAATAGGAGAGAAAATGATTAGCACTGGGGAAAGGTAAAACCAGCAAGGAGAAAAATGCTGGCAAACAGACAAATTAGCATGCCAAAAAAAACCCAGAGAGTGGATTTTCTATAATTTCTTTCAACTAAAGCAATTGAAAGGCTGCTTGTAATAAGAAACAGTTGAAAAGAAAAGAAAAAAAAAAGAAAAAAAAAAGGCTGAGGTGTGACTTCTAAGTTAACAATTCTCTACTGAGCTCTGGAATTTTTTATGTCTGATTTTTTAATTATTTTTATATATATATATCACTTAGTACTCCTGCACCCCATAAATATTCAGGCTTGCCATAATAACCTCATATTGCATGATACAGATGCCACATATGCCACAGTTCTTTCCTAAAGAAACATTATGTCATTGGAGCGCTGCACTTTGAGGTTTTCTTGGGGAATTAAAGGCTATGTGTTGTATTACAGAACACACATGCACACAAAAGTATGTGCCAAAACTCTTAATAAATAAAAATAAACTTCAAGACAAAATATTTTTGGACTTTGAAAGGCCAAAAGGGAAGCCCAAATATCCAGATCCCTCACTGTATCAAGTGAATAGTCCCATGGATGATAGCGAGAATACCCACGTAGTTGTTCTGAAGCATGTATTTTAGTCATCTGTTAGTGAGGACTAGAATTGGTGATATTAGCCTACTACTTTGCTCTTCCAAGCAGAAGAAATATTTAAAATATAGAAGCACACACAGTAAGAGCATTCATATAGCATCACAGCTATAACAAAAATATATACTCTTGTATAGTACTTTTCACCAGTACAACTCAAGAGTTCTTCATGACAGAGGTCAAAGTCTTCAGCTTACAGATGGGGAAACAAAAACAAGTGAGTTTCTGGAACATCCTGCCACTATGACTTGGTTGCAAGGAAGGGGGATTGGTGATGGGGCAAACCCAACCTGATTTAATTTGAAACAGCCTGATAAGCCCACAAAGAGGATGTATATGGTGACAGCATGCAGTAGTGGGAGGGGGAAACAATTTGATGAACCAATTTGGAAATCACTTCTACTCTTATGTTCCCAGTGCCAGATAGTATTCTAATATAGCTGATTTACCAGATAGTAGATCTTACATCACAGGAAGAGTCCACATACCATATTTCTCTAACTTGGGCTTTCACAATTCTACATGGAAGGTTTTTTGACCTAATTACAGCTATTCAAGCAATCACTAGGCTTTTAGAAAGAATTCTATGGACATAGAATATAACAGCAGGTAAGGAGCTCTTAGAGACACAAGAAACTGCATGTAAATAGCATATGTGACAGTGGCAAAGAGTATGTGCATGGCAGAAACAGATTTGATGACCATGATTCAATAAATCACTGTGTTTCAGGATGTGCTTAGGCATATACTTCACAAATTTATATACAGGTTGTCTGCTACTGAAGGGGGAAGATTTGCCTTTAATCCAAGCATTTAAGGTACAAACATACAGATAATACATATGCAGCACTTGTACCTTAAAAATGGCAATTAAACATGCTTAAAACCTCTATGGGTGATAAAGAGCAAAACAGGAAATTATCATCATTAGAATGAAAAATATGACATGATACTAACATGATACACTCTTCCCATCTTGAATAAAACAGAAAAGCTGCATTTTTTATGAAATGGAACACTAAGGAAATGCCATTTTATAAAGAGCAAATAGTTCAGTTTTACTTAAGTATATATTTCCCAGGAGCACAACATTAAATGGCATCCACCTGTGGTGCAGCATTACTCCTCTTGGCAGCCCCATATCCCAGCTCTGTCCTCTGGACTGCATGCCCTAACCAGAGTGGATCTCCTGTCACTGATGCTGTGACTTAGTCAGGAAGGAGACACTTTCTCACAAAAGTGACTGATTTTCTCAGTCACCATCTAAAGCCAATAATCTTTTTAACGGAAAATTCCTGAACCACTATGACTTAAATAGCTACAGAGCCAGATTGTCAGCAGTTAAATTTTGAGCATAAACTCTTCTGAGGTGTGAAAACCATCTTCTCATGTCCACTTCAGTTCACATGCTCCTCCCTTTTCCACACATCTAACCAAAATTTCCCTTCCTGACATGAACAATTAGAGCCCAATGCTTCTGGTCCTTTCCTGCTAAATCACAGAGAATAAATCAATCCCTTCTTCAACAGCCTCATAAGCAGAGGATAGGATTACAGCTAGCATGGCAGTTTTACAGAGAAGAATCTGAATGTTATAGTAAATTACTAGAGCTAGGTGAATTCTCCAATTCACCAGCCCTGTTGCATTCAGATACAGGGACAAAGTGCATAACATCTCCAAGTCTACTATTGCTACTAAATCTAACAGGGTGAATCAGAGACCGGGTATACTGCTACCCTGTGCAAACAATAAGCCACCCATCTTGTGACAAGACTACTTTTCAGGTAATTGACTATGCACTAGGAAGCGAATAGGTTCGTTTCATAAGAGGAAAAATTGTTTCATTAGTCACCAGGTAACAAGCATTAAGCTAAGGCAGATAATGTTTTTCTTAGCAGATTAAAGATCAGTTTATCTTAGTCCTTCGCATACACTCTCCATGCTGAGGGTTGTTTGCAGGCTCTTTTGAATCACAAAATTGTTATTGCCATGTGGATTTTATTGTTGCTTTGCCAAAATTCATTTAGCTTTTCAACAGACTGTAGTTCCAGCAGTTAAGTGTTGCATGGAAGCTTCGTGCCTCAACCCGCTAGGAGGCTAATGCACAGTGCCAACTGCTCCTAAGATCATGGATGGATTCCTGGCATCACCAGTTGGTTGGGGAATAGCAAACTTAATGAGAAAAACCTCCATATTTCAGTGCATCATAAATGTACCCACACATGGGGGTGAGTTTCAAGAGGATAAAACCAAAGTATGGTGTACATGTGATGAGACTTCCACACTGTATTTATCAGCTAAACTCAGGCAGCACAGAAGCAGCTTTACTTCTATAGCAACTATATATATGTATGTATATATGTGTGCATACACACACACTCCAACAGATGATACTACTGAAGAGATGAATTCCTGGGAGAACAGATAACTTGTCTCCTAACAGCAAAAAAGCTCAATGGGAGGTGTGACATGTTTGTTCTTTAATCCTATCTCTGAGGATGAGTTCTGTGACTTTGGGATAATTCACTCAACCTCTTGAGGGTTCAGTTTCCATCCTGTTACAGCAGAGGTATTAGCTTTTACCTCTAGTGAAAGGTGGCCAGACTTCGGCATTATGGGGAATAGCAATGGAGTCTCTTCTTGCCTTCACTTGTTCTTACTCACCATTTTCCTATTTCTATTTAAAATGGTGATTTTCTGTGAAGTCCTACAGGTGTATGTAACTTAGGGCTTTATTACATAGTATCTCAATGCATTTATCTGAAAGCCTCATGCACTGGCGTTTTCTGATTACGTTTGAATCATAGCTTTTATTTAAGAAAAATGTGCATCTCTAATCCTTTAGCTGATGAAAGAATTCTGTAAAAATTAGCATATGCTTAGAGCTCAGAGTACAGAATACAAAGAAACATCTCTTCCCTGACCCCCAAAATTATCAGTTTTCCTAAAATGACATGCATTTAAAGGTGACAAGATTACTTCTGGAGTTTTTTAGTGCCTGTAGAACAATCCTGGACTCTACAGAATACTCTGCAGCAGAAAGCATGAATGGAACACAGGCACAACCAAGCTTTACCTTTAATTTGGCTAGCAAGGATGAGAACAGCAAGAAATGAACGGTCACAGACTTCAGCACAGGTTAGCAACTTATACCCTCATTTAGGAGAAACATTTAAGTTCATCTTGCAGAGATTTATAGGACCTCCCCTGATTTCCTGTTCTCTACTTGCACATACAACCATCCGGTTCACACTCTTAGCTATTTTCAGTCCCTGCTGTCTGATGGAAACTCATACTTAATTTTCTGGGCACCCAGACTCCTATGTGCATTTTATAATGCTCCCTGCATAAGATGAGACACCATATACAAACTCATAACTTGTTGATAAGCAAATTTGGTCATAATTCTTCTTCTTATAAAGATTTCTAATAATAAATAGCATAATTGAAAAAGTGCATTATTTGTCTTTAAAAGTAGAGCAAATATAGAACTTAGAAAAAAACAGAATAATGAAAAACTATTTTCTTTTGGGAAACGGGATGAGAATGTTGATTCCACCCAAAGTTTTAAAACAAAAATGTAAGTTTGATTTGGTTTAATGCTGCTTCAGGCTTTTGAATCAAACGATCCATATAAAGCAACTTAATTCAAACAATTTTTTTAAATTTATTATAAATAATAGGTTGCATCAAAATTCTGGAAGAAAATGGACATATTTGAACCAAGAAATATGAAAAATATATTGTATATATTCAGCAGGAAAAAAACCAAAATTCTGTTTCACTGGCTAGCACTTGTTTCTATGGTTTCTATGCAACCAGATAAAACGCTGCTTTCATCCACATTAACACCATTCAATTCATTTGCCATCCTCTCTGTTACATGAGAATAAAACTCTGCAACCAGCAGCTCTTGAAAGATGAGATTTCAATGCTAACAGCTTTAAACATTAAACTCCACTCGCTGAAATCCTATATCCAAGCTTAAACCTGAATGAGACACAATCTCTAGTTTGGAAAGCAAAAATCTATTTAAAAAAAATATGCAGGAAACAAAAGAAAAGATCTTTTCATACAATGCATAATTGAATGAAGGGTCTTCACTGCCACAGGACACCACTGAGTTTAAAAACACAGAAAAACTCCCTCTGAATAGTTACTAACAAAAAGTTTTGGAAGAGATATTATTTCTTGTATTTTAGGTTTTAAGATGAAAGTGATATAAATCAAGAAAGGAACAGTTTTGCTAGGATAGATTTTTCTACTGTGCATTGTGCTGTCACACACCATTTCCTGTACCAACCGGTACTGGATTTCTGGGGACAGACTGTGGAGTGAGTGGCCTGTGGAACTGAGTCAGCCTAATGGTTTGTATTCATCATCATCCAACCTTTATATTCCAACTTCTCTGTTAAACAGTTGTCTTCAGTGAATGTGGAAATTATTCCCACGCATTTCAGAAAGTTTGGTGATTTGTATTACATAAAATCAGATAGCTCTGCATTTTGTGTTTTCATGCAGTTCTTATCTAACTTATTGACCTGTTGAATTATTTCTTTATGATCTTGGGAACAATCTGAAAATGGTAAGTGAGCAATGTGTCAGATACCCGCTTAAGAGGACATAAAAATTTCTTTGTTCAAAGTTAAAGAAACTTTTTCCAGCTTGCTGCAGCATACTGTAATTTAGCTTTGAGCCAGTTATTAAACAAGACAATAATATTATAATGGAAATTTTTTAATATACATCATTAATAGTAAAGTGCCTATTTCATTGAAGTAAAGAAAAAATGTGTGCTATGAGCAGTTTTGAAATGAATATTTAATTCCAAACTTCCCTTGTGCATTTAATGACATGCTAATTTACATTTTAATTACTTCCTAAGAAATCAAAGCATTTGTTGACAGAAGAACATAATGTCAACTTCACGATGCACTGTTGGTGGATAGTTAATGAACTTAATTAGATAATTAGTGATGTTAATTATCCTTCTATTCTGAAGATAAAGATGTTACACAAATGATGCACTTTTCAAAGATATATCATTATATGTTTGTTTGCTTTAACTCAGTTAACTTGAAAAGCTAATAAAAGATCAACTGAGTGATTGGTAAGAAAAATATTTGTTTAAGTAGTAATCGTGATTATGTTTCAAATATTTCTATCTTCTTAATTTCACCTACCAGGAACTGCTAAGTTGAGCTGGTTCCTCCTTCTTCCCAAATTATCAAGTTCTTTCTGTTTAACCCTGCTCTCCTTTTCAGTACCCTGCATTCCTCCACACCTTGAACAACCACTCTCTGATGCAGTGGCTCTACTATTGTTTGAAAACCCAGGCTCATCAGCATCAGCTTTGATTTTACAGTCAGTTATTGAAAGATGCTATAACAATGCAGGAAAGAAGTAGCTAGTATTTGAAGGCACTGGTCCACTAACTAGCTCTGGGTTCAGCTGCTAGTGTTGCCACTGACATCTTGGATGATAATGGCCAAGTCTATGTAAATTCATGTCTGTCAACTTGAGATAAAGTTTCTTTCTTACAGAAGTCAAAGCCCACTGACATACAGCATTTTGAGCTAACGCTGATTTTACGTCCTGGGGCTGAGTCTTCCATGCCCTGACAAGAGCCTCGGAATACATCATCAGCCTTCCAGTTCAAAATCAAACACTTCTGTTTGAAAACCCTTGTTTAAAACTACCCTCTAAAACACAGACTTCTCCACACAGACATCTCACCCAAGAATTTGTGAGTATGATCTGTACATATTAATTTGAAACAGGTCATTTCTCCCTCTTCCCCCAAACCTAATGCACAACCTGTAAAAGATTGCTGCAAAGAGTGTGAAGCAAGACTGACAGCCAGGAGTGAATGAAGCCCCAGTGCTCTTTCCTGGTGGAATCATGTGGGGTGAGAGCCCTGCCCCAGACAGGTCTAATTCTCTATCTGTGATGCAGCTACTACTTGTACTAGGTAATTAAGTCCTAGCACTGTACAAAACATAAAAAAATCCTCCTGTAAGTGTTGATGTAGAGATATACATTTCCAGCACAGAAGGAATTTAAGCCTGTAGTTCAAGCTTCCACTGAAGTTAATGGAAATTCTATGTTTAAATACTTCTCAAAATATAATGCATTACCACCACAGGTGAATGACTAGAGATACTAGGTATACTAGCCATATTTATCTTAAGAATGAGTGTTACATGTGAAACAATTCTGTAAAATTTTTTGCTGTCTGTGAAATTTTTTGTTCTTGGTGTAACAAACAAATAATTTTCTGTAGCAACAACACTTTCAGGTGCTGGCCTAAGAGAAGCCTGGTGAATAAACAGATGAGAAAACTAAAAAAACAAATTTCCTGTAAATCTAAAACTAAAGAAAGTCCTAAAGACTTTGAAATAACATATTGTTTGAAACATGCCTCAGTCTTTCTCAGAATTCAAAAGAAACATTAACTCCTAGAAGAGATTTCAGAGGCTGTCTTCCTTTCTCTTGGGAATCTAACTATAGAGGCAGGACTCGACAGACAACTTTCAGTGGAGCTTGCCCAAGAGACATTTGCTATTACTTTCAACCAAGGGCATCTGTTGTTAGGAAACTATGCAGAATTCAAGTGGTCCTTGGCCATATCACCATCTTCGTGCTCAATGATAAGATGAGGATATACAACTCACTTTTCTAAATGAGTTAATGAACTTGCAGTTTCTTTTCAGCAGGTACATCAAGACTGCTTAGCGATCAGTATAAATAAATAAAATATTACGTTGTAAAAAATTAAGAGAAAGAATTTTCAAAAGGAACTGAAGTAGTTTCTGTGTCTGACAGTGACTTAAGTCTCAGCCAAGTGGTCTTTTCTTGGAGCTCCTGACTTCAGAAAGTTATCCACAGAGGCAAAGAAGGGTCTTGCTGACACACTGATGCAGTTATCTTCTACAGATTTGCTGTAGGTTTACCAATCTGCCTGTTGCTTACAAAAGTAAGCACAAGAGATGGCCTCTTACTACAAGGCCAACTAAAGAAAAATGAATCACTCCCAGTCAAGCCACACTTGGCATCTAGTATTTTCTGATTTGTAGAGCTACACCATTAAATGCTTTTTTTGCAGCTAGCTCTGCAGTGACCTTGCATACACTAAGGGCAGCAGATCAGAAACCAATTTATCCATCAAACTGCTCAAAAATCCTTAGAGTTCAAAGGCTGCATTCTCCCATCACTTAACTAGGAGGAATTCTCTTGCAACAGAGTGACAAAACCAGCACAAAGGACGTCAGATGCTGGCTCTTTATCTATAGCTGTTTTCACAAGTGTGTTTGCTGTCCAAAATCCTACCGTAAAGTTTCCGGTTTTGCAATTACAAGTTAGGTCTCTCTTCATCTCTTCTTTCTGAAGACTGGGATTAAAAAGACCTTTTCTATTTCATTCTCTGAAGGTGTATGAAGCTGTTGACTGATTTACAATTTACTGAAATATGATTGTTATAGTGGTCCCTTGCTGCTTTTGCAGCTTGCTGAAGATGACAAAAACAATCAGTCATTGCTAACCTAAACATTAAATATATATCCTAGATTCTGACAGCAAAACTGGGGGGAAGGGGGCTGGGGGAGGAAAGAAGGAGAAAGAGCAAGAGATCTAGAAGCTTGCTTTGAAACAGGAAAGTCAATGACTTGGAAACCTTTGGCACTGTATTCAGAGTCTTACAGACTCTCCTGCTGGCAAATTTACCCAACTGTGTCACCTGTAAGCATTAAAAAATCTGACTTTGTACAGTGCTCCTCTTGCTCCTGCATGGCTACTCAGACTTCCAAGAAAGCACAAAATAGCAATTACCAGAGCAGATGATCACCATTCTACTACCAGAAATGTGATCACGCTCTCCTTTCTGAACGATCATGCCTTCCAGACAAAGCCCAGAGCATGAGATAGCAAAGTAGATTCAGAAATATGGGGGAAACACAGCTGTATTTGATTGCTAATTCTGACATTTACCACCAAATAGCAGGGAACTGGCTTCACTGATGCTGGTGATCCTGAGTGAAAGTACAGCAGAAATATGGAGCCTGATCCTTTGCTGGACTGAGTAGTTTGAATTTTGTTGGTTTTTTCCAGATTGAGGATTGGGTCTCAAAAGCACTCTGCTATCTTGTAAATGACAACAGGGAAAAAGCTGACAGTTTTGAGTGGGGTGTTTTGTTTGGGTTTTTTTGGTTATTTTTTTCATCTGCAGCAAATGCAACTACCGCTTCAACTTCTTTGTTTATTATAAACCCATTTCTTCTTTCTACTGGGCAAAGCTTTGAAATCCTGGCTGAATTTCTGCACTTTTCTCAAATTTAATAGTTTTGCTCAGTTAGGAACAATCATGCTTAGCTCTCAGTAAATGCAAAGATTGTTATTTTACTATAAGATTTAAAGGCTTTGTCTCTCACTATGCTACTTTTCCTTTTATCTCAATGTTTCAACCAGGTGCATGTCACTGTAGGACACAGGTCCATAACTATCAGTAGTGAAGACAGAGGCCAGTATCTGAAGATTTTTCCCAGGTCAATACAGAAGATACCTGAGACACAGCAAATGATACAAAATCACATTACAGCCCTTTTTAAAGTGACTACCAAAGTGAGGTCAAAAAAACAAGTTAGAAGCACAAATACCATTTATTTTTAATGTAACTTGTGCTCCCAACTTTGACACTGAAAATCCCACCTTATACCTTGCTCGTGAAGTGTATGAAGAAAGAGGGCTGTTGAGGAACAAAGAAATTAATTTTCTTCCTCTTAGATTTCATTTCTCTGAAAAGTGCATCAAACTCTTTCAAAGATAGGCTGGAGGGAGAAAGGGGGAGAGAGAGAGAGTGGAGAAGAACATTTGGAACTGTAGCTTTGTATCTTATTGAGAGGAACAATTTATCAGAGCTGTGGAGCTGTCAGTCCTTGACATGATAAGGAATAACACCAAATGAGTAATGTTTCCTCCAAACCCAGCTCCTTTAATTACAAGCCGCTTCCTTGCAGAAGAGAGACAGAAGATGCAGAAACACCAATTTCATGCACTTGTGCCTGAATAATGTCTCCGTGCTGCCTTTTCCAGATGGCAACCTTTTCACTGGAGGAACTAATGATGTGGGCATATTTAGGGAAAAACCAATAACGGAGTTTTTAACCTTCAACAGCAAAAAGCATGTTGTACAAAATGTTCCTTGGGATACATTTACAAATATCAATTACATTGCTCACTGAGGTGTAATCAGCTGTAATAATCAAAATTAATTTTAAAAAATAATTAAACAGACCCCAGGGCAAATAGTTGATGCTCTTGTAGTATGACATCACAGTCTACATATGTACCTGGGAAGAACTTGCTCACTCTGTAAGCAGCAAAGTGATTTTAAGGAATGAGAACAATGCTGTGGCATGCTGAGAAAAAACTTGCAGCTCAGTAAGGTACTACCAGAAACATTACTTGGGTATCATAGCCTTCCTGATCAATACACCTGGAAGTGAACCAGTCATCACTGCAGATAAAGTTGCAATCTGCTGCAGGTTGGGCTAGAGGGTTAAGACTCCCTAAACTGATGCTGTAACAGACTCGCTGTCTCCTCAGCAGGAGAAAAAAAGACCTTAATATGATCAGCACTGCAATAACACAAGCTCAGTCCAAAGCCCTGAATATTCTGTCAATGCACTGCTGCCCTACCATATAGCTGGTTACTCTAGCCCTAACACACTTAACTGGTGCTTTTTATTTGTATTCTCAACATATGCCCAGCAAAAACATGGAAATGGCCCTCACTCTCAGCAAAGGAGGAGCTTACACATGCAAAAGATAGTCCAGCTGCATTGCTGGTGGTAGGAATGCTGCATACCCTCCAGAC
Organism: Haliaeetus leucocephalus; assembly: GCF_000737465.1. Taxonomy (NCBI): domain Eukaryota; kingdom Metazoa; phylum Chordata; class Aves; order Accipitriformes; family Accipitridae; genus Haliaeetus; species Haliaeetus leucocephalus. Next base: position 806,575 of record NW_010972604.1, read on the forward strand.
TCATCCTTGGTTTATATAAACACTTGTCTCCTTATCTCTTGAGCCTAAACTAAAATTTGGGCCTTTAATACTTCATATTCAGTAGAAAATGAAAGGACAGTATTATGGTAATACCTGATCCTTTCTACTAATTCAGTGTCTGAAGGACAAGGTTTACATAACTGATGTAAGTCAAAAGCAGCAGCAAAGCCAGCATTTCCTCACCTTGTTCTGACCCAAGCAGAGCCCTGTGAGCACAAACACACAAGGGTTGCTTAGGTTTTTCCTTTCAAGTGCAAAAAGTATGCATTAATACATTATAAGTTAAGGCTGCCAGCCGAAGTTCTTCAGATCAACGACTATTGCTTAGTCATTATTTCTAGCAGTCTAGAAAAGAATCCTTAACTGCAATAGGTGTCTAGTTTGCAATGGAACATGTCAACAGACATACTCAGAAGACTCCCAAGTCCAGACAAACTCTGCAGAGCCATATAGAAGGCAGACTGGTGACAGAGCCAGAAAAGACAAAGAGCAGAAGTTACCTGAGATTTGCATGTCATTTCCTTTGTGTTTCGGCCAGGCATCAACCTGATAGCTGAAGACAGGCTTTCACTCCAGGAATTGTGCTTGCTCTGTGATGGGCCTGGCCCCGCTTTATTCTGGAGAAGCTTCTTTTCAGATGCTGTGGGCCAGAACAGACATAAAAACTTGTAAAACTTGAAGTTGAGCCTGTGGGAAGGTAGAGGGTTTGTATTCCTGTTACACAAGACATGACAACATGGCAGTGCCTCACTCCAGCTGGATTGTCCTTTAGTTTATAAGAAAAGCACTGAACTAATGAACACTTCTCAAGTCTTTATTTAAAAGCCTCACAGAGGTGTGCCATTGATCATTTTCATTATACAGATGTGAACTCTGAATCACTGCAGCACTGCACATATTGGGATGCCCTGCTTCAAGCAAATATACAATTGTTTAAGGAGATTTCTGTTTCTTGCAGTACGGCAGAAGCCCTACAACATTACCAGGTGATTACAGAAGAGCTGGGGCATGACACAGAAAGAGATCACAAACCTGGATGAGATAAACTGAGAATCTGCTTTACCTAACAGGTGATGTGCAGAGGAAGGGTATAACCAAGGAATCAGCGGCTTTCCATTAAGCACTACATTTACTGCAATGTCTTTGCTTACTACAAGTGTTCCATAAAAGAACAGACCTATCAAGTGCTGCCAAGCTTTTGTCATAATTTCTTCCCATAAAGGAGTGATCTCTGTTATCTTCATGTCCCTTTCTTTGTCATTTCCTTTTACAGAAAGATCCATCTTGTAAGTGTCCTCCAAAGCCTGCCGCCTCTGAGTAATGAGCTGCTTCCAGATGATTTCTACTGTTCTCAGAATCTCCTGATGGACTAGGAAACAAAAGAAACTACAAATGAAGAATCATTTTTTGTGTAACAAGTCAAGCAGCAGATAAAGCAAAAATATCTCATTTGGAACAGCACTACTCCAGAGTAACTGCTAGAGTCAGTGGAGTTGCTCTGTGTTGTCTACTGCCTCCATAGGTTCTGAGCCAGACTAGTTAATCTAATACAGAAAACAGCAGGACATTTCTTTTACTATATTTCAACTCCCTGAAAGAAACAAGTAGGAGTGACAGATGATCCTAACTGGTTTCTGCCTTCGAAAACCATCTCATCAGAATTTTGATGATCTTATTATCATATATAGAATGCCAGAGCACATAAAGGACATTCCTTTGGGTTGCCAAACATCGTTAGAGACAGTGGGGGGAAGGTAACTAAGTTGTGAAACAATTTGACACAGCAAGAGTATGCTGTACAAGGACTTGCCGAGCTGTTTTGCTGTATTTCCCTGCAAATCAGACTTATTTGGTTGCATCATATCCAAGCCAATAAATATTAAAAAAAAAAAAAAAAAAAAGAGAGAACATCACTCTGCTGTGGGGTTCAGCTGACAGCCCCCACATTGAATCCAGCCCAAAATATTTCCATTGTTTCTTTAAAAGAGCAAAATGTTTCTTCCTGCGTACAATACAAAGACACAAGCTCTGTATAGGCCTTGAAAAAACAAATAGAGCTACAAATAGTATGTATCTGGGCATGGATACTGGCCACAACATAGGGAAGAGATCTCCAAACTGATATTCATTATTCCTGAGGATGTGGGGTGTGAATTTTGAATAAAAAGGTATGATGCAAACACAAGTGATTTTTAGCACAACTTTCCTTTCTCTATGCTGTGCCTGCAGTGCCTATACACCAAAGAGGCAATTAAGTAGAAATTGCACAAGCTGCTGATAACTGTTTATGCCACACACTTTCCTGAACTGTAAGCCAAAGGCAACATGTGCCATAAATTACCATCATCAGGAGTAGGCAGACTGCCCTTTTCCTCTTCACTGGGTACAAGAAAAATTTGATGATACGAAGCCAGCTTTGGTTTTGCATCCACCCCAAAACCTTCTGAACAGCTGTGACAAAAAAAAAAAAAAAGGGAGGACGTGAGGAAACTAGACTTAGAATAAACTGAGGATAGTGAAAAACCTAAGGGTATTTCTATACATGCACTCCTACACAATTCATTTAGTAGATCAGTATTCCCAGGCTCAAGGGCTTACACCAATCACATGATATTGCAGGATTTACAGGAAGTGGGAACTAAACCACTGCCAGTCTGGTTTTCAAAGTCAAGGAGTGGTCATCAAGATCCTATGGATCACTCTGTTGTACATGACTTATCCCTGCACTTCTTAGTGCACTTGCATCTACCATTCACCTCAATTAGCTGGAACATAGGGCTGTACTGATGTAGCCAGACTGCATCCAGCTTTCTTGCACCTCCCCTGAGCATCCTGTATGCCATCTCTTTGCTCTGAATTTCTTCACTTGAGGTATCTCCCATTATGTGGGAAACACTGCCTTGCCATACCCTACAACTGAACTGTTTACTTAGACTAAGTTCTTTGTACCAATGATTGTTCATTCAGTTTATAAAGCATTCAGCACAAAAAAGGCACAATCTTTAGCACCATGGTATTAGTATCATGTAGATGTGATTACAGTTGAGAGCATCACCATGGCCAAAAAGAGTTAGTGCTGCTTTGGGGGTGGGGTGTGTGTCAGATAATTTACCAGTCAGTAGATAAAAGACACCAGGAATTTCAGCACAGCAGTAATGCATACAATAAATGCAACAGGCTTAGTTAAGGCATCCAGACAACCTGGACTTGGTCACAGAAGTGCTGTTGATAATATATATATATTATATATAGCCACTAGTAAGATACTATGTTCTGTCAATTGTAAACAGGCACTACTACATGGGAGAGTCAAATCTCTTGGATATGCAAAGCTACCATTTTAATTTCTGATTTTATTTAAAATACCACAGTTCTGATTCCCTGGATTTGCTATGTTTGGCTTTTGGCTAACAACACCACTTCTGTAATTTATTTTTTTAAAAATGTTTCTGCTCTTGATACATAGAATCAATCCTTACCCCATCTCAACAGTTTTGGCCTGGAAATTATTATCTGACTGGAATAAGAACGATCAAGAAAAGACCTCAGGAAGCGCAGCTCATTTCTGATGTGATATTGTGTTAATGGATTCAATTCAGACCATCTAAGCAGCACAGAACGTTTTCATTGAAACAACAAACATCATTGTAGTGAATAAAGCACAAGGCAATGTTTGCTTCTTTTCACAAAAAAAGTTTCCAGAATAACTCCTCAGCTTAGATTAGCAAGAGTACCTCTGATACATCACCTGTAAGAAGAGCGAACAGAGTGGGTATGGATATTCTAGCCCTATCCAAGCCAATGCCAAAACTCCCAGCTTCAGTATGACCAGGACTTTACAGCTCAGATCCAGGTAACAATAACGATAACAGAAAGATTCACAAGATCCATGCACAGTTTTATATATATTTTTAAATGTACCCACACAACAATAGCTGCTGGATCAGAAAAACCATCTCCCTAAATTAGCCCATGCAGATGTCTCAGAGAGTGGCCACCTGCATGCTTGTGGAGTGATTCTAGCCTACATCCCAGGAAGATTTCCAGATTCTCATTTTAATGATGGGCTTGTGAGCCAACCCCACTGAAATCAGTTCAAGCTTGTTAACTGCAGTTACTACTCCAAAGTGAGTAAGCTGCTGGAAATGCTGGATGAATAAAACAGATACAACACAGCTGTTTTGGTTAATAAAGAGTAGCAATTAAACCTATGTGCAAATTTAAGGGTTCTGCTTAGACAAACATGCAAGCTTGTCTGGGTGTCTCTGAAATGAAACACCCTTTCCAAAATGAAAAAAAGTGGAATTAAGTGTTATGTTGTTACCATCCACTATGCCTTGCTTACTAGATCCACAAACTCACATACTAGCTGGCCTTTGAGCAAGAGAGATGGTAGGAAATTTTCTGCTCACTAGTATTCAAGGCAAAAATAGCCTTCTGTTTGAAGAACAGTTTATCCCTTCCGCTTTCTTGCTGGAAGACAATCCATTGCCTCCAGAATACTGAGCACATCACTAACCTTCCTCTCCTCCAAATTAAATGATAAAAAATTACATCAAAACATTTCTGATGTTGTTTTTCATTTAAGTGTATGAGGAAAACAACCTCTTTCCCCAAATGGCTTTACTCTGCCACTTCTACAGACACCAAATCAGAGCTGAAGGTTTGCCCTATTTAAAGCAGAATGGTGCTTTTAAACCCCCAGAGCTCTGAGCCCAATGGGTTAAATGCTTGCTAGGATACAGTATATATATTACATCCAAAGTCCTTAGTCTAGCTGAATCCAGCTCAATTTCAGCTTCTAGCAATTCCCCAAAATGGATATTGCCTAAGTTTTGTGAAATCTCCCCCTCTGCACCCACTCCCATAGATAACAGCACAGAGATGTAAACAAATTTTATGCTGAGATGAACATTTATACCTGCCCAAATTCAGTTGGCAAAGGCAGTACATTAGGCAGACGACAAAATTGTTATTTGAGTTGTAATTTGCAAAAATAATGTCCCACTGCTCCTGTAGGACATTGAGAGTGTTCAGGATGTTAAACTGTTCAGGCAGCGATTGTTGTGGTCTGGATAGGCAGTATAGGATGGCTCTGTTTAGACAGCTGTACAGGGCACCGAGGAAAACTTCCTTTTGAGAAACGGAGCTTTCTAAGACCTGTGAAAACACAAAACACCAGAGTACTTGGCTTGCTCAAAGAACTCTCTCCCAGTGATCCAATCCTCTCACTTCATTTAAGCTGTTGCAAACTTATTTCAGCAAAATTCCCCTGAACTACCTGTTGGATACAAATCCAATTTTTCTGTATTTCTGCTGAAGTCCCCAGAATTGTGGAAGAGATTAATTTATTCCTGTTCAGCAACACGTACATGGCCAACAGACGGTGGCACAAAAGAGCTAACTATCCCTTCTTTATGCTGCACTATCTAGCTCTGATTGTCATTTAGAGCCATTATGTGCTCATGCAAGAAAATAGGAATAATCAAAATCACTAAATGGTTTACAACCATCTTCCTGAGATTTGTGGTATCACAGCCTCAGTGTGAAACAGAACATTAGAACATGTTGGTAACAGTTGGAAAAAAATTTCATGTGACTCACCCCCATAATCTGTTTGGAAGTGAAGATCAGGATTTGCTTGGGGTCAGCAGCAAACATTCTGCTGTTCAGCTTCTCAACCAGCTTCTGAGCAAAATAAGCAATATTCATCATGGATACAGATGCAGTTGATTCTGAAGTGCCATGAGGATCACTGGTCCCTGGAAAGATTACAAGAGGGTTGATTATTCCAAAACAAGCTGAAATACAAAAAAACTATGCAAGATATGAGGTTACCCGGCCTGAGAAGGAACAGTCTTATGCCATAATGTCTCAGAGTTGAGACATGTCTAAGAAAACTCTAGGTCTAGCAGAAATACCTGTATTGTGTTTGTGTGGCAAGGTTTTGGTAGCGGTGGAGGTTACAGGGATGGCTTCTGTGAGAAGCTGCTGGAAGCTTCCCCTATGTCTGACAGAGCCAATGCCAGCCAGCTCTAAGACAGACACGCCGCCAGCCAAGGCTGAGCCCATCAGCGATAGTGGTAACACCTCTGTGATAACATATTTAAGAAGGGAAAAAGTTGCAGGGCACACAGAAATGGCAGGCGGAGAGAGGAGTGAGAACATGCAAGAGAAACAACCCTGCAGCCCCCAAGGTCAGTAAAGAAGGAGGGGGAGGAGGTGCTCCAGGCATTGGAGCAGAGATTCCCCTGCAGCCAGTGGGGAAGACCATGGTGAGGCAGGCTGTCCCCCTGCAGCCCAGGGAGGTCCATGGTGGAGCAGATATCCACCTGCAGCCCATAGAGGACCCCACGCCGGAGCAGGTGGGTGCCCGAAGGAGGCTGTGACCCCGTGGGAAGCCCACACTGGAGTAGGCTCCTGGCAGGACCTGTGGTTCTGTGGAGAGAGGAGCCCAGGCTGGAGCAGGTTTTCTGGCAGGACTTGTGACCCCACAGGGGACCCACGCTGGAGCAGTGTGCTCCTGAAGGACTGCATCCCATGGAAGGGACATATGCTGGAGCAGTTTGTGAAGAACTGCAGCCCGTGGGAAGGACCCATGTTGGAGAAGCTTGTGGAGAACTGTCTCCCATGGGAGGGACCCCACACTGGAGCAGGGGAAGAGTGTGAGGAGTCCTCTTCCTGAGGAGGATGAAGCGGCAGAGACAATGTGGGATGGACTGACCACAACCCCCATTCCCCATCCCCCTATGCCGCTGGGAGGGGTAGGTAGAGAATTTGGGAGTGAAGCTGTGCCCAGGAAGAAGGGAGGGGTGGAGGGAAGGTGTTTCAAGATTTGGTTTTATTTCTCATTACCCTGCTCTGGTTGATTGGCAATAAATTAAGTTAGTTTTCCCCAAGTTAAGTCTGTTTAGCCCGTGACGGTAATTGGTTGAGTGATCTCTCCCTGTTCTTATCTCGACCCACTAGACCTTTGTTATATTTTCTCTCCCCTGTCCAGCTGAGGTGGGGGGGAGTAATGGAACGGCTTAGGTGGGCACCTGGTGTCCAGCCAGGGTCAACCCACCACAATACCTTACTCAGATTGGAAATGACAGCTCCATCCTAAGGACAGAACCAATCTCACTAAAATACTATCATGAAGGACTGGTCCAACTAATGACTCAGAAAGGAGAGCAGCAACAACTAAGTTATCAGGGTTGTTTACAGAAGGACTCAAGGATAAACCTAGGTTTCTTTTTAAGTACTCCCTTTTTAATGTTCAGAGTCTGTTCTCAAAAAGAGAGAAAAAAGTGAAGAGGCTTTCTAGAAAAACAGTAAAACTATAGTAATTTATGCAAACTGGCCTATAGCAGGAGCAAAGGGACAGTCCAGCCTGCTGAGCTGGACTGTCCTTCTAGCTACTCTTTCCAAACCTTTCTAGCAATTACAGCTACATGCTAAATACCAGCTAGCTAATGATCTGATTCTCACCACTCACCTCTTGGTCTTGTTTTCCCCTCGCCTTGGCTAGTAACACTGAAGATGTCCATAGCAGACAGCAAAACTTTTGTCTGAAAATGTCTCTTCTGCTCACTGGTGGCATCCTCTGGAGAAGCCTATATAGTGACCATATACGTATTAGTACAGCAGAAAACCAGCCAGGAAATCAGACTCAAATTCACTTTCAGCCTTTATTCAAAAGGCCTTTGATTTCATCGGATCTTTGGCAGATTATGCCTGTCAAAGATTCAGATGCAGCAAAAGTTTTCCTCAAAGAAGCAAGCAGAAATTCCAAGAGACACTCAGTACTATCTGAGATAATTAAAAATGCCCGACATTTCCCTTAAACACCTAGGCACCATCTTAGGAAGAGGAAGGGAAAACCAGCACAGAGCAAGGACAACTACTCCATCTCACTTGCACACTTTAGCCTTAGGTGTGGGCATATGAAACAGCTGCTGCAAGCTGAGAAGTTATCTGTGACAGCTAATCCACAGTAACACATAAATGCAAAGATCTGGTGTACTCCTCCATGCAAAGGCAACATGGCACATCTCAAGAGTGCATGTGTGGACAGTTACTGGGCAGCAGATGAGATGGCAGAAAATCATACCCTAGTTGGGAAAACAGGAAATCTTACATAGGTATACACTCTCTAGCTGATAGCCAGCATAGTTGCCCTCTTCACACTAAACACAAAGAAAGTTTTGCACAGGGACAGAACATAGATTCACAGGTGGTTCCCAGGAGATCTTGCCCTCAGGATATTTCAGCTCCATTTAGGAAGGCTCAGGATTCAGACAGTCAGAAGAGCCATCCTCTATTTTAAACTGCACCAAGCCTTGGGATGTTATTGTATAAACCTTTAGGGAACTGCTGCTCTGCAACATGATTTAACTCATGATAGTTGCAGTCAAGCTTATGTTCATTACTATTTGTATTACTAAGCTTAGTCTGCATCAGAACTCAATCTGGGACACCTGGACTCTTGACAGTTTGGAGAAGAAGCCTAAATTTTATATTTTCCCTTTCTTCAGACTGCTCTGTCTCTTTCCAGTGCTTTGAGTGGTTGAAATCCATAATCCAGGCTCATTTGCTACACCTTGTATTAATCTGTACTAAAAGTGGAGACAGTTGATTTTGGTTTATTTGAGCACTAAAAAGAAATTGTTGTCTCAAAAATCAGTACACAGGAATGCTCTATGTGAAGTCTTCTATTCTCAACAAATTCAAGGGCTGCTCTAATGACAAGCAGGTATTACTAAGGAAAAGGGAAATTTTTTCACGCCTTACTTCAATATTAAATGTTGCCCTAAAAATGCCTCTGTTGTTGTCTAGAGGCAGCATTTTCTTAGTTCACATGAATGTAGGCCTTTATTCCTTGTTAAAAAGGTAGGAATTCCGTTCCACTAAGCAGGCAGTCCAGATTGGCCAGAATGTAGTGCATGTTCTCTAAGAGCTGTGATCCCAGCCTTATCCTAGACTGTCGAAAATGCTGACTGAATACACCTCTTCGTCATCATTAGCACTTTTCTTACTAGGCTGCTAGCAGGATACCTCCTGTCCTTCCACCCCCAGTGCAAGGTATAGCAGCAAAGCCTGATGAATACAAGAGACACCTCAAGAATCAGCTCAAGTGGATGCCCTTGTTTGTTTGCTGGGATGCTGAGAAGACTGTCCATCAGGAGGACTCGCACAAAATCCCACACTTGTTTCTTGGCAGGGTGTGGTAGGAGCAGGAGAGAGGAGGCATCAACACAGCCTTTCCCTTCAGCAATGGCTGGACCATCAGGAGTCAAAAGGCCTTCAAAGCCTCCCTGTGGAAGCAGACAGCAATGCATTTTAAGTCATAATCTCCTTTAAATTGATTTTTCTTCCTAGCAAACCATCTCTGATCTGAAGGGCTTGTCCTGGCCCAGATGGACATACCTTGGGTGGTCCAGAATGGAAAGCAACCATAGCCAAAGTTTTCAAGAAGTCAGGACAGTGCCACACAGGGTCTTGAGTATAACTGTGATAGACCAAGCACAGAAACTGGATAACGTTCCCTGGATAGGCAATCTCCCAGGAGGCTTCTGCATCTGCAATAGGCTGAACACAGACAAATGCGCATCTAGTCAAGGCAACATTCTTCTCACTCATATAAGCTCATCTTTGGTCCTCTCCAGGTATCCCTAAGCAACTAAGCAAACATGACATGGCCACAGAGAATTCAGGCAATGCACAAGCAGCCAACTCCCAGCTTGTAGACTGAAGATACACTGAATCAAAAAGGTGGCATATCCTCATCATCAGGAATGAACAAAATGGTTAGTGCTGTGGGTAAGATCCATCTCTGTTCACTTTTAAACATGAGCCCATCACAACATCTGCTATGTAACATAACCAGGCCAATAGCTGTGCTGACTGTTTGAAGTCCCTGCTCACTATTATGCTCACTGTTGCCCTGTGAGGGCTGAGGAAGGCTAGGAGTTGCAGGTGAAGACTGCCACTGACATCTGACACTCTCAGGCAGTTTATTCTGCCATTCACACTCCACTGTACTTGCAACAAAATGCTTACCTTGTCCACAGTGACTCTAACCATTTCCAGCAGTAAAGCAGCTGCCTCTGCACACAACCCAATTTTGAGGACATTCTCCTTAAGGTGGTGCTGCAAGATCCACTGCAACATAGACTCAAGATCTTTCTACAACAGGAGGAGAGATATTTCAAGAAGAGATGGGAATTATTAATTCTGAGATTTTAATGAGTCTTGACAATGTAAGAACAGACAGGGAAGCTAATCTGAATTACCTTCGAAAGTATAGTAGTTACATAGCATTTAATACCCGCCTGCATGAACAAGTTTGTTGTGAACACAAATTTTCTTAAATCTCAGTTATCCTACTTTATTTTTAAAGTATGAATGACTAATTTTAACTATCACAAAAATCAAGTAGAGTTAACTTGCCTGAGAATCCTCTCACAGAATAGGCCACAAAATGCCAAAGTAGTAAAGCAATAGCAGCTTCATGGTTGTCCACTATTTTTTTCATACCTTGGCTGCTTCAGGTGGTTCAGACTGTGGAGTTGCCAGAAAGAGCCCTGCCACAAGCAAGTAGATCTCAGGGATGTGGACATGATCAGTCAGACATCTTTGCAACACAGAAAACCCAAAAATCAAGAAGGAGCCATTGTCAGGCACTGGAGGATCAGTTTTTAAATTATCTTTAAAGGAAAAGAAAAGGAAAACATTCTGAGGAAGTGTCTAAAAATGAATGCCGTATCAGAGGAAGGATTACTGACTCAACTTTATCCTCATTTGTCCATGTCCCAGGCCATTCAGTACTCTGCTAGGCTGCAATATCAACAGTTTACAAAACTTCTTCAGATTGACAGATAACAACTGTTCCCACTATCACTTTTGTTACGGGAGGTTCTCCCTGAATTATTATTCTTCCTTTCTCTTCCCTTTCTCAGAACGACAGGTCTAGTTATCAAAAAGCCAGCTGAACAAATCTTAAGGAAACAGAAGGTTTCAGGGGACAAGCTAACATCTGAACACCTCACAGGCTTATCAACTAGCCTGATTTTATGCAAGACAAAAAGGCCCATATCCCTGCAAATGTTAATCAGAAATGCCAACTACCATGTAAGGGAGAAGCAATGCTTTCTACTCATCAGCATAGAAAAGCTGAAGTACTAGGACAAGCTTGCTCTAGAAAGTAATATCAATTCTTGGTCTACTGAGATCATGGGGATTCTCCTATCACCTACTTCAGTGATCTACCACTGAGATGAGTCAAGGGATTGTCTTGGGAGCATTAAACCAGCACATACCCATTAGAATACTCAACCCCACAGAGCTGTTTTCCAGCCAGCGCCCAGCCACTATCCCCTCCTTGAATTTGTTCAGCAGCAAACGGTTCTGGAGGAAGCACAGAAGTAGCTTGATTCCTAGCACAACTGTGCTAGAGTGCACATAGCTCTGTGTGAACAGCAGAAACCAGTCTGATCCCAGCACCAAAAATGTCTCTTCCTGCTCCCTAGGACAAACAGGGAAATGAAAACACATGAAAGGAGATGTGGTGGAAGACAGAAAGGAGATTTTATTTAAAATTATCTCTAAGTGATTTAGAAGCTCAAGTTTCCCTAGAAAAAAATCTGATTAAAGGCATATCGCAACACAGAATTACAAAAATTTAACAACACACTCATCCACACAGTTCAAGCCGCTTAATTCCCACTAAATCCAACCTTATATTACTACCAGACAAACAAACCAGTTAACATGAAGCTCCTTCTGAGAGTGTGTATCAATAACTGAGGTAAACTACACCACAGACTAGATCTTTCAACCTATGAAATTCAAAATTCCAGTTAAAATTTTGAAGTCCAAGATATGTTAACTAATGAAAATGCAGTAACAGCTCCCAGAACTATGAACTCTGTCATTCAGTTATACAAGGTAGAACTATAGTAACTGCATGTTCATAGTTGTGATAGAGGGGTGCAAGTATTCCCACATTAGATTGAATTGATTTTCAAAGACAGCTGGGATTTCTTCAACACTTGCAATGCAGAAGAAACAGCAATATATGAGTTCCTCCTTTGAGACATTTTCTGAAAACATTAGACTTTTTTCAAAATGGATATCAGATGTGTGATCTGATCACACATCTGTGTGAATGTCAGATAAATCACTGACAAAAAATAACTCTGAATCCACTCTGTTCTTACTTACTATTTTGTTGAGACTCAAATATTACCAGTATGCTTAGTCCTGGTCAAGTACCACCAAAGAGGAAATCTAGAAGACAGAGACACTTACCTATGCCTTCCTAAATTGTTTCTACTTACTCAGAGGACAAATGAAGTTTGTCTGAGAGCATTACATCTAACAGCGTCTTCAGTAACTGGTTTCGAAGCCAGATTGTCTTTCCAGATGTTTGGCTTAAGGCTACAAATATCAGAAAGTAATAAAGAGTAATGAAGAGACAAAACACATGTTCCATTGTGTTGATGAACAACCTTGTTTGCACCAGATCAGCCCAGTGGAAGTACTTATATCAGTCTTTTGTAGAGTAAAAGGATGCAGACATTAGATTTTAGACATAAGAATTCCTGCTAATATCAGAAATGACCAGTGCTTACATTGTCAAAGTCCTCTCTTTAGAGGTACTTAAAACTCATCCAGAGTATGTGTTGAAATAATAATCCACAGGAAGCAATCTCAGGTTAACTAGAAAGGGAAATGTAAACAGGCAACCTGACTTGTACTGCCTAGCTGTGATGTCTATATACAGAAACTACAGTTATCAGTGTCTCCTTAATATAATACATTTTTAGAGGTGCAGTAACCAATATAGTCTCAACTGAAAGATCACAATGAGAGAGCCAGCTGACTGGAAGTTCCCACATACAACGTTGACATAAATACACAGATGCTTTAAAAGGTACAGAGCTCCACATTATTATTATTCACAGAAAATCCAGGATCCCAAGTGAAATTTTATTCCTCTTAGCAACCTAGTACGTTAGTTTTGGGGCAACTTCAATTTAATGGCCTTCACCTCTGTGTATATCTGTGAAATTCAACATTGTGTAGGCTCTGGACAATGCAGCCAAAGTACTGCTGCCTTATTAGCAGAGGGGGGACAAAAGGGGAACTCCCTTAGCAGGAGAAGGATCTTGCGGTAGGTCAGGCCTTCCTGGGTATATATACAGTGACTGTCACTTCACTATTCTTCACATCAGGCCTTTGTAGCAATGTAAGTTTTCGCCCACAATTTCAGGTCACCTCAATGCAGCCTGTCCCTTTCCAGATGAAGTCATTTGACTTGTGTCTCCTCCTGCCACTGGAGGCAGAAGCACTATGTTGCATTTAGGGTTCATCGTGCCCTGGGAAAGAAGGGAAGTGCTTAGCTGTCTATCAGAACACATACACCAAAGGTAGCTCCTCACCTTCACTGGGCATCTCAGCCACACCATCCAGGCAAATCTGATTTTCATCCACAGAAGAAGGTTTCAAAGTGTAAACAAGGAACAATCCAATCCTTGCAGAGAAAGAGGGAAGTAGTTTTGGTCAGCAGAAAGACAGACATTCATTTAATTACTTTGAGATTACATGCAAATCTCAGTACTCATTAATGATGACTGTTAATGACAACCATTGAAAATTCTAATTGCTGCAGAAATAGGGTTGAAATAGGAATGCAAAAGTTCATAAACTAGGAAGCAAATACAAAGGACATCTATCTACAAATGTGAGTAATATCTATTCTACCACGGAGATATTTTTCTCTATATCTTAATTTTAAAGGTCTTTACTATGAGGAAAGCAATACTGAGTTAAGCACTCTATTCATACAAAAGATTCTGAACTGCCTGTGGCATTCAGATATCACCGTTATCACCACTTGGTTTCCAAGCACATAGATGAGAGCAGAAAAACCTCAGCAGGTACTCAGGGAAGAAGACTGGCAATCTCTTTTCACCTGTAGTTTCCTTTAACACATTACCTTGTTCTAAGGATAGATAGATTAACGTGACAAACGCACTTAGTGGAAGTGCATAACCTCTCCTGCCCACAGGAAGGGCATTTCTTGAGGGACAGAACACCAATTGTTCTGCAGGAATGGTCCACACAGCAATTTCCATTAGATGTGTCAAAAGTCTGGGACCAGCAGAAATCCGAACACCTTTCAGTGCTGCTGAGACCCTGCTATAATCTCTGCTGTCCTGGAGCTGGAAGGATAAGGACTAACTTTATCCACTTGCTCAGCACTCATGGGCCTGACAACCAATCAAATTACCATGGAATAACAAATCATGATATTTTAAGAAAAATGTTCATTCACACTCCTTACCACATGGCAAATTTAATGTACTAAATCCACTACTTGAACCTGTATGAAAAAAGAATATGCTAACTCATATAAGCCCAAGGTAGGAACATATGTGCATGTAAGCCCACAAAACAGCTGGCAAGCAGTACGTTCACATATTAGCTTAAACCACTGAAGCTACTCGAGGTGTTTGTACTCTCCAACAGAGCTAAAGGCTGACTGCAAAGACCACAGATTTGACATGCAACTCTGTTTCTATCTTTTATTTGGACAAAGGGTTTTAAAAACAGAGCTGTCATCTGTGCAGTGCATTTCCCTGGAGTTAGGTGGCTGTAGACAGCACTGTGTGGACTTTCCTCAGTTTACAGGCTACAGGCTGATGCAACTAGGCTGGGAATATAAAATGGAGCAGCGCTTACATTCTGTGGAAAGCAAACAAGGATTTAAATTCTTTGCTTCATGAAATCCTGACTAAGATACCTTAACTGGTTGAAATTCACAAACAAAAAGGATAGTTACTGGGATATAAGCCAAACCAACAAGATTAGGTACATAGTTGACTGGGGCCAAGTTGCAATACTATAGCGATTGCAATACTTTAGGGCCAGGATTTAATGAAACCAAATATTAAGTACAGACTTTGAGTAGTCCCAGTCATAGCAGCAGAGCTGTTTGTGCCATCATTGTAAAGGCCATCACCCAACCCATCTTCACACAAATATAAGGTTGGACTGAACTCTGTTTTGAAGGCATGAAAGAGTTTTTTATCAGCGGGGATCCTGCAATTGTCAAAGATCTGGGGGCTCCTACCAAAGATGAGGTGAGGGAAGTTCTACTATAGAGATCTCTCCAACACTGGCAAGAATATAGTTCATCTACAAACTGAGAAAAAGCTATAGATTTGAAGGTTACCTGAGAACATCTCTTGTGTTAAAGTACCCTTGCAACAGATGGGAGAGAATAGTGCAGGCCACAGTGATCCTGGAGTTACTGATTTCAGGGTCATTGAAGAGGAAAATGAGCTTGGGCACCATTTGCACCTGGTAGGCAACTGCAGCATTCTGACATCCATCTCTGTAAAAAAGCACAGGGACTATTAAAAGCTTTTACTGGAAAGAACCAAATTTGCTGGGTTTCAGCTAAAAGGATTCTCAGGTTGCACTGATACTTTGCACCTTTGGCTTCTAATGTTGCCTTGGCATTTCAAACACTGTCAGACAAATTGAATATGTGTCAGTAATGGAGATCTGAAGACTTCTTTGTGTGTTCTCTACCCTTCCCATCTGCCCTCTCCCCTGGAAACTGCTGCATTTCAGTGAGTTCAAAGAAAACAACATTATTGAATTTTCAAGCAGTGAGTTGGTGGTAATAAATGCTATTGCTGTAAAACTCAGTAAGCGACACCAGACACATCTGCATAGAGCTTTCTAGTACCAATAAGAAGGAATCTAGCATCCTGCTCTGTTCAGGCCCTCTGCCATGCTATGTCTCTTCAGATAACATTTAACTCTAGTACAGCTGATTAAGAAAGTATACCGTTATAAAAAAGTCTTCCTGGGTTGTATTTTGGTTTTAAAAACAACTTCAACTACAACTTTTTTTTTTTAATTATTTCATACTCAGTTCAAACATTCGTATTTCCCCTCCCCAGCAGACATTTAAACTTTCATTGTACAGCAGTGGTTCCATGTGAACCAGGTCACCAGACAGCTTTTCCCCATCTGGCCCCACAGTCATCTCAGTGGCCGATCAAATCACTAACTCCAGCCTTGAAAGAACAATATAGGAATGATTCACTCCCAGAGTCCACTGATTCCAACTAGGGATTGGACCCTTCATATCCACCTCGCAGTTCCAGCTTCAGGTTACAGATGAGCTTGTATGACATGTTTCTGATTCAAACACTAGCTTGTATACCTGGAGGACTGCAAGATCTCCACAAGATGTGAAAAAAGAGCAAGGTCAAGATTTTCTGGTGCTTTCATCCAAAGCTGAAAGACAAAGGAAAGCAGAGGTTTTACTGCTCCTGATGAGCTGAGAGGACAGCAACCTGTGGCAGAGAAACAGTTACAAGTAATTCAGGGAGGATAACATCATAAACTCTGCAATGTCAACCTGCAGGCACTGAGAAATCCCTGTCAGTGTGAGGAGTTGCTGCTCCTGAGCTAGCCCTGAGAAGCAGGCCCTCAGGATCTGCAGGAGCACTCCAGAAACAGCACCAGGGCACAGTGGGGAGCCATGGTGACAGAGGACCTGCCATTCCAGGAGCTACCACCTCCCCAGGTGAGCTACAGTGTGGAAAATCACCACACACCACCCCATCCAAAATATTGTATCCAGGAGGTACTGTGAACAAACCAAACCTCATACTATAAAGCCATCGTTAATACAGCCAAACCCACAAAGTAACATCAACAGTTTTACCTCAAAGTTGCAGAGAACATACTCGAATGCACTGTAATTTTTTATGACTGAAGACTCAAAGCCAAGCTCAGCTGTGCCCACTAGGGAAAACATTAACTGTAAAATCCTGTTGTTTAACAGCTGTGTCTTCCTCTTCAATAGATAGGTCAGCAACTGAAAAAAAAAAAAAAGACTTATTAAGTATCTGGCGAGTATAAATCTGTATTTATAAACTAACATATAACACTATTTTTTAATTCAAGACAAATGCACAGTTTAATTGGCTGTAGTAGTCATACACCTTACCCAAGCATCATGAAGAAACTGAAGATTTCAGTCCAGGCATAAAATTTTGTGCAGTAAGTGAAAGGGTAAGTCTTTGAAGGAGTTTCACAACTCTGTGGCATTGAACAGGAGCAAAATACATGCCATATTATGTCGAATGGAATTTACAAAAAGCAACATACAAATATAATTGTAAATAACCACAGTAGGTTTTCTATACTATTCATGGATGTATTCTTAGTTCCTTGCAAATGGAGTTAGTTTAACACAAAAAAATTAATGTTGACCTCTTCAAATGAAAGACATTGGTATGAAACATTACCAGTTTCTCAACTGAGTCTGTTTTTGATTATTCAATGAATTCTTGGTACGGTGAGAAAAATGTTCAGAAAGTCACCACATTCTTAATAGCTTAGGAGGAATATATTTATTTAAAAATACATATCAAGACACGTTTTTATTAGTTGGTTGTTTAAAAAAAAAAAAGGTTCAGACATCCAAACAAACAGCAAAACCACTTCATTGTAACATGATGATCTGTCACATGGAAAGAACACTATTTAGCACAAAGTCAAAAGGAACAGCTTGTACACAGTCTAAAGGCTGGCATTCACCTACAAGAAAGGATTGGGCAAGCAATATCTAAGTATGATAAATATATTCATATGAATCAGGATCAATTTATGAACAATTCACAAATTGGGAAAATGGAAACTTTATAATAAATCATTCATGAAGCCCTAAAGTTAAGAGTCTTGTTTGGAACCATCTCTGTTAAAGAGTCTTCTCTGTTCCATAAGACTCCGCTTAGCCTACACAGCATAAAGTAAATGATACTGAACTGAAACATCACACTTGAGACTTAACCCATCCAATATTACGTATATAGTGCTTAAATACAACCAAACTCTTCAGTCTGCACAGCTTTCAGGTTTGAAAGATGAATTCAGGACAGACCTAATCAATGAAATCCAGACAACACTTATTTATATCAGCACCATTCCTAACACACAGTGAAGACTTAGCCATAGGAATTCATTGTCAGCCCTAGACTGGGCAGTCTGTAAAGAGGAATCTTAGGCTGGATGAGCCAAGGGGAGGAAGCAGCCCTGTCTGTGAAGTGGTCTCTTGTGGGAGGGATCAACTGTGTTGGTAAAAGGTGAAGGCTGGGTCAACTCACAAATCTGCTGCACTGGCTTAATTGTTTATCACATCTGACTAAGAGGCATCTGTCCTCACCTTCCCATCAGCAGATATACTCTTATAGAGGTTCCCAGAGACTGTAAGCACAGGATTTACAGCACTACCCTATATCCCCCTCTCAAAGATCACATAACTTACAAAGTTCCAATTGTAAGTGCTAATAGCCAGGATATGTTTGGTTTTTTGCCATTGATAGGTTTTGGGATAAGGTTCTCCAAGGGAAAGACTATAACCAGAATGAATGAACAAAAGAGTATCTACCTGGTATCCATGCATGTGCCTCATCAATTTTTCACTCATTGGGCTACTGTTCAGGATGGAGTTCAGGACTTTGACAGCTGCATACATGGTGTGGTCATCACGGGCCATAGCAATGAGACCCAGCAGAATGGCAGGACCTCCAATAAAGTTCAGGCTAGTAGCTGCCGGAGAAGACTGGAACACTCTTACCCCTAGGAAATTGCAGTGTTACTCTACCAGGAAGTTACATGGACTAAATCTGTTATTGGGCAGAGAAAGGCCCAACTCTTAAAAAGTACGAAACATTAAGGTATAGTGCATTTACCGTATTGGCCCACAGCAACTGACCCAATAGTCCGCAAGGAACCTGAGAGGTGTCCAGCAATATTCTTAGCTAGGAATATTGGAGTTGAACTGTCCCGAGAGCTAATCCCAATCTAAAACAGATAAAAGACATCCTAGGAAAAAATGAGGTAGTATTGGGGAGACAAAAGTAACAAGCAGATGCTCTAATACTTAAGATTATTTTGTTACCTTTAGACTATGAAAAACATTATTTTTCCTTCAAAGTTGATTGTTAGGGCAAATATTCACCCACCTGAAATATCCTACAGCCCCATTACTTTGACATGTCAGTAGGCCTGGCATTGGCAAGAATGCGAGAATAGCATGTGAAAGGTCATTCTGAAGGCATTAATAAATCACAGACTGAAACAAATTATCATTAGACCTGAAAACTATGGCTTCTGTTGCTGTTTCAAGAAAGTCTTTTAACACTGTGCTCACACTATCCAGTCTATTCCTCTCCACAGATGAAAACAAAACTAAGAATAGAGTTAAGAAATGGAAAGAGAAGATGGGAAAAAAAAGTCACAGAAGGTACGCAACTAAGACAAAGTCACAAACTTTGCTCCAGGAAACCACTCAGAAACAAGAGAACAGATGTTCGATACAAATGAGGGAAATTTGTGACCTCTTTGGCAATCAGTCGGCCATCCACTTCATTGTAGGAGCTCTTTATATCTTGGACTGTAGTGAGAGATGAACACATGGCATTGATTCCAAAAGAAATCTTCTCTTCTGCCACCAGAGGTGTACGATTATGATCGCTGTACTGCTCCTCACCTAAAACAAGAGAGACTATAAACCTCTGGAAGAACTTTGCATGCTCAACATGCAAAAGGAAGATGAAAAATAACTAGAGGAAACCAAAGTTTAGATAGGAATTTGATTTTGACTTAACTATAATCAGAAAAAAGCCCTCAGCCTATGCAACACAGTCCCTGGCAGCTTGCCAGCATAAGCATCAATAGGTGATGTGCTTGGCTTATCTCCTCTGGTTACTGCTTTGTGTAGATCCTACATCCTCTCCCAGTATCTCACGAAGCTCAGAAAAGTCCAGAATAAACCTTTTCTGTCCACACAATATAAACAAACTTTCTGGGCAGAGAAAACATTTCAGAGACCTTCCATGTTACTGGGAGCTTTCTCAAGGGTACCAGGAGCAAGGATTCATGTGGAAGAAAAAGGACAGAGGCAAAAGTTTAGAGTTGCCAACTCACAACATATGGGAAGCTTCTAAAAAGTACCAGGTTCAGCAGTTTAATGTTTGCATGAAATTCTCACATGTTTTTCTTTAGAGAATTTTCTATTCTTGCTTGCACTTGGAAAAACTATGTGTACCTTTTTCTAAAAAAAATCTTGTATTTTTGACAATTTTATAGTCTGGGAAAACAGTTGATTTATGAAACTGTTTACTAATGCTGGTGACACAGCCCTTATAGGCAAAAAGAATTAGCACATATTCTGCATGAAGATTAACTAGAAGTAAATGCCCCAAGACTGTGTCACCTTTTTTCCTTCCAGTAGGACATGGACTTATGGCTAAGCCTCCACACATCTGCTGCTGATTAATGAGAAGCAATGAGATACTCGTGAGATGGGACACAACACTGCTGAAACAATTCAAATTGCTGTTTGCAACAAGATCATAAATCCCCTTTAAGGAATAAACTATAATATTTGGGGGGTTTGTGCTGAAACTTTTTAAAGTCAAAATTTCCATTAGAAAAGTTACTTTGAGTGTTTTGATGGAATAGGGAGATGTTAGGTACCACATCCCCTCCCTGCCCACCTTCTAACCCCCAAAAAAGAGGCAGGGGAGTAGGAAAAGAGAGAGAGAGAGAGATCATTTCACAATGATAAGATCACATCTTGTATGGTGCCCTGTAATTTCCCTGCATCAGGGCATGACTAGAGTCAGATAGCCACAATCCATGATTAGTACTAAAGTCCAACTGGGACGACCAGTGTGCAGAGAACAAGCACCCCAGACTTTATAAAGACTCAACACTTCAAAAATCAAATCCTTCTGACTTCTATTGCTAATATTTTTATTTTAGGGCTGCATTTTGATATAACTTCTCTTTCAACAACCCCTTCCCATGCTTGACTTTGAGGTTTTGGGGGTGTTTTTGTCTAGATAGACAGCATTCTGAAGGAGTACTTTCAGCCAGGCTTTTCACTTTGCTTTAGGCTGAAGCATCACCAGATGAGATTATTCTGCTCTTTTCAAATGGGAGATGACCATCCCATTTCATCCCAAGCTCTAGTACAGAGGTGAATGCGCTACTTGTTGAATGAACAGTAATCAATAACTGAAATGTTTTGTCTGCCTGTTTAATAATTGAAGCTAACAGTATACTTTAGTTAAAAAGCCTCTTCATTAAATGGAATGCAACTTATTCCCCTACCCCTCTCTCCCCTGTGCTCTTTCTTACTCTGCAGGCATTTGCAATTAAAGACGATGCTTCTTTTCCTGCTGTGTTTTTTCTGTAGGGCCATAAATGCAAAACGTCGCAGTTAAAGCTGCTGCTTTAACGTTTGTCCAATAGAAATTGCAATCTTACATCTCCTCAAGGACATGTTATCCCTCTTTACTCTCCAGCTGTCTCTGCTGCCTGATTCCTGCCCTTTTTCTGCACAATTCACAGTATGTTAAAAGATCCTCATGGTATCTTATTACAATCTTGTACAATGCTCAGTAACGCAGAGTTCCAGGCTTTTAGAGCAAGGTCTAGTCTCAGTTGGAATACTAATAGTAGATTATAAGAATAAAAAGAGCATTGCCCTGACAAACAAATAGAGGTGGATATGAGAATTATCACATACCTTGAAGCTGTACTGCTTGGAAATTGCTACAATACTGTGGGCCAAGCTTATTAATCACCTCCATGGTTTCCACAGAGATGGCTTCTTCAAACAAGTATGTAGGACCAAGGCGCCAGGTCAAGGAGGACTTCTGTTTCCAAATTCGAGGAGTAGCTATGTACCCATAGACATCAATAAAGGAAGAGGGTTCCATGGAAATACAGCTACCTGGTAAGGGCTGGAGATACTGCATCTGCAACAGAAGAAGAATTCACTGAGGGGACCAAATACACTCAGGATGCCTTACGGTCTTGTCCCCAGAAAGTACTGCCTGCCACCCCTTTCCTCAATGAAGTCTCAGTCAGCTATGCAACACAATTATCAACTACTGTTTAGAAACTGGACTCTCAGAAGTGTCACAAACATAAGCATTTTCAAAAGTTCAAGTCTACTTTTTGTTCAAAAAACAGAGTCAAAATCATTTCAAGTTTTGGCAAAGAAAAACCCTGTCTTCACCCCAGACTTATTCTTCCTGTTCTAAACTTCGTAACTCAGACTGTGACTTTCAACACAGAAAGCCAAGTTACAGATCACACTTTGTACTAGGCACCTAGTGCATCAGCTAGCTTCAGTGAAAGTGACATAGTTTAGGAAATTGGACCATTTATTTTTGGTATTAGAATAAGGATTCAGACTCTTAATTTAAGTCTCTTATTTTATTTATACGTAGACAGCTCTAACAGGAAGTAGTTGGAATTTTTTTGGTAGAGAGAAACTATATTGTACTTCAGGGCTTAGCCCTGCCTTTAACTATTTCCTATTAGGATGAGAGACTCCTATTATTTACTGATCTCTGACTACTGAGATGTAGAAGACAGGGCTGATCAATATTAGGAAGCAGGACTTGATACCCGAGTGAACAAATACTCGGGAACCGAGGCTTGATGCAACACAGTAACCCCCATCCCCACCCCCTGGATCCACCACCCAAAAATAGCTTTTTGTATTGTTAACAACCCTTGTACAATTCTAATTCTTACACAATCTTTTCTTCACTGTACGCATCGAGATGAAGGCTTGCATCATGTCAGAGACCCCAGCACTGGGACAATCTTTTATTTACTAAAGGCTTGTTTTATTTATTATGAGCTGTTTCACTGTATATTAAACACATTTGCTCTGAATTCTTTAATCAATTGCAATGCTTAGGCCTAGTTTTATTGATGACTTTCAGTCTCATTTGAAGGAAGGCAAATTAAATTAAATTTTCATTCTTGAAATGGATATAGGTCCCAAAAGGCATTTAGAAGACAGATCATTTTTCTCAAGTATGGGAAAGAGAATATTTGGAATTAAACAGGTTGTTTTTACAAGGCAAGTATAAAACACACAAGTGAGCTTTGCATGTGTTGAGATTGATTTGAAATATGGGAACAAGAAGGAAGAGACCGAGGTTACAAATTTCAATTAATAAAAGGATTCTACTAAAAAACAAAACGAAAAAAACACCACACCAAGCAAAGCTGCAATAGAAATAAGCTGCATTTTCAACATTGCCAGCCTGGAGAATTCAAAATCCAAAAATCAAATTTCACAAATAATTTGAGATTAGCTTCAAAACGAGGAGCATGATGATAATGATAAGATAAACCAGGGGCTCTTCTCATTTATTCTGTAGATTATGAACCCTTCAGGTCCATTTCTATTGCTCTGTCATGGTATCTCATGCAACCTGAGAAATTCACTATGTGAGAACCAACTCTGATGCAACAAGATGATCATAAGAAACGGCACATTAGGGGTAATATTAGCTACACCAATATTTGCAATGAACTCGTGAGTTGATATCACTGAGATTTATAAATTTATCCTAAATGAAACATTTCATTTCTATTAAATTGAAAAAGAAGCATTATTTTAATTGAAGAGCTGTCTCACACACTGAACAACTAACCTGGAGAAACATCTATCTATTCCTGAATGCTTAGAGTGCCAGTGGGAAAAAGGTCACTCACTCATCAGCTGATTGTTCAACGGGTGCAACAGGAAGAGGACAGCTTGAAATATGCCCATGGAAGATGCTTGAGGAAACTCCATCCATCTTAGGATTCTTGCAAAGAGCTGGCCAGTCACAGAAGCTTATTTTTCTGTGACCTTTCTGCTTTTCCAGGCTTTTCTTCAAAAAACTGGAGGCTCCCTATGTAACTCATCACCTTTGCAGGTTTTAGCCTAAATCCAAAGCACCTTTGGTTTAGGCTTCTCTGGTCACACCTTAATGTGATGTACTTTTTGTAGCTGACAACTTCTGAAAATCTCAGATGTTACCTGAGAGATCCTCAAAATCACAAGTCAATTCAGAAAATTTTGGCCTAAGAGTGCAACTGAATTTCATCAACATAACCCTGAGCTACCTGCAAACTAGATAACCCCAACTCTCAGGTGAGTGTCACCACTCAAAATTGCCCTGGTTATCTGCATGCTGAGGGGAGAGTGGGGAACTAGTTCAAAGCATCAGTATAAGTTGATAACATATTTCTGAAAAGCAGCAGAAATACACCCTGCTTTGTATGCATTTCTGACTCAACTCATGCTCAGCACAGAGTGGCACACGTTATATACGCAAATCACCATGCTTTGAGTCTCTCAGATTAATACTGAAAAGTCATGGTATGTGCATAGGGAGATGAAAATTAAAAACAATGAAAGGCAAATGTCAGGCACAAGATCTATGTAGAGAGCCTTTACCTTTGCAGAGCCAAGCATCTGACCATTTATATAAGCTGACACAATGCAGTTCTTCTTTGCTTCCTTAGCAACTGTCACTGTGAGATGATGCCACTGGCCAGTGACCAGCAGCTTGCCACAGCCAAACTGGACTTGCCCTGGAAATGGGGAGGGATTTATGATCTCACCCTCAGGTTCCATGATATCTGTAAGAGCAAAAACAGGGCAGTCAACAGCAAGTCTCTCACCTTCCCCTGCCTCTGGAACACAATTATCAAATGTAACACAAAGAACATGATACTCTGTGGGTATAGAGTGATTTGGTGCTGTTCAGTTCAATGTCTTTAAAACATTCCCTGAAGGTCTGTTATAAGGATCTGAGACTTACACAATTCTCAACACCTGCTAGCTACCTCAATGCTGCAAAACTAGACTGAACTAGGACAAGGCCAAGATATTCTCTGAGAGGCGAACCCCTCAGGATATTCACTGAGTTAGCTGACAAAAAAAATTCCTAGCAAATTCATGAGATGATAAAACTCTGTACATTAATTTGTAGCTTTTATGAAAAGAGGCAAGCTGGGTTTTTTAACATCATCTAAGGGAATCAGAGGACTCACACAATGTCAGCTGTGCATGAAAAATTCCAGCTACTATTCCCACTCCGTTCCCAACCTCCTCTGCAATGTTCAATCACATTCACATTTGAAGTACCTACTGTACTCAGTAAGGAGAAAGGGATAAATGTCAACAAGGAAAAAAGATTAATAGGCTGACATGACGGAAAACATTCTAAAAGTGAGGAGATGAAATGAACTGTTTGATTATGAAGCTAGATCACTCCCAAACTCCTCAGTCCTACTCTCCAAACCTGCCTACTGCCATACAGAACAGGCAGGTACCAGCTGGTTCAAGTCCAGTCTCCACAACTGCACACAACCATATAACTTGACATTCAAAAGTTTTCCTTAGAAGATGTCTAAGTTTTATCACATATTGCAGGCCACAGAATAATTCTCAATGCCTACAGCAAACTTAAAACTGAAATATGACCAAGAATTAGAGTCACAACAGGCTGCCAGAAGAAAACTGAAGAGGTAAAAAGTCTCATTAATGTCCTGACTACTTATAAGAAGAGGCAATTTGTTAATGAAAAATTCCAGGTAATCAGAGGACACAGCACTGCAGCTTGACTGAGAAGAGCCTTACCAAGCGGCTGGAATTCCACTTCTTCCGTGGAAATTACCAAAGAAAGGTCCTGTGGGAAGAAGTTTACTGAAAAGCAAACAAATTCTTGCTCTGTTCTTGACATGTGCCTCACGACCGTGAGGAAACGGAGTGGGTGACTGTTGTGCACCAAACCAAACTTGCTAACCAGAAACCAGCAGGAGAGTGTCAGGCCACCTGAGGGAGGGAACATTCTGGTGCCTGCAGGCAGGAAGCAAAAAAGGCAGTAAGGACATTGGTTTTCCTGTGCAGACATTAGCAAACTGCTTCCTGTTTCATTTGTAGCCCAAACATTAGAATATGAGGTTTAATTTCTGTTCTGTTCTATTAGATTTCACTGCCTATCTTCAGTATCATAAAGGCTGCACTTATGAATGTGTGCACATATATAAATGACCTAAAATTGACTGATGAGAAATGACTACTAGGTCTCCATGCCATGGACCTCATCAATTGGGAAGCACTGAGACAGAAACAAGTTCTGAAAGTTCACAAAATTCGGGAAGCAAAAGGTACAGCCATCTCCCAGTTCACCCAATAGAGGATATTGATCTATAGGAGAATCCCATTTCATGTTGTGGCAATTTCTATTCCTTCTGTGGGAGATTACCATAAAATCTGGTGGCTTTTGCCTGTTAAGACTGTTTTCTTAGCATCCTGCTTTAAATTTGTATTGTTAATGTTAATGCTAATGCATCACACTATTAAGCTGCATCTGATCTGCATTTTATTGAGCAGTCTGAATTATACAGCTCAGAGCTGGACTGGGAGACAGAAACAGAAGTGTACTAAAATACACAGCTTATTTGCTGCCATTTCTTAGAAATGTTGAACACTTTCAGTGGGGCTGAAAAGTCAGTGCTTTCAGGAACCTGTAGGTGAGTCAAAGTGCTTACCCATGCCAATTCCTCCTGAGACAGACTGCTCTGCGCTGGGTCCCATGAGAGTGGCCAAGGTAGGGAGGTATAAACACCTACAAAAGCAAGCAAAGCACCCATTCATCAGAAACATAAAATCATCCCTGAAGGTCAGCAGTGGCTTAATACAGCAGAAACATGGTAGCAAGGCAGACCCTAGGCTATCAGCAAGAAGACAATAACAAAATAGGTTGGCAACATTGTTGGAAGGAAGGCAGCAACAGGGCACAAGGACTGACTAAGTTGGAGAGAGAAGTGATTAGTTGCCGTGTCCAGAATAAGGGCTTCGAGACTGCGGAGCAGCTAAAGAGAAAAGCAGCAGCATCAATACCCGTATCCTTCCATGGACATGTCAAACTCCACAAACGATGGAGCCAAAGCATTGCTGCGGAGCTGGAAGTTTCGAGGTGACGTCATGGAAATGAGACTCATTGCAGTCTGGAGTGCCAATGCAGATCCCTTAGACACCCAAGGAGAGCTGCTGACAGGCACAACTGTCTGAGGATCAGTTTTATTGTCCACCATGTCCTCTTCTGAACCTACAAGATCAACATAATGCCTAACCAGATCAGTGCCTGCAATACTTTTTTCAGTCACAGGTTTTGCCCATGTTCAATTCATCACTGCTAAGAACAGCGCTGCATGCTCTTCAAATAACACATCCTCAGCAGCCTGCAGAAATCCTCAGCAATACACAAAAATATTGCACTGAAGGAATTTCAAAATGGGACGCTGGCAGGAGAGATGAGCTTGCAGAAGTGATAGCCATATTTCCTCCTGACACATCTTCAGGCAGCTCCAGATTTCACCTCTAGTAAAAAAGATTCCTGACTCATTGGTGCCATTTTTCTTATACACAGACCAATCAATTCTGCCATAACAGAATAGTTACAACCAACATGTGGGAGAGGATCTGAAGAATGACTGCAAAGAACATAAGACCCAAATTTGTACCGTGCTGTATCAGGTGTCTCATAGACATGAGAACAGTTTAAGCACCAAATACTACTACTGTAGCATTTCACCTGCAAAATATCTTAGAACAGAGAAAGGACTTGGATGGAAAATGGCCTGTATAAGCACGGCAGACTACTAGGGTATCCTAGGGATTACAAAAAGCTGTGTTCCTTATTCACATCTTTATTCTATTTCTAGATATAAACCACAGAGAAAACATGCTGCAAACCCAGGAGACACTCCCCTTGGTTTGTGGAATATGATTAGCATTTATATAGACCACTTCCATGTCTGATCCAGCAAAGTCTGAGTCTATATCAGCATCTGGCTTCAGCACATGTATTATAATTTGATCTCTGCTGGTCATTAGATCACTGTTGGTCAAGTACCACCCAACCTGGGCAATACCCAGTCTAAAACATCCAGGCATACTCCACCTTCACTGTGCCTGTCTTGGAGCAACCTACTCCAACAGCAGCTTCCTGTCATTACAGAGACATCTATAACCCAGCCACTGTATCAGCAACAGACTGTTCATTGTGTGCTTACCTTCATTCCAAGCTGAATCACTCCCCTGACATGAAAGGACCTCAGTCTTGTTTGTGCTGGGCCTGGAAGGTAGTGGTGGAGCACCTCCCAACCAAAGAAATCGCCTCATATGAAAAAAAAAAAAAAGAAGAAAACAACTGAAAAAGGGAAAACAATAAAGCCAGACAATTTGGAGTCATAGCAACCATTCAAATACAGCTCAGCCCTATGGAGACCAACTTTCTTATTGAAGACCAAATTTTAAAGACATCCCAAATAAAACAGAAGAATGTTTTCTATTATATCATCACAAATATTTGTTTTGCTTTACACTTCCCCTTTCAAGGTTTTCCTATTGAAAAAAAAAATCAAACATTTCTTTTCTTCAGCAATACTTTTGAATACTACTAATTTTTCAGAAAAAAAAATCTATGGGGGTTTGGGGGGGGTGTTGTTGTTGGGTTTTGGTTCTTTGTTTTCATTTTGGTTTGGGGTTTTTTGGGTTTTTTTGGTTTTTATTTGTTTGTTTTGGTTTTGGAGGTTTTTTTTTTTTTTAAGAATTCTGTTCAATTTTTGAGTAAAAGAAATCCAGTCGTCCACTGCATATCCAACTTCATCTGCCCTCTGATCTCTATTAGGTACTCTCATGCCTAGCATTTGCTAGCATTAAAGAAGAAAGTACATTTTCAAAGTAGAAACAACAGAGACTGAGAAACAAGACTACACTTTTTATTTCTGCATTTATAATTGACATGGATCCAAGCTAAGAGAAAGTCACTTTTGCTCTTCAGGAAACAGCTTCTCCATATGAATACCAGGAGAGAATAACCCTAGTTGTTTTGCAACTACTTAATTAGTTACCATTCATAAATGGCTTTACAACCCCTGCAGAGATGATGCAGCAGAACACTACAGACTCATACCATCTTCAGTAAGTCATTTAAACATATATTCTGTGATCAATATGTAAGTAGTATTAAATGAGACTTGAAACAAAAGGCTGAGTCTTGCTGAATTAGAGCACTACATGAAGTATCCAATTATTACACGAACTTTGCAAAAAATTTGCACCACTAAAGCAAATTGGTTCCATTAGATAGAATCCGATACCTTAACACATCTGGCTCAATAGCCTGTGATGCAAGCTTCTCAAACACTCTAGTGAGGGGCAGATGCAGTGGATGGCTCTTATTGCAGAAGGCATCCTGACAGGAAGTTATGACAGTACTCAGCAAACCAGATCCGCACATCACCTGGCGACTCTTCTCTGACTTCACCAGGAACTGAATATGATCGACCACAGCACATTGGATTTCCTGTGAAAGCTGAAATGGACACAGAACTGAAGTCAGTGTGCTGGAACTAAAACAGTACATGGTGACTGATTCCCCCCCCAGCCCCTCCCCACCCCAGTTGTCAAATCTCTGGATGTAAAAACCTGGCCCAGAAAAGAAGAAGCGTCTAAGGCCAGAGGCTCAAGTGCAACTGCATGGCTGTTCTATAAAGCTCTGCACTTGAACAGTATGCATATATCCACCTGAGTAGGTGCTCAGCCATCCACAGTTGAGCCTTCCTGTCACAGCACTATGGTACTGAAGGAAGAGAGCAATCACTGTCATTCAAAAGAAGGGACCACCACCAAAGGCAGGTTATTAGGCATAAGCTTCAGGACCAACACAGTAACTCAGAATATATGTAACATTAAGCACATGCAGAGTCATACTGACAGGTTCTACTCTTCTAAAAGCACTGTTCTTAAACAAAACTGTATCTAGCAATATCATGAAACAGTTACTTAATTTTAAACACTTCTCTACATGTTTTGCTGAGTTGAAGCTTTACTTTATTGCTTCTTAATGGTCTTAAAGAAGTATCTCAATTCTCATAAGTTATCTTTAGAGCAATTTGTTTCCAATTAGGAATGGAGCCTACCCCATTGACCTAACTAGATTTCACACAAAAGTAACTGTGCATCGTATATTTAAACACTAATCTTACAAAGATAAAGTGTTCTCTACCCCCAAGAGCTCTTTGGCTTTCTCATACATTCTTGTAGGAAATATCTATGCAAACTTTTAAAGAAAAGAACAGACTTGAAGATTAGGACATTGGGATATGATTTTATAATATGAATGAGAAGCAACTTCACTGGATTCAGAATAAGCTAGCTCATTAAGAGTAAAGAGGAATTCAGCTCTTTTGCATCCAGACTAAACAAAACCAGTACAGGACAATTTCAAAGCCAACAAGCAATTTGTTTTCAAAGTGCTCAGCAACCAAAAGCCCCAACTGCAACACTTAGACAATAATACTAGCACATCCAATGCAACTTACATGTTGTTTTTGTAAACTCAACTACTATTTTTGATATCTGAAGGGCGAGTTCTTTGAATAACATGTTCTTTTTTCTGAATGACTGTTCATTCCCAGTGACACAAGTTTCACTGTGCATCTCATTACATATAGAACTCATCCACCAAAGTACATTATTCTTCAGAGAGGCACTTATTGCTACAGTGTATCAAAGCTTTGCTTATAACTTTTTGTATCTTTTTATTACTATTTTAGTCCATTTTTGACTGGATGCAGGAAAGTATTTAGATGTATAAAACCATGAGAAAACAGAGAAGGACACAGGTCTTGACTAAGTGAAACAAAATGAATCCAATAAAAGCATAATGGCATACAAAAAAATTGATTGTTTTCATTAGCTTAGCATTTTTGTCAATACCAGTATTGCCTTGTTTTGAATAAAATGTGCTGTTTTCATGGATCTTGGTTCCAGTAAAATGAGATTTTAGTGGTAATATTAATGGTGGCCAGGAAACCAGGCTGTGTGTTTCTATATGCGTGGATTGATTTTCCTAACGCACACTACTTGCACCATGAATCAGGATATTGAAGGTGCAAGTTAGAACGCAGTTGGGCTCACAGCTCTGCCTCAGATTAGAGTCTTAAGGGCGAAATGTCACCTTACAATTTGTCCAATCTGCTTAAGTAGTTCCCAGATTCTTGCTCCTAAGAGCCCACAGTTTCAAAACTTGGTAGCTGAATTTAATTCACTGTTATTCATCTCCAAAATTATTATGCTATGTTCCAGATGAGCAAGAACTTTGAACCTTTGGCAGTGTGGGTTCACTTCAAAGGGATGTGATTTCTTCAGATTTAAGAATGATACAGCAATAATTCTGTCTGCAATTGCAAAAAGCAAACTTACTTTTCAATCTCAAAGCTCCTCTCACTTGAAAAGCTAGCAGCCCTTCATAGAAAATTAGAATTAACTTCTTAACATAAGATAGAGATTTAGTTTTACTAATGAAGAAATCAAGGCATCAAAAGTAGCACTTTCAAAAAGTTCCAAGTGACCCAGGATTTTAAATCATGCCTTCAACAGAAAACTTAGACATCCATCAGTTTAGAACCCATTGTCTATAGAAAGTTTGAGTCACTTCTGAAAATCATCTGTGCATTTTTTTTCCCTTAAGATGTTACCAAAATTAAATAATTCATAAATATATCACAGCTCAAATTCCTGATGCACAGTTCCCAGCTGCAAGCACATTCCCATTCTACCACAATATTTTGCTGATTAAATTCACCCACAGACCTCAACAAGCAAAACTTCCTTTGTTGACAGTATGTATAACTGGGTTTTACAAAGTTACAGAATAACCTGGGTTCATGCGCTCCTTGCAAGTGGACAGGGAAAAAAAGCTCTATGAACTGTGTGAACTGTTTGTACTTTTCCAAAAACATGGAGCTAGATAGGGCCTATTTAAATGCCCCACAAAAATTATATCATATCCATCAGGCTTTTCATATCTCCCTTTGGTATACCATGTGCATAAGAGAAGCTACAGAGCTTTCCTCATATGAATACCAGGGTTACTATTGCCTTCTAAAGAAATTACACTAGTAAGTCTTGACCATTTGAAGCCAGGCAACAAAACCTCTTTGTAATTTTAAGAATCCTTTTGTTAATTCTGGTGGTCTGACAGACCTCTTGGTCACCAGATCACATTAGTTGCAGTATTTCCCGCACGCACACACAGTATTAGCCAAATGCAGTGTCTCCTCATTTTTCTAAGCTACTGTGCAGTGCTGTAATATGATGTTCATCGGACACCTGAGAGGAAGGCAAAGCTGTCTCTGTGTGCCACCTTATAAATGATACGATTGCACAAAAAACAAGACAAAATAGAAAATGATCTTCAGTATAGTTAGCCAAGGATTCTTGGCAGAGTTCCTATCCCTTCAATCCAGGGTACATTACCAATATTTTAGTGCAACTTTAGAGACACTGACTGCTTTTATAGGAGAAAGTGAATAGCAAGAGAAACAGGACAAATAAAAGGGCAGGTTGTGGGGTTGGACAAACAGGAAGAAAATTACTTGGTCTGTATAAACAGTGAAAGCTTCAGAAGTTGGTTGATCAATGAACAAGCAAACTTCTTACTAAAAGCCTAAAAATAACCTTGGAAAAGAACATGCAGACAGGCTGTTCATTTTCTTTAAAAAAAAAAGTTGTGCTGTAATCAGGCTTAGCGAAGAAAAATCCCCCAGGGGACAAGGCTGGAGCAAAGCCTGCAGGAAAGTGCTCAGGGGAAGGAGCTGAACTTCAGCTACCAGCACAGGCTGGAGGACCCACAGCCAAGGTGTCGCTAGCCTCCTTCCTACCAGAGTTCTAGTCCATTCTCCTCTCCCTTCTCTCAAAGCCTTGGCTGCACAACCCAAAGGGAAATGAAGCTCTAGTCAAATACCCAAAGAATTTCCTTGTGCAGAAAATGCAGTGCAGTAATTTAGGAATTCACTGTGATATTAACAGTTACATTAGCAGTGATAACAGTAACATAAGTCTAAAGACAGACAAATCTCAAATGTCACACAGTCTTCTGTGGGCCATGTCTAACTATGTCAGAGACCTTTTCAGTTTGGAAAGAATTTACATTTTTAAGAAGTACATATACTTGGAAAGTGTTATGCTGTTAACATCTACAGTGAGAACAACTAGTTCAGGCTAAATTTAAACCAGGGATAAAGGTGTTTAAAAAGGTGCAAAGTCCTTATCGATGCACAATGTTTTAGTTTTACAACAGTGAAGATGACAGCAGTTCATCATAGGAGAGACATGGATAAGAATAGAAAGAACAAATCCAGCTGTGGAAGCAATAATATTATTTAACATAAGTATAGATGATTTACACAATGAATCATGTGAGGATTTTTTTTATCCATACTCACAAGAAACCTGCCAGGATGATGACACAGAACTCAAACATGCTTTAATTTTCTTCTCAAAAGTCGTTTTCTTTCCCTTTCCTAGCCTTGTCTGATCTAGGAGATCTCCTTATCTGACATCACAAAGGGGACAGATCTGGCATGACACTCTGGACTCTTAAAAGCCACAGTTCTAAAATGCCAGATAAGGATGATATATGTCTGAGGGGAAACTTCTTTCTTTTTAAGGTAGAAGAAAACCCTGTCAATATCCTGAGCCACATATCTAAAATAGATGTTAACCTGTCTCAGTTTACTGTTTTTGAAACATGTGACAGTGCTATCTTTCATCACTGAATAGGCAGCATATTAATAAAAAAAAAAATCCACCTTGTATTTGGTCAAACTGTTTGCAGTCTGATGGGAACTGGCTTAGTACCAGTCCGAGGCATGAACATGAGCAATATCCTCTACATACAGTTTACTGACTCAAAGACTGTCTCTTGGGGAGGGGGGAGTTAAGGCTTTTAAGCAAATTTTCATCCCCATATGACATTCAAATTATTTTTGATCATACCTAGGAATAGCAGTAATATACAACCACAAATCTATTCTCCTCAGCTTTTAATTGTCATTCTAGACAGTCAGAAGAAATGGCTGAAGTGCAAGACCACCTGTTTTACCGTCTGCTGCTGTTTTTTCTATGCTGACAGGCTCAACATTTCTTCAGCCCATCACTGCTTGGGTCCGACAAAGGTCACTGAGAAGCTGCAAATTTGGCAGGAAATGGATATTATTTCTGAGGATCAGAATCAAAGTACATTAATTTTATTGAGTTCCATTAATGTTTCTGTAAAAGCACTGCTTTCTCATTGCCATTTCTGTGAAAACAAAGGATTGCACATGACTTAGACTGATTCTGAAGTTTTTTCCAGATTAGTCCTGAACACCTTGGCCTAAAAGATCTGTCACAGCACTAAAACAAGCAGAAAGAGGTGAGTTACTGTCTGTGCTTCACCATTGCTCCTGAAAAATGTATGATTTGACCCACACTCAGAGCAAGAAGGCCCTTCAGATTTTTGAATGAAAGTCTGCAGTAAAAGAGTTCCACCCACAAAGAAATTATTTCATCTCTTATATAGCTGTCAAACACTGTTGCACTAAAAGAAAGAATAATACCCTGTTTGGGACAGAATAGATCTATTCAAAGAGAAGTTCCCTCAGTTATTATCCTTCTACCAAGTAGCTCCCCTTCACTAGCCATTGAGGTCCACCTTTTGCAACAGATCTTGCCCGACTCCCATGTTCCAAGTAGCATCTCATTGCACAAGGGTTCATGTCATGGTATATGTTATGATTAAAGGTACTAAAGTCCAGCCTTTTGTGTCACTACCTGGCAGCATCAGTGAGCTGCCCAAGCTATGGGACACGAGGTTCCACTCATTCTCTCACCCACTTTTACATAGAATTAGCCAGAAGAATCCTATTTTTCCTCTATCCTTTTTGTGGGTCATTTGATGAAAAATTCTTCAGGACATGTTTTAACTTCTAGCTAGAGTCTGACTATGTAGGACCCCACACAACTGCGGTCCCATTTTACCTGAGGCAATCCTATTCACAACAGCAAACACTATCATTAATAATTTCTTGTTGACTAAGAAAAAATGAGTGAAAAGGGAAGAAAAGATGGACACACTTAAATACATAACTGAAATTGCTGGAATTTGTGCTCTAGTCCTTCATATTTTTAAGAACACTGCCATCTACTGAGGGTCTGACAGACTTTCTCTCTCATAGAGCTCAGCCCTAGAGCCAGCTCTGATAAATTTCTTGATGACACTCTCTCTCATCCAATTAACTGTTCTACTTGTTTTTCAGAAATTAATTACTGTAGTTAAAATTTCACTAGCTGATGGCTTGGTTCCACTACACAGAGTTGGGATGTGCCAGCAGTTAGTTGCACTCCCACCTTCCATAGCTCTGAATGAACAATCTGGTTTTATTTCAATCCCTCCGTATGTACTTTAACTGTATTCAAGTATTTTAGACCAGATAGCAGGTACAATATAGGCAATATGCTTGTTCAGATTGGGCGTGTGCATAGAAGGTTTGACAAAGCAAAGCAGATTCTAAGTTTCATTGAAAGTTTATGGACTGTTAGGCCTAAAAAGCCAGACTGTTCTGGTTGCTAGGTCCGTTAGCAATATTTTAAACAATTTTCAAGGGACTTCTACACTTGTGCCTTTGCAGTAAGTATTCTGGGACCAAGACCCATGCACTGCATCAGATAGGTATAGAAACACTTAGTCAAACTGATAGCCAAGAGCCTTTATTGTTCTTATATCTGTTGACTCAGTGAAATTTGCACTGTTCCTCTTGCCAGTGTTCTAGGTAAATTTCAGTACTTCCACATCTGCAAAGAGTAAGCAATTCTTGGAAATGAAGCTACAGAAAAGTAGCAGACATTGTTTAGACGGCACTTTGATACATTCAGACTCACCTGAGAGTGTCCCTTTTTGTACAGCTTTGGCAGCAACCTCACCATAACACAGACAGCACCTGGATTTACAATGGCGCAGTCACCCATTTCCCACCTGCAGGACAAAGACGCATAAGACTTACTGTCATAATTATCATTAAGATCAGCAAAGAGGGTCCAACAATATTCCAGCAGAGTACAGCATTAAATCCTCTTAGCAGTAATAAGCTCAGCATTTGGAACTAAGCAAACAATACAGATGACCTGGAACAGCTGGTAGCCTCCTTTGAGTAACAAAGACAGGACATAACCTGCTCATGAGCTCACAACTCAGGCACCTGCACATTCAAAGATGTGCAGCAGCCTCTTTAAACTACCTTTGCCTTTGAAGGTACTTGCAGTACAGAGAGAACAGACAACCAGAGGGACCTCTCTGATGAATCAGCCCAGAACTAGTGTTACATTTTCTATTTTCAAGCAGTAACTTTGGTCCTATTATAACTGGCATACTTTAAAACCATAATAGCAATATTAAAGATGAGACAATCTTGATGAAATCATTATGCCACCCTTCCCTTCCAACACCAGAATCTACTTAAACTAGTAAAAAAAAAAGTTAAATGTGTGTGCTTCCCCACCAGTTTTCATTTTTGCCATGTATCACCTTTGTACATTCAGGCACAGAAATGAACTGTGGCATCAGAGTTACCACAGAGAAGACCTGCTTATGCCATGATGCAGGCTAGAGGTCAGATATATCTCAAAGATGAAGACACAGCATAGCAGTAACTCTAGTTTAGGCACTGCAGGCTTGTCATGCTCAGAGTATCATCAGCATTTCTGGGTGCACCTCTGAACCAGAGTTGTGATGTGCACTGCCAGAAACATCTGTCCCAAATAGATCTCATGAGAAAAGAAAAGGCAACATCTAACAGCCATAATTAGACTGAAAAAAAAAAAAAAAAAAAAAAAAAAAACAATATGCTTTATGGACTGTATAAAACAAAGGGTACAAGTAAAAGAGTGAGCATTAAAAAAGCCTTTACAAGGGACCTAAAGGAGGGTAAAAAGGCTGTAGTAACATGTTAGCCACTTCCAAAAAGACTCATTTGATACATCAGAGCAGCCAGTAATGTGTAGCACACTGCCACACAGTGACAAATAATTCTTACTGCACCCTCAAGAAAGACTCAAAGAAATTGTTCATTTGCAATATTTTCTGTGTAATGATTCAAAATCAGATGTGGTATAAATACTTACTGCAGCAGTGCCCCCAGTTTCGACACACACACCTGTACTTGACATGAATGTGGGCGAGTTTTTCAATGTCGAACAAGAAAAAAGTACATACTAAAAATATGCTTTCTTCTCATCTCCCCCCAAAAACCTTAACCACCTTAAAAGAGAAAAATCCAGGCCCACTAGAATCAATAGGATCGAAATTTCAGTCTGTTTTCCTGCTGTGGCTGTGCTCCCCAGAGCAAGTTCATTTTTAGCCTAAGCCACTATTTTCAAGGACTGACTTCCCAAACTTTCAATTCAGTTCAAATTCCCATCTCTGGCACTATAAAAATACATTGTCAGGCAGCGTGTCTGGTTCTCTTAACCACGCAGCAGTCTTCCTAAAGACTTAGACACTGAAGAAATATGGTTACTTCCGAATCTCAAAATTTTGCTTTCATACAGAGAATTTTTTTTATAACCCATATGATATGTAGTGAAGGTAAAATGTGAGCTAACGAAATGTGAATATCAGAAGGCAATAATAGAAAGTGATCCTTTAAAAAGTAAATAAAATCATGAAATAGTTAAGACATTGGCATAACTATAAGGAGATATTGTCTTATCTTTGAGCACTGCTTGGCAGGTTTAGCAGTCTTCAGGGCTGTTAACAAGGAAGAACAAAGAAGAAAAATCCAGAGTCCCTGACCAGCAATGAACTACACCTCAACTTCCCTGCCAGCACTGCATACTTGCTCCCCTCTAAGAATATTATATAAGCCTTGTCTCCAGCCTTCTCTGCGGTTTTCCAAGAGGGCCTCATTTTCTGGCTTGTCTTAGTACAAAAGCTGGTACCAACTCCTCACTCCTGCAAATATCCCATCTCTTGCACTCCTGCCTCAGGGCTATCCAGTCAACCCCATGATTCCACTCCATCTACCTTACCAGTATCATGGTGTGAATCCCAAATCTACTCTGCACTGGCTGCTACTTAAACAATAGATAAATAAGAGGGTTTGGGGACAAAATAAGATGCTGCAAAGAACCTGAAAAGCCAATAGCGCAGTGAGTCTGTGGTAACAGCAGCTGCAGCAGCCATTCTGCTAGGGTGGACATGAAGAGGGGCTTCACTCCCAAAGACAGATCAGCCTCAGTTAACACAGTTTGCAGTAAGGTATCTCTAACCACCAGGAGCAAAAGGAAAAACAGAGACCTCATCTGTCACCGAAAGTATTTCAAACATTAATGCAGGAGCAGGAACACAGAGGGCTGTTTTTCAGATGGGAATGAAAGGGTCAATTGCCCTGTGGCCCAGCAGCTTGCAGCATCATTGACCACAGGGCAGTGTAAGGGGCTAGAATATTCTCCAGTTAAAATGATGATTTTCCTCTCAGTCACAGGCTCCCATAGGATGACCTCCTTTCCCCCTCTTCAGGGATGTTAAATACATCTTGCAGGATGGGGCATCACATGCCACCTATGCTGACTGCACTCAGGTTCCTCCTTTCAAGCTGCATAGCCCCAGGCTGAAGCCTTCTGCAGGAGGAAGTGTGAGCATGGAGTACAGCTAAGAGGAGGATGCATCAGGGGAACCACAGGCTTGCAGGAACTCTTGGAACTTGATTTCTTATTTTTATTTTCAGAAAATTTACTGCTGGAAAGGGATACAGGCAGTGTGGCCTGAAGATTGACAGCTTGCCAGAATGTGTTCCTCTGCTGTGTTTGCATACACTTGTCCTGGACAGTCTCCAGCCACCTCTAGCTAATCTGACTTCCTTTTGTGCCTTCACATCCCAGAACCAAAGCCCAACTGTTCCAAACCAGACACTGTGAACTGAATGGATCCCAACTGATATGATTAATTTCCCCACAAGTTGTATTCATTCAGTTACTACAAAGGAGCAAAGAAATCTACTGCAGGTTTTTCTGGTTCCTTCAAACCAGTACAAATATGACCAGAAATACTTACTCAGCCTGCCTCAGTACTCAGGGAATGAAAGTTCTGCTGACTTCAGTGACTGCTAGCTACAAGTGGCAGACCTAATGACTTGGTCTTTAAACCTGGAAGATGACTGTGGAATAACCTACAATAAGGGCTGAAGGAATCTCACAGTTATAAACTTAGCCTTTTTAAGCATAACTCCAACCAGAAACATTTTTGAGAAAAGGACTGAGAGATTCAAGATCAAGCTACAGACACATGAAGGTGCAGAAGATCTCACAAGTTATGAAATGCAAGTTATTGATAATTGATTCACAGCTGACAGCTACGTTGATTTCTGGTGTAGTCTTTTCTTCCTGCAAAGGATATATATTTTGATATAATCCTTCATTATACGAGGCAGGCAGCATTATTATTGCTTTTCCAATTTTCTCTCTTTCAGCTGTATGAGTAAATGAGTGAGAGTGTGTGTGTCTGTACACCTGTCTGGACACACATGCATGGAAGAGCATTTAAAATAACTTAAAATAGTTTTTATTTTTAAGGTACCAGGTGACTGGAAACAGCTTTCCACATAATTGAGAAAATCAAAATTGATCGGGGCAGATTCAAGCAGAGACTAAAGACAAGCTTCAAGTCCCAGCAACCTTTTCCTTGGAGCCCATTCCTACTCCCACATTGCATGTGTCAGAACCATCAGCACAAACTGTAACTCTTGGAGTCGTGTGTCCCTCTGCTCCACTGAACACATGCCCCAATATGTAGCACCATTTACCTTCAAAAAGAGGTGATTTCTGCTGTCTGGAGGCCTGGGTGTTGGGACTGTGACACTGATTTGTTTGTTCTAGGCAGGTTATGTCACACCTTACCTCAGTTTACTACCATATAAAATGGAGATACCAGTCTTACTGTTCTATTTCCTGTAGTAAATAAAGACTTACTTCTCTTCAGGGTTTCCCCATTGCCTGTAGGCAGAGGCACGTAATTTGTTGCCTGGTCTTTTGAAAACAGCAGGATGCTCTTCTTGAGCTTGGGGTCCCTCCTGATCATCTCTTGATGCCTCTCCCTCTCCCATCTCTGGCTTTCTCTCCTTGAAGTAGCTCTTCAGATGGAGGGTTCCTTTGACCATGTGATCAAGAAAATTCAGAATCCATATGCAGTTCTTTAGCCACATTGGGAAAGGTTCTGAAGAACAGAAAGCTGCATCCAAGAATTCTGCAAAGGTCCTTGTCTTCTCAAGGGTCACAGGGATTTGCCATTCCCCTTGTGTCCAGAAGCATCCAAGTGACCCGAGATCCTCTGCCATCTTTTCAAAGAGACCATTCCTCTGGAAGAAGTAGCTGTTGGCAGGGTCCAGGTGCAGGGCTGCTGATATCCCCTGAAGTGTGTAGAAAACAAGCTCCAATATGCAATTCTGCCCAACTGCTGTCCACAGCCCAGATGGAGGGTCCTGCAATGCACCTTCCATATCTGAGAGAAGGGACAAGAGTCCATTGAATCCACTGCAGGTTCTGAAAGCTGAATGGCTCTTGCGACTCTCCAGTATCCTTAGGAGTGACTACAAACATTGGGAAGAAAGGAGCCAAAAGAAGCACTTAAACCAAGGGACAAAGAAGCTTCAGAATATTTTAAAATGCCAAGTTTGTACCAAAATTCTTTCACCAAAATTTCACTCTTTGACCAAAAAAAAAAAAAAAAGTTGGTCAAAGTAAAGGTCACCACTGCACAACTTTTCTCCTCCTCCCTTCCCCCATATACCCAATGAGTCAAACAACCAAGATTTGAATGCACCCTCTGGAGCAACCCATGCAGTCAGCCTGACAGGTAGAGAATAGAGCTCACAGGAATAAGCGAAGAAATCAAATTTCCTGCATTACACATCCTAGTCAGTCTGGCCAGAGGTAGTTTCAGACCTTTGGCTGTTCTTTCACCAGTCTCCTCAGACTCTCTCAAGAAATCTGCCTTTGCCTTAAATAAATAAAAGCAGAGATTCAATTGTAAATAACCTCATTTAGTAACTGAGAAGGCAGCACAGCTCTCTATAGGCAAGTCTTCCTACAGCCCTGAATACACATGAGAAGCCACACAGGACTTTTGCTCATATGACTGAGCAGACCCTTTCCAAAAAGGCAGTGACACAGGATGGCCAAAAGAACACTGCAAGCAGCAGGCTCTCCTCATTAATAAAGGCAGTAATAATTCCGTTTCTCAGCAGAGGCATTTTTAAAGTTTGCACAACACTTTGGAGGAAAAAAACCATAAAGAGTCAGATCCCAAGATAATTAAGTGATTAGATTTTCTCTAATTTCAATGGGCTTAAAGCAGGTTGTAAGTGAATGCCATTTGACAATGTTACCATGCGTGAAAACCAACCTATACCACTTGTAAATTTTGAATGCTATGAGCTTGCCATTTT
This sequence comes from Haliaeetus leucocephalus, assembly GCF_000737465.1. Taxonomy (NCBI): domain Eukaryota; kingdom Metazoa; phylum Chordata; class Aves; order Accipitriformes; family Accipitridae; genus Haliaeetus; species Haliaeetus leucocephalus. Next base: position 847,816 of record NW_010972604.1, read on the forward strand.
AAAACAAATCTAGAAAAGTTATTAAGAGTTGTAGTGGTGGAAGTAACATTACTGAGAAAGAAGAGATTGTAAGGAAACAGTCTACTGTATTTGAATGTAATCCATCCCAGGTTTTTGGTATGTTGCACAATTCATTTTGTAAATATGATGCTCTTTCAGGCACCAGGGACCTTTCAAATTTGAGGCTGTACCTTTTCACATTGGAAGGGGCTAATTTTACATACAAAGTTTCCCAACAGATATCCAATGAAAGAGGTTCACTTCACAACCTGCTGAAGAGGAACAGTTTCTAACATAAATATATCTCCCTGTAACAGGATCTAGGACTGTGAGAAATGGTTGCCAGAACTGGAGGGGGAGGGAGAACTCTATTACTGTCATTCAATTTTGTATGATAATGTATCAAACCAGGCAGAGACTTCTGAACAGGGAGTGAATTTAATAACTCAGAGTTGAAGTTATCAGGATGGCTTTAACACATTTCAGAGAAGGTCAACAGTAACTACATTTCCTCCAGCTCTAACTCAGTTAGAATTTAATCACCTATGAGTTAGTATTCCTCTGTCTTGAATCTATAAAACTGATGTCTGCTGGAAACCCCCTAACCCAGTTAATGTTAACAGAATTTATTTCACATTCCATTATTTGTTATTCGTCATAATTGTCCACGTGCCACGATGGAATACGGCAGTGCTAATTGCATTTGGGCTTAGGCTTTAACAGCTAAATATATATTAGCAAATCAATCTGAATTTTTGTGTAACACAATCACGGTCCCAATGGGTGTAGATAATAAATTCATTTGCTTGCATTATGCTTTAATACAGTTATCATTTGTCAAAATTAGACACTGCAGCTGCATTTATTTTCATATTAGATTGGACACTGTACTCAACTTTTCCACAAATATTGTTAGAGTTTACTGTTTCATATCAAAGCTATAAACTTTGTCACGTTTTTGTTTTCCTAAAGTAACATGGTTCTTTTATCACAGAAGCAGCTGCTATATTGTGCTGAAAGGTGAATTCAGTTCACACTTGGTAGAGAAGGTAGAATGAAACTGCTTACAACACTGCTGCTTTTCAATTTGATGCCTATGATCTAAACCAAAACAAAGCACACTGATTCTTTCCCCTGCTTCATTGCTTATGGATCAGACCCTCTATAAACACAATAGAGGGTATGAATAGTTCTAGTTCCTTCCTCCAAACTTTCATAAGATTCCTTCTTTCCATCATCTCACATCTCTTTCCATGACACTAGTGTATGTGAGAGGTGACAAAATTAAGGACAGCAAAGTTTCAACCTCAGAAAATTATCAGAATCAAGCTGTTTATCTCATGCCTACCCTGCCCCTTCCAATCTTACTCCTTTACCTCTTCTCATATCCTCCCTCCACATCTCCTCCACTTTCATTCACATTTGTCTCTCCTTTCTCTGTCACGTTACATAGAACTGCTCATACAACTGTGACCTTTGCCATTTCCATTTCTCCATTCTGCATTACTATTTAAGTCTTCAAATTACTTCACAATCTGATACTGGGTGAAGGTGTTGACCACAGACACATCACTAAAAATCAAAGTGCCCAATTTATCAGAATCAAAAACTGGCCCATGGCTCTTTTTTCTTCTGCACTTACCTTCTTGGAAAAATACAGTGCTAGGGGTGAGATTAAGAGCAATTTGCCACAAACCAAGCAGTTTCCAAGAAAACAACAACCAAGTGGGAAGCCACATTAATTACCTTCAGCAGATCAAGTTTCAGATGTAGTTCCCCTTGAGTAGAAGAACAGAGGGCCCCAATGATAATGCTCATATATTCTTCATAATTGATGACTGATAGCTGCTCCAAGATGCTGAGAGTAGCACTCCTGTAGCACTCATCATCCAAAAATATCTTGATATATGGCACCATTCCATAGTCCTTCAGAACAACTGGGGACAAATACGGTATCATTTGTTACTTAAACTATGCTTTACTTGTAGTTTTCACAGGCAGATTTTCAGTGTTGGTATGAAGTGCCGCGTTTCTACAAATATAGCAGGAGAGGCAAGAAGAGCTGTTTAAGCTACAGACAACACAAACTGAGTGGCACAAGAACAAGTAGGGATAAAATGACTGGATGACGATGGTTTCTAATCACAGAATCATAGAATGGTTTGGGTTGGAAGGGACCTTAAAGATCATCTAGTTCCAACCCCCCTGCCATGGGCAGGGACACCTTCCACTAAACCAGGTTGCTCAAAGCCCCATCCAACCTGGCCTTGAACACTTCCAGGGATGGGGCATCTGCAACTTCTCTGGGCAACCTGTTCCAGTGCCTCACCACCCTCACAGTGAAGAATTTCTTCCTTACCTCTAATCTAAATCTACCCTCTTTCAGTTCAAAGCCATCACCCCTTGTCTTATCACTACATGCCCTTGTAAAAAATACCTCTCCAGCTTTCCTGTAGGCCCCCTTTAGATAGTGGAAAGCCATTATAAGGTCTCCCCAAGCCTTCTCTTCTCCGGGCTGAAGAACCCCAACTCTCTCAGCCTGTCTTCATAGGAAAGGTGCTCCAGCCCCTTGATCATCTTCATGGCCCTCTTCTGGACTTGCTCCAACAGGTCCACGCCCTTCTTATGTTGGGGGCCCCAGAGCTGAACACAGTACTCCAGGTGGGGTCTCACAAGAGTGGAGTAGAGGGGGAGAATCACATCCCTCAACCTGCTGGTCACACTTTTTTTGATGCAGCCCAGGATACGATTGGCTTTCTGGGCTGCAAATGCACATTGCCAGGTCATGTTGAGCTTCTCATCAACCAACACCCCCAAGTCCTTCTCCTCTGGGCTGCTCTCAACCCATTCTCTGCCCAGGCTGTATGTGCACTTGGGATTGCCCTGACCCATGTGCAGGACCTTGCACTTGGCCTTGTTGAACTTCATGAGGTTTGCACAGGCCCATCTCTCAAGCCTGCTTTCCAATACAATAATGAATGAAAAGACACCTTATTAGTTTTCAGCTTAAACATCTCTTTAGTTTATGAAGGGGACTGTTTGATAGTTTGTGACAATATATTTGTGCTGTGTAAGATGCTGCAAACATGGATTCCAGTATTCAGAAGAGTTAACTTCTATATTACTATGTTCCACAAGATTCCCCACACATACACCTTTTAGGTACACCAATACTAAATGTATGAGTGTGTTTTGGGTTTGTGTGGTGGGGTTTTGGTAGCAGGGGAAGGGCTACAGGGGTGGCTCCTGTGAGAAGCTGCTAGAAGCTTCCCGGGCTTCAAGTCGGACCCGCCTCTGGCCAAGGCCAAGCCCATCAGTGACGGTGGTAGCGCCTCTGGGAGAACAGAGTTAAGAAGGGGAACCTGCAAAGGGGTAGGAGATTGGAATGTGAAAGAAACACCTCTGCAGACAGCAAGGTCAGTGAAGAAGGAGGGGGAGGAGGTGCGCTGGAGGAGGTGATGCCCCTGCAGCCTGTGGTGAGATGGCAGGTTGTCCCCCAACGCCCATGGAGGTGAGTGGGGGAGCAGATGCCCACCTGCAGCCTGGGGATGAGCCCATGCTGGAGCAGGTGGATGCCCCCAAAGATGACCAGGACTCTACGGGAAAACCCGCGCTGGAGCAGCCTGTGACTGAAAATCAGCCCACAGAAAGGACCCATGTTGGAGAAGTTTATGAAGGACTGTCTCCTGTGGGAGGGACCCCACGCTGTAGCAGGGGAAGAGTGAGGACTCCTCCCCCTGAGGAGGAAGGAGCGGCAGAGACAACGTGTGATGAACTGACCTGACCATAACTCCCATCCCGGGGGGAGGAGGTAGAGAAAACCAGGAGTGGAGTTGAGCCACTGGAGGGTTGGGGGGAAGGTCTTTTAAGATTTGAGTTTTACTTCTCATTATCCTTATTTTGATTTGATTTGTAGTAAATTAAATTGATTTTGTTTTTTCCCCAAGTTGAGCCTGCCTTTTGCCTGTGACCGTAAGTGGTGAGTGATCCCTCCCTGTCCTTATCTCAACTCACAAGCATTTCTTTATATTTTCTCCTCCTCATCACACCAGGGCTGGGAGGGCTGGGGGGAATGAGTGAGCAGCTTCTACCGGCTGGGCTTAAACCACAACAGAGTGTTAGTTACTCAGCATGCATCTGATCCCATCAAGATTTCAAGTAATAGATACCATGGAAGAAAATCTGGATGAACAAACAATACACAAAACTTACACACACAGTCTTGTTTTCCACAAGGTAAGTTTGTGTTTTCTATGTAAACACTTCAGGAGTATCCACATGGATGAGGGAAACAGGGTGACTACTGGGATAAGGCTCATTATGCAGAATGATAATATCTTTGCCACATTTCTTCCTGGTGTGACACTGTTATCCCTACACTTCTAGCTTTTGTCCTCCACTTCTCACTGAAGCACAAAAGTCGGAAGATTTGTTGGTGCTCCTTAAGAGGCATCATGGCCACTTACCACCAAATATCACAAAGGTAATGCAGTCATATGTCATTTCTTACCAGTGTTCCTCACAGACCTCACTGTAAGGGCAGCCACCATCTTCAGCATTACAGCATTTAATTCCTTCTCAGTGCCTTCTTCCAGACCAGGCAGATGGGTTCCAGCTGTCAGTATATTAAAAGTCATAATACAATTTATATAAGACATGGTTAACTGTAGCTAAAATATATTAAACCAAAAAGGAAAACTAGTTCTCCAGCAAATTCCAGTTTTCTCTTAAATATTACTTACAAGGTACTTGAACCCCAAAATGAGCAACAAAATACAGACAGGGCATTGCCTAGTCATCAGGGTCTAGTCTGGGACTGGGAAACACAGGTCTGATTCTATGCTCTGCAGCCCAGATCTCCTGTATAACTATAGGCAATACTGGTAATAGTGGTGTTTCCACTTCCCAACTGATGTAGAGTTACCTGTTTAGTGATACCTGGTAGGAATACACACAGATAAAAGAACATTACAGATTATGAGCTATAAAGTGGTAAAATATTACAGCAACAGGGAGTACTTAAATACCTAAACTAAAAGTGAAGAGTAGAAACCCCCTGCATGTTCAAAGGCAAACATTTCCAAGATCAGACAGTGTCAGGTAGGTTATTTTTAGATCTAAAATTCTTGAAGTTTGCAGGCTAAATTTCTGGAAACCAGAAGAGGGAAGTAGTGATCACTTCAGACAGTGTCTTCCCACCTGTCCCTCTTCATCTGTGTGTCTAAATTTACAAATTACACAGCCATTCAATCACTCATTCTATAAAAAGTACTCTTGTATAGAACTCTAGTTCTCTGACATCAAGAATGCATATCTAAGTGTCCTTGCAGGTAATGGATGTCTGCACTCTGGAACTAATGTTGCAATTCATGTTCCTTCTGTTGCTTGGAATAAATGTGTACAAATAATTCAATTGTGCTTGCTGCATCAGAAGTTATACCTAGTTCTTTGGGTCCCTCCTCCTTTATTAAACAACTATTGCACTGAAATTTAAAGGCATTTCCCAAATCATACAGCACAGAAGACGTTATAATGCATTTTTCTTTCTTTAAAATAGCAGTTATAAACTTCTAAATATGTGAGTCTGTCCCCTAAGTCGGCTGTACCCCACAATTACCAAACCAGGACTATTATCTTTTTGTTTTCATAATAGGACATAACTATAGATGACAATAGGTGGTAGTAATTGTGGGTAATATATGGCCAAAATTCAAGAAACTGCTTTCCATCATCAGTCCTCAGGATTAAGTGTTATTTTCAGAGGAACTAAGCACTGCAGAAAACTCTTTCTCCCTCTAGTCTCAAGCTGGCATCCTAGAGAACCCCAAATTGAGACCTGTTTAAAAGTGTGGGCTGAATGATACCCTCCAGAATAATTCATTGTACACTGGTGAAGAATAGCCCAGAACTGTTTATGCTAGTGAATAGGATGATAAACAGCTAAGATTTCAGGGAGGACTCAACTTAGTATGTCATAAACTTAAGCCAGTTGGCTTACAGACAAAATCTAGCTACTCAGTATATAAAATTTATAAATTGACTGTAGAAAGAGATTAATTCATTCCTGTTGATCTGCCTACTTCAGCAGTCATTATGAATGACATTAATTTGTACCTGACTTCCTTAGGATCTTGGCTTGCTTCCTCAAAAGTGCCAGCAGTAGGCCTAAGAGCCCAGAGTCACGGAATATGTCACTGAATAACAGGTCCTTCCTGGTCATGTTGAGAAGGCACCGAAGAGCTGTTAATGTGCAGAATGGTGCTATGTTTTCCTTTATCAAATACTGAACCTTCTTCAAAATTTCATGAGGGACATAGGAGAGGTCTAGCACTATGGACTCCACCAGTCTGAAGAACTGGACTTGGACTGGGTGTGGTTTGAAATGGATTATGTCAGTAAACTGGTTGATAGGTTGTAGTGTCCATTCCAGAAGAAAGAAGTTTACTGTGTCCCAGGCCCATATGGTACCAATTGCTGCCAAGACTCTTCCGCACAGGTACTGATCATTACTTTTCTGGAAAATGGACTGCAACACCTGAAAAGCCTGGAGGTTTTTCACTGTCATTCCTGTAGGATAAAACCAGGTGAGATCACTTTTACATCAATGCTATTTAAGACTGCAAGCACCATAACTATAATGTTAAGTCATGTCTGAGAGTGGAAATAGGAGTCACAGACACAATGGATGTGATTGGAAGGTACGTTCTCAACCTTGGATCAGACCCTACAGCTGACATAGTCAGTTCAGTTTGGTGTAGGTAGCATTAAGGCTCCTGCAGCATTAAGCACATAGATCAGAAGACGCCATTTCATACTCCTTCCCCCATCTTAAGACATGTAATGAATAGACCTTCATTTTTTCTATGACCTGCCTATGTAGCCACATATATATACTGTACCAGAAGACCGTGTCCGTTCGAAATCGAAGTGTGGTAATTGTGGGTGTACAATATTGCCAGAAACTTTCAGTTCAGTTTTTCCACAGGTTGTAAGACAAGTCAGCATGTCCAAGATCTCATCCAGATAGGGGTCTCCTTCATTTTGCTGCAAGCCCTCACATCTAGGAACAAAACTTGGGACAGTCACATATTCATGCCTTAGTAATACAAATATTTTGGATATATCACCAGGTACTGAGCACATAGGAGCTACCCATTTTACTCCCTGCTCTTCCCCAGCCTATTTTACTGTCTTTTTGTCTTATTTCTGTGACTTGTTTAACCATCTTACAAACAGTAACTCCACATCATGGTGGCACCTTCTGAATCAGAACAAAACTTACAAACTGAAGAAGAAGAAAACTGAAGTGACACTGTAAGATTCTTCTGAAGAAAAGGAAGATAAATGTTGGAATTTCATCCAGTTATGTGTACTTTAAAAAAAAAAAAGTAATTCTCTCCAAAAGAATGCCTGTTTTGGGGAGTAAAAATTTAATTTTTTGAACTCTCACAAAACTTAAAACAGACACTTCACATTGAAAGGTAGGCATATGGTTGGCAAGGTAAGGCACTCGCTGAGATAAATAACAGAAAAAAATCTCAGCCCTTAGGAAAGGAAAAATATTGTATTGCCTGAGCTTTGTGAATCAGACATGAAGATGGCATGTCTCTCTTACGTAAGGAAATAGTTTGAACTGTAACTCCAGATTTGCCATAGTTTAGACTGAAGTGAGAGTCTGTCAAAGGGCAGAGAGCTGCTTATCATGTTATCCTGTTCTCTACTGCTTAGAAGGGTCAATTCTCAAGGAAAACTGCAGCATCTGGGCATGGGTTAGCAACAGAGCAATAGAGTGATACTGGAAGTTAGGAAAATCTCAGAAGAAAACCGAAACAAATATGTTCTGGTTTAATCTGAAAAAAAAAAGGGGGGGGGGGGGAGGGGGGGGGCGGGGGGAGGACAGGCAAATGCTAGTATTCATTTCAGCAGGAAAGAATGTGATTAGCAAGATTCTTTTTACCTGAAAAAGAAACTCCAAACATCAGAGGAGAGGAAACCTGGTCACACAAAACATTCAGGAAAGCTGCTCTCTGTCTATCCCTTTCTGCCAGTATACTCTGGGAAGGGAGACTAATCTGAGGCCCTGAGCACCTGTATGCTATTCCTGTCTCTCCAGCCTAGTTACATCAGTTAAAAAGGATGGGGGCAGTCATAGCCTCTACTGATAAAGATCAGGTGTTTCTGTCCTTATAGGGATAGAATTTCATCAGAAATATACATCTCAACACAGCTTATTTATAAGGGAAAGCTAGATAATCTATGGTAACTAAAGAAAACACTGCTAGAAAACAGACAAAACTTTCTCCAACTGTAGGTTAATAATTTTGTGCCACCCAAAAATCATCAGAAATACTCACTTACAGATATCTTTTGGTTCATGATTCAAATTACAATCTTCTAGATCCAAATTACAAAATACCCCCTCTCAGTCTAACGTATTGGTCAGGGACCAAAGTTCTTGCAAGTGTTGGAGAAGTACAAGAGAAGGCAAAGTCAGAATGGAAACAACAATAGATTGAGAAGATCTGGAAATGCTCTCTTCATATGATATTAAAGAAAACCAGAACAAAGCTCCTAAGTACTTCTTGGGAAGTGGTAAAATGTACTGTTTTGACATAGCAAACTCAGAGCCTGGTTAGACAATGCAAGGAGACAAGGAGAGTCAAAGATTCTACTTTGTATTTTTGATTAGGATAACTAGTGGGGATTTGTCCCGATATGTTCATATTCATCTCAGTTCTGAAGAACATCACCATTTCAGGTATAAGTTTGGGTGGGTTGGTTTGTTTATTTTCTGCACAGCAAGGAGATCAGGTTTCCCTCCCTTGCTGATTGCATTCCTGGATCAAGAGTTAACCTTAACTGAGACAGATATCTTTGATCTACATCCCCTCTAATACTAATTGATGAAGAATCTTTGTCTTGTGTTTGGTAAGTCCCTATCCCACCTGTAGACTAACTTCTCCTACCATTCATTTCCATTATGGTTTCAGTAGAAGTTAGGTGCTGCTTCCCTTTGTAAAATAGCAGTGAAAGACCCCATATCAGGGTCTTTATTACTGGCTTTGCATCCATGCAGGATTACCTACATGTTTTAAAACAGACCACTATGCATTCTGAAAATAAAGTTTTACTATGCTCTAGAAGCCCACTAAAAACCTCTCTACTTACCTGAGTAAAATTTTTAGCAGGAGTTGGTAGCCATCATTATCTTCAAACTCTGTTAATAAAGCTGATGATATGGGATAGGAATCTTTCACAAAGCACAAGACAATACTAGCAGCTTCACACACATCACAAGCAGGTAGGGTATCAGCCAGTTTAAAGAGATTCTGAATAGCTATTTTAATGCAGTCCACAGCTGTGGGAATAAAAATGTAGCAGGTATTTAAGAACTGACGGTCAAACAAGTTCAAAGTTACTAACAAAAATGGAACAAGTTCGAAAAGTTCTTTCCTAGCAAAATAAGAGTCAGTTAACTCTTTTTCTAGAAAGAAAAAAGAGGGTATATGAACATCACCACTCATCTCAGAGGCTACATGAAGAACATTACTGGTTTTAAAGTATGCATGCATTTCTTTGCTTAAACCCCAGAAGCTGATTCAGTGTCAGAAGTATAAACTTCCAACCCACCCACTCACCAAAATTCACATAAAGTGAATCCAGCTGTCTGAGTACAAAGTAAGTGGAGGCTGACATATTTAATTGTCTTGTACTAAGTCAATCACACAGTCTGCAGCATTCACAGATTAATTCTTTGCTCAATGAGGCATTTGTAATGGGGTATATACATACACAGCAATGAAGCCTAGTTCTCTTGTCTAATCTGATGGCCAGTCCTTCCAGGACAGCTTCAAAACGTCCAAACAGTTCGCTACTCTTAGAACTATTAGTCCTCAGTCTTTCATTCTCACCCAGGAAGCCAAATTTTTATTTTAAAAAATAAAAATACCTATATGCGGTTACTCCATGATAAGGAATACTGACAGTAAAGTGTGGATTCCAAAACTTTTTTTTTCCTTCTAAGAAATTGAGACTCATGTTTTCTTAATAACAAAAAAATTGGTTACTCTAACAAAGCCTAGGAAGAAATGATGTTGTCCCAAAAGATACTGTTCCTCTGGCAGTGCCCTCAACCTTGTTTTTAGAGTGTGCATGAGCCTTAGGCTCACACATTGAGTCACACAACTCAAAAAAACCCTTAATACACCTTGTCTTAGCCTACATTAATGTGATCAGATGGGATTGGCTCTTGCCTGTAATATTATTTCTTGTGTAGAAAAAACTTCAGTTTCCAGATAGCTATCAGAACTAAATAAATCTCCTGTCTAGAAAGCCAAGAGCCCATGTTTTGCAGTTGACTGACTACCAGATGATGTAGAGATAAAAATCTATCCTAGGGACACTTGTCTTGAGAATTCATTCTCAGTGGAGCCATGAGGAAAGGAGAAACCAAATTACTAAACCAAACCTTGCAGGTACACAATGCTGGTTTTGGTCTGAGCCTTTGAAATTGTTCTCAGCACACGGCCTGTAGGTACTTTCCACGAGTGGCTACACTGGTCCCAGAGGGAAGCAGTTGCTATGATTAATGACTGAAGCTTATCAGCTGCCAGAAGTTCCTCTACACCTTGTTCCTCTCTGTACATGTTAAGCATTATCTGAAAAGGAAACAAACATCAGCTACAATAATGACCTCTACAAATATCTGGGAGATGAAGAAAAATCCACTGGGGGAGGGGGAGGGGGAGGGGTGTTACAGTTTGATACTAATGCCAGGAGAAAGGATGGAGAGAAATGAACAAGTAAAAATACCACTAGGATAGTCTTAAAGGATTTTTTCCTACTTACAAAGTCATGTTGTTTTGTTCAACAACAACAACAAAAAAGAGAATAGTGGCATCATCTCAGATTGTTTTATACTGCTCCTGATGCTTGTTCAATGGTTTTCAGTCCATATTTACTCCTTTTTTTGGCAGTTTGAATCAATCACCAGCTAAAAGCCTAAGTGAACATGTGAATACTCAGGGCAAATGAACTCCCAGAAGCACATCTCACCTTAACAAGCATTTCCTGAGTTTGGGTGTCATCCTCACTTGCCTCTCCATCATCACTGGTTTTCTTCAGAGGAAAAGTAAAGAAAAGGTACAGGCACTGCATCAGAGCAGCTGGAAGGCCAGATCCAATGATGTTCCACATAGTCCTCTAAGTAAGGAATATAAAAATCAGCCTCTCCAGAAGGTGACCACAGTCTCCTTGTGTTTCTACACACTGAGTGTAGTCATGGCAGATGAAAGAGCCAATCCTTACAAGTGTTCTAGGGCACACAAGCATGGCAATTATACAGCATGGCTGTACAAATCCACTTCGCAGAAGTAAACACACTGACAGTGTGTTGCTGTAGCTGTTCCCAGACTTCTCACTCCAGCTGAACAACAGCTTTGACAGAGATACTTACTATGTCCTGCATAAGGAGACCTATAGTCGATAAAGCACACAAACTGCAAACTAACTAGCACCTAAAATTAAGTCCAGGGGCAGACAGAGCCCCCTTTATCATTAGTTCACAGGACACCCTGCAGCTATAGAGACCTGGTATGTTAAAAGCATAAATTCTCCATTCCCTCCTTAAGCCAGCATAGCAGCAATTTAACGATAATGCCTTTGCTTTTGTAACACATTAGATAACTGCACACACACTTCTAATTATAGCTTTTATAAATGCAAGAGACACTGTTTCTCCACAATGTTTCTCAACACTTAGTTCCTTTCCATCTTCACTACGGCTGTGTACAACTTAGAGAAGTCCCAGTGTGCCTGCTTGGCACACAATAATCAAACCAAAAATCAGCAGCAAATTAAACAGAAGAGTGAGGTTTGTGATATGAAGTTTTGTGAGTGTGTGTGCTACAAAAAATAGCAATGTCTTAAATCTGTGAAAAACACAAACCTCATCAGGAACTTCATGCTGTGACTAACTATATATAATTTTACAGAGCTCCTTATGACACAGAACATGCCCACTAGAAGCTGACAGTAAGATTTTATTTTCATGTATCTGAATAAGGATGAGACAAACTGCTCAGCTCAATGTCAGGGATAAACACAGCCCTGATGCCCATCAGCAGGCTGTACTGCTGATGCCAGTCTGCATTCGGGATGGTTGTACAAGTAGAGTTTGCGAAATGCTTTGAAACGCTTCAAAATGAGAGGCTATCAGTATGGAAAATCCAACAACTGCATTACCAGACAGACAGATCCTTACTAGTCATCTTTTTGATATGCAAGCTGGAGCAACAAAGGTTGAAGAGCAGTGATACACAATGGGGAAAAAAAAAAAAGAGATAAATCAGAGGAACACTAGAAAAAACAGCTGCCTGATGATCAAAACAAAAAGGGTATCTGAAAGCACAAAGGCTTACTTCCCTCTTTAGAAAAGCCTGGACTATAAACCTGGTGGTGTGTCCTCTATGTGACTGTATACTCTGAGTATGCTGAAGCACAAAGCGTTGGGGATAACGCAAACTTCATGAGACTTAGGTGTTCCACTGTTGGGGTGGCTACCCAGCTTCTCTGAAATAAAAAGGAAAAAAAAACCAAAAAAAGACAAAACAGACAAAAAAAAAACCCAAACCACTTTGTAGTCATTTCTCTTACCAAGTCAGTCTGTGAGAGCACATACACTGATTTCAGGAGCAAACGGCCATTTTCTGCTTCCCCTTTCTGTTGTAGCAATTGCTCCAAAGCCAGACGAGCTTCCTCTGTTACCACAAAAACATTAAACTTTAATTTCTTAATGAAAGATGGAAATGCTGCATTGATCCTTTCTTAACAGAGCTGACAAATTTAACAAAATTACAGTACCTCCAGGAGTCCACTGAAGTGAATAGAAGGACATAAAAGGATTTTGATCCAGCATCAGGCTCAGGTCAGTTCATGTAAACTACATGTTTCAAACTGACAAGCTTCACTGGGAATACCAGCTCAGTTCATGAAGTCTGCCAGCTGACCAGTGAGAAGAATGTACAACAGCCACCAGGAAAGCCATGCATAGCTAGCAACTCTTCTCATTAAAGAAAGCTCCGAGAAATAGTGTGTAGCCTACTCTTTTACTGCATAGCTGCAGTATTACACATTTCTAGCTATGAAAGTTCCAAAAACAAGGTCAGCACAGCATACAAGGCCAGATCTTCAGTGCAATCATCCAAAACCAGTGCTAGCTCACACCTACTAAAAGATCTGGCTTGCTACACTTAGCACTTTCCTGCTCCCCCTTCATTTCCCTCATGGTAAGCACAGAGGACAAGCTGAATGACAGCACGTATCCAGAATAAGTGGATCCAGTGGATATAGTATGGGATCATTACCTGCAGGTTTGCCATTGAGATTCCTCTTAATTTCTTTTGTCAGAAGCTTGGAAACCTCACTGGCTAACAGCTGAATGTTGGGGAATACAATTGCTCCAGCAGACTGTTCCCAGGCCTGAAATCCAAGTGTAACAACATGTTAAGTCTTTCTGATACAGCAGGTCTTTGGTAGATTGACAAGTACTAATACATATAAATAAAAAAACATAAAGCTAACATTCCCCTGCAAGATTCCCTCCCCAGCCAGTATAGTCCATTAAGCAGTATTTGCCAGGCAGGCAAGAGCCTGACACTACAGATACAGAATTCAACCTGGAACTAGCTTTAGAATCACGTAAAGCACCTACTAAGGAGCATTTACATTATTTTCTCCATTGAATACAATGAAAACAATGTAAATGTTTGTCATAGCCCCTGTGTCACTAATTATTTGTATCAAAAAGCATGCTAGTCCCTTTCGAAAAACAATATAAACACCCTGTACCCTGAAGAAGTTACAGCTACAGTTGCCTAAGAATTTTTCAGTAAAAGTAAATCCTTCTCCAAAAACTGGTCTCCCCAAAACTATCGTCATAAACAAAACCTGATTTTCAGTTGAATAAAAAATAAAAATAAAAATTGTATTTTCTCTGTTCAGCCAGTCATTGCACAGTCTCAGCTGCTTAGAGACTGAAATGGGATTGGAACTGCTGCTCTCATGGAGGATTTGTAGCAGATCTGTCAAGAAGAAATCATGCTAATACAGGACTACTGCTCCCAAGTAGCAGTATACTGGCCAAGATTCACCTGAAACCGAAGTATTTATTTCAAGTCAATAAATTTATAAAAATCACAGAATGAACAAACAAGCAAAAGCCTTCGGGGGGGGGAGAAGTGGGGGGGCGTGGTTTTTGGTGGTGGTGGTTTTAATACATTCATAATGTTTCTGCCTTTCAATTCTACTCTATTTGGGGAGGAAAGTAAGGCTCATTAAATCAGCATTTCTTGCCAGACAGAAATAATCTTTGTTGCAAACTAAGGAAATAAAAGAAAACATGGCAAAAGGAGCTAAAAACCCAGCAATATTCTAGCCCAAAAGGCACCGGATGTGTTTTGCAGCAATATGATTTGCCTAACCCATCTGCATATGAGATTAAGATGTAAGCTGCCAGGCCTGGACTGACAACCCTGTCTGGCTAGGAATTTACAACATTACAAGACAACTTACATCATGAGTACAGATCGGTGCTAATATAGGAGAAGATGCACTTTTAAAATGCTGAGATGATGACAGTAAGGGTTTACCAGATCAGGATTTCTAAACATTTCCTATGCTATAAGAAGCACCCCTAAATAGGAAAGTATAGTCCTAAATGCATAGCTAGCCAAGGAAAACAAATTTATAGACAAGTTTATAAACAATTTATAAGTAAGTTTGTAAATTACTTGTTCAAGAATAGACAAGCAATTGAATGCAAAACTGACAAGAGTAACAACAGCAAGACTTGAGGTTTCCCTGCTCTGAGTCTGACAAACAGATCCCCTCTCAAATGTTTCTTAGCCTTGACTTTGGGGAAAAAAAAAATCAAAAGCAATAAAAAAATATTCCAGACTAGACTAATACTATTGCACTCAACTGGCCTCCAAGAATCAGGTACCATTACTTTTATATAGAACATTCAACTCTACACACAGCAATAGTGCAGCGTTCACCTCTAAATAGCAGGCTGTGACACTTCTGTCCCCAGTAACCTTGAAAATTTTCTTTAGAAAAGTTACCCCCTTCTAAAAGCTCAGAAAAATCAAGCTGTAAGACCAGATGATGAAAGGAAGATAAAAAAAAGACACCTGTTCTCCTAAAATAATTTGGAGCAGACACCCCATAACAGTCTGCCAAAAAAATCAGTGCAACTCTTTGTGAAAGAAGATCCTCTATGAACATATTTCCTTCCCTACCATTGATTTCAATCACTTGTTCTTTCTTTGCTGATGGCAGCTTGTGGACAAGCTATTTCTTTCCCCACAAACTGCCAGTTGTCTGTCGGCAATCAGGCAAGAACCTACTTTTTACTTCATTTTACTGCATTGACCTCTGGACCTGCACCCAACTCTTTTTTCTAGGCTACAAAAGTGTGACATGCAATCACACAGTGTGCTTATCAATTAATTTTCAAACAATCAACAATATTAAAACAACAAGCTAGTTTTTTCAGATTTTGACCATAAATGATTTTCAGAGACCCTTAGCTGCAGGAGCAAGAGCCACCAACTTCTCTACTTCTGATGTAGAAGTGAGGGAAGACCTGTAAAGAACAGAAGCAAGCTGGGCAAACACAGTGACAAGAAGCCCACAGCTACTTAAGAATACACAATAGTTGTCATTAAGTTAAACCCTTTTTCAGAAGAAAGTAGTGATAGATTCCTGCCCCTCTGCCTCAGAGAGGAACGTCCTCTGAACACTTCAGAAAGGACTTGTTATACTCACTCTTCTGCTAATAGAAAGAGCAGGATAAATTTTAGAAGTTCAGACCATATGCAGCAGAGAGCAGTAATCAAAGGTTCATAGAAATGCTATCATTATGCAAATATTTAGCCAGTCCATTTCACTACAGACCAGGCCTCTAATGTTCTGATGTGATTTTACAGGTGATCTTCCCGTGGGTCAGACACCAATCTCTAGACTACATTCTCTTTTAAGAACAGACCTAATCAGTTCCATATTCATCTTTGAGCCTATAAAAGATCTGTATCTGGAAGAGTATCAAACTGACTCCATTCCAGGATGTCTGCCTTCAGGGGAAACTCAGATAATATGGTATCAATGTAATCTGATTTTCTTTCTTCCTCTTAAGCCTGTTTCTACATGTTTAAGGTTCTGCCACAAGTTCCCTGTGTCTGATGTTGCCATCTGTCCTTCCTATTCCATGCTTCATGGAGAGATGCTAGCTCAAAAGCCAGACATGTAATAGAACATTCTGATACTTTCTGAGGCACCAAGAGGGAAGATACAGAGGGCACATTAAAATTACTCCCAGCCTAGGCCTGAATCACAAGCAGATGGCTAACATTTTCCTCCTACAGCTTTTCCTTCTACATCAAAGCATATCAGTGAGTAATGAGTCTCCACACCCCAGGTGGCTCCTGGTTAGTGCCCCCTCTCTCCAACCAACTGAGTAAGAGCTAAAGCACTCTAAGACAAAAAGACAGAGATGCACTGGCATCTGCTTGATCAAACAAGGAAAGGAAAAGCAAGAGATGAAAAACCTCCAAGGAGAGAGTAGATTTATGCAGAGTCCGCTGTTAAACAGGAGGAAGCAAGGTAGTTTCTGTAAGAACTTCATAACATGTACAAGTCAAACTGACATGCGTTTCCCCAAGCCAGCCCAGGGGCTTAGTACAAAGCAGAAGGCTGGTACGTGAAGGGAGTAAAAGTCACATGGGGAAGGACATCAGGACTCAAAGCTAAAAGGCCAGATCCTCTACAATGTACTCCTCAATCAATGATGCAATGCCAAAATACTCTAGCCACACATCTGAACCTAAATGCCAACAAAGAACTGCAAAGCTCCACAGATACATCTAAGGAAAGTGAAGGGGAAGAATCTCTCTTAGGGCACAAAATCAAGTGTTAAGCTAATGAGAAATGCACATCTCCATTCTGAATATATTCTGTAGCCAAAATATCCTTTAGGAATTTAAAATTCCATCTTTGCAAGCATTATTGTAATTCAGAAAATCACTTTCTACAACCCTAAAGCATATGAAGTTCAGTCCTACAGAAGGGAAACACATGGTGGGTGTGCATATGCATAACATGACCAGTTCCTTAGCCATACTCAGCTTGCCTCCTGTGGAATAGCTGTCCTTTGACCCACCAGTACTAAAGTTTATTTCTCATGTGTCATGATAAATAAGCAATTTCCTGCTTTGCTGTCCAATTTTTAATTCCTCAGACTTCTAGACTTTATAGCTTTCATCATCTTTGTTCAGTAACAACTTCCTCAGTCCTTTGAAAATTTCACTCCAAAAAAATGACCTTCACATGGAAAGCATTCTTGCTATTCATACTTTGTTAATGATCAGCAAATCTGAAGTTGTTCTACATAATCTCTTCTCACCAAGACTTGCTTTCTTCATGTTCACTATATGGTATTCAAAATTTAAAGCCACAACAGAACTCAGAAACCTTGAGATCTGGGAATTTCAATTTCATTGTAAATTTGAGGCAGGAAAACCTCAGCAGATTTTCACAAAAAGCCTGCAATACATTGCTTACAAGAGGGGGAGGGAGCAGTTTGGAGAGGCTATCTTCCACAGCAAAGCCTATCTTTGTTGTGATGAATTTATACCCTCAAAACATTATGGATGTATGTTTTCCATGGAGCTTCAAGAAGAAGGAAGACAGGAGGTCTGAAAACAGCTCTAGGAAAAGCAGAATAGGTAGCTCTTGCTCCAAGCAAAAAGGTTGTATCTTGTTGCTGTGCTGTCTCAAAAAAAGAACAGTGCAATTTTCAGCACACCATTTAAAAAGCAGATCCATGGAATAAGAAGGTGCTCCTCTACAGAAAACTGTCAGATCACCAATCCTGATCTGACTTGGAAGAGCATTCTTTGAAGGCTGAGGAAGGAATGCTGCCCCTTTGCAAAGCCAGAATTTTTGTGACCTGATAAAGCTGTGGTGAGCTCCCAAGAGAGCCAAGCCTGCCCCAGCACATGTTGTGCCCTATGCAGAGAGAGAGTGACACGTTTCCAGTGACAGCCACATATGCAGAGAAACAGCTCTTCTGCTCAAATATAGCCTTTGGTTCAGGAGGGAGACTCTTCAATGCAAACAAATCCAGAAGTTGAGAGGAAGTGTTGAAAAGTCAAAGCTTTGTTCAGTAATCATAAAATATCTGTAGGGCCATTTAGATTAAATGAGAAGGCTGCTTCTGAGACTCCAGGCTATACACTCACTGCCTTTTCAGACCCTTCCATTCATTTTGTCTGCACTGCCTTGGACCAGGGCAAGCTTGTACTTAAACACAGCAAACTCTTCACCATAGGCATCACCAGATCCTACCTGCAACTCAATTGTTTGCATCACACTAACACCAATGAGTGACCTAATTCAGTGCTGATAACTGACACCAACATCTACAGTGGTTTCAAAGTCCTGCTCTGCACCGGGACTTACAAGCTTCACAGGTTCATGCTCCGTCTAGCTGAGTGAAATGTTTATGACCATCTGGAAGTTAATCCTGCTTTACTGTCATGGACACCAAAGATTTCATAGCCCTGAGCACAGTGATTTCCCTGTACACGCAGTTCAAAATGTCCCTCTCACTACAGAGTATCCCTTTTTATGTCCCACAATGCTTCCATATAAACAGAGTGACCATGTCTTTAACATTATTTTTTTTCTCACCTACCCACCGACGACTTATTAGAAAATCAACTCAGCTAGGTAGGGAACAGATGGATCTGAGTTTGGTCACTCAAGAACACTGAAAACTCACAAGTACAGGTGGCTGAAATACGATATCATTAAAACATAGTTTCACCAAAACCAAGCTTTTATTTTCTTTCTGAAAGACTTACATAGTGAGAGTGTAAAAACACAGATTCAATACCCAGAGATACCCAAGGTAATTCAAGAGAAAAACAATTCTTCTGTACTACAACATGGCCACAGTACATTTAAAGATAGGCCAGGTTTTCTCCTCCTCTCAGTATAAGCTCTGCCATTCTGTTGCTATATGGTCCACTCAAACAGTTCCCTGTACATTTCACAAACTCCAGCAAACAAAACCAACCCATAAGGCTCCTATTCATCACAGAGCTCTTCCAGCTTCACCTTTCAATATAGCCATCTCAGAAATAGTTGGCTGATGGAAGGTCTAGGGCATGGGCAAGGGCAGCTAGCTAAAATGTTCTCATTCTCAGCTGTGTCCCTCACCTACAGTGCGACCTTCCTCTCCTCATGCCACAGTTTCCCTGTCTATAACACAACTCCTCTCTGAAGCACTAAAATTAGACATCAGCACTGTCATTAAGCCCCAAATTCCCTCTTAACACTGTACCCCTGCATTTCCCCTAGGTGGCTGCATGCCACAACCACATTTTCCCAGACTGAAACTGTGCTCAGCCCCCCACTAAGTAATAAAATAGATGAGGCAGACATGAAGTGACCACTTCACAGGGTACTCTGAAACATGCCTGTCTCATCAACGTATCCCTTGACTCCAGGAACAGAATTTAGCCATTCATGAAAGTAAATCAGTGCTCCCCCAGATACTTTTCTCATGCTAACATAGCAGGTTAGTTAGATGAAAGGAGGACAAGCAACTGTTTCCCCGGGCTTCCAATAGAATAAAAGTAATTATCACCTAGACAAAAGGATCACATTCCAATTAACTCCACTGGCAGTTAGGGTGACCACAGAACACACAGAGCAACAGAAACTCAAATTCACAGCCTTGGCATCTTCATCAAAGGCAACAAGGAGAACAAACCTTTAAGAAGGGGGGAAGAAAGTCAAGCAGCCTTCTCTGTTGCTCCTCTGGGATAAGAAATTGAGCCACCTGCTCATACTCTACAAATTGTCTGCCTAGAGTCTCCCACTGGAGGGTATGGCTCTGGGGTGGCTTGTCCTTGCTGTGTGCAGGCTGTCCTGGCACTTCTGCTTTGTCTCCATCATCAGGGCTTTGCTCTTGCTGTTCTGTTTTGCCAGGTGAATCCTCCCACTGCCACGTGAGTTCAGCTGCTTTGTCCATGCTAAAATGAGACCTGAAGTTAAAGATACTGTGTGATTTACAGTTAGCATCATCTCTTACCAGTCAACTGTCCCATGAAACTAGACACTGACAGTTTTAACTACTGGAGCTGGGGAGTTTAGAAGTATGGAAATGCTGGCAGCCACTGACTCTTTTCCAATCCTGATGGCAAAGCACTCTGCTCCTGGACAAGAGCATTACCACCCTGCAATCATATGAACAAGCTCTCTCCCATGAGACACGTGTACATGTCCTACACAACTCATCTGGGCTTTGGCAGGACAAACTGGTAAACCATGCAGGAAATCTGGATTCCAGCTCCAGCTTTGCCACTGAGCCAGATCCTCTCCCTATACTTCAGCCACCCCAATTGTAAAACAAGTCATAACTATTACCATCATCAGATCTGCAACAGAAGAGCACTACCCATGAGCCAGATTACACATTTCACTGAGTATGGATGCTAAACTAAGCTGCACATTTCTGATGCATTCCTCACCTAGAGTGAGGTTGAAGCACTGGCTAGAAAAGGAGCTGTGTGGAAAAGCCAAGGATTCCCCACATGGGTGTGCTGGCCCAAACCCGCAGCAACATTCAGCGCAGATGTACAGCTCTGTACAAGAGATAGGTATTTTTACTACAACATTACCTGTTTTGCTGATCCTGTAAACTGAAATGGATATGCCTCAATGAAGAAGCAAAGTGATTCTAGCAGCCTTATTTCCATCAAATTAAACTTACAATGGGTCCATCTTGCACTATAGGTAGAGGAATCCTTCTGGTATCTTCATCTCAACTCCAAGTCCTCTCATCTACTTTACAGCCCTGTTTTCATCCATAGTCTTCTGGGAGGTCACTGACACAGCTTTGAATCCACAGCAACCCTACTCCTTTGCCATAGCCTTCTGTGAGCTCACCCTGCTACCCAGAGCCTACATAATGACAATGCTTACACCAATGGAAATCAGGCTTCTCCAGTTTCCATTAAAATCAGCCAAATGCTTATTGGTGTCTAGGATATCGTCTGACTACTCAAAATATGACACATAAATTATCATAGTGTGGGTAGGCAGCTGGGGAGTTGTCACCAAGATGAACGTAGCTCATTACTTTACTTACCAAATATATTGTCTTTTAAGACCCTAGAAGAATCTTTAACATATCATTACACCCCCTCAAAGAAAATCACCAATGTACCTCCATTTCTAGGCAACAGGTTCCTTCTCTACAGTGTCTCTTTGATTGCAATTCTAGCTTGTCAATAAAAATGCCAAAAAGCAAACATAACTAAAAAACTGAGTTAGATGTGCACTACCAATACATACACCCCTTAAAATAATTTTTTTTAAAAAGACTATTATGAGACTAGTTTAGCAATTAGGAGCCAACACTACTACTAGATTTGGGATTCTCTTCCTTCACCATCCATCAGTTACACAGCTTGCTTACTGCTTGCATCCTACCCCCTCCAAGCCAGACGAACCAGTTTCACTTCCACACTCACGCAGTAGCTCCATACTGCAGAGATGAAGAGGGTGACATTATCTTGTCACTGTGCACCACATCACCTGCAGCAAGGTGATGGTCCCAGCAGATACCTATGCTTGGATCTAAATGCTGATCCTTCACACTACAGCAGAGGGTAACTTATTCTACCACAGCCCATACTCTGTCCTTTGCTAGGAGATAGAAGGCTACAAAATTTTGACCAGTCTCCAAGGATGTCAATCTGGAACTTCCTACATCAACAACAACATTTTGTGTTTCACTGCTGTTGTTTCCCTTAATTATCTGTGCTAAGACAACACAGCCCTCTGAGCAGAAGAAGTGTTATCACTGTCTGCACAGAGTAAACAGGAAGACTCTGTTCCTCATGACTGTGTGGGAGGTACATTTGTCATATGTTATACTTAACCCTAGTATGGGATTTTGGCCCACTTGAGTCATTGTGAAGCTGTACAGTGTGTTGAGAAAGCCTGGGTACTGTTCTAGGGGCTTCAGTGAGCATAGTTCAGAGTTACTTTTTCAGTGAGGCTGCTTTTGCATCCCAAATGGCACCATTCTCTTCCTAAGGGAAATCTCTCACCTTGGAAGCTACTCTGCTAAACCTAAATCAATGCTAAGTAACAAGTAACTCACTCTGCCTTTTCTTGTGTCTACAGTTTCATTCGGACTTCTAAATCTTTTGTGTTTTCTGTTCCTCTTGGAGGATAATTATTCTTCTAGACCAATCACAATATCACAGGGTCCATTGGTATTAAGGATAGCTTAGGTATTTTGAAAAGATCTTGTATGTTGGCTGTCTTCTACATCCCACAATTTGTCCTTATCCTCAGTGTAAATTAATGGCTTATTTCAGTTTTAGTAAGTTATAAATATCACAATGATACAAAAAGTAAAGTCTAAATAATTAAGATTTTAAAAGACATGAAAGTGAAAATATATCAAATAAACTTGATGCTATCATTCAGAAAGTAGTGTGAGGTAACAGAGAGGAAGTGGAACTTATTCATGTATTTTCCCTTTTGTTCTAAATTAAGCTTGTGTGAAACCACACTGCATTGCAGCTACGCCTTTTCAGACTGGTAAGACAAAAGGGAAGAAAGGCCTGACCAAAGATGGCAGAAGCACGGGCAGAATGCTGATACTAGAACTTTACTGGCTGAACAAGCATGATTTTTTAAATGACATCTTAATTATATTTATCTGGGGTTAACTCCCCCAGCAGTCCAAAGAATGATCCTGTACAGCTACAAAATCCCAATTTGTACCAAGATCAAGAAGTTTACTTATACATTTAAAATCATTTATTATCAGAGAAGGGTCTCACGGCAAGATGGGTGACCAAAACACAATCAAGTCTCATGCCAAATTTCATAGTTTGGTCCACTTTTTATGGTAAGTATCTGCAAAAAATATCAGATATTTGGGTGTACATGGAAATCTTTAATCTCCAAAAGTACATGAAAGCAAAATGAGGACTACAATTTGCCTTCTTGTTTACTCCAACTGTCCAGATGACAAGAGGCATCTTAGACTCAATATCAGACACCTAGTACTAGGACTAACTGCTTTAACTATCCCTTCTCCTAATAGCCTTTTCTTGACTATTAAAACCCAGGATTCTGGTGACTATCAGAGACACATGGCTTACAGCACTCCAAAAATCCACTGTGTGATACCTCTTCATATGCCTTTGCTTTCCTGGGCAGCCAAGATAAATCTGTTCATTAAACAGTCATGCCAGTCAATCATTTTAAATGCTAAAAACAGGGATTCCACTACCTCCCCAGGAAAGTTGTCTGATGCCATAACAACCCCAAGCAGTAGAAAGCATTGCTTATTTCCTTCATGAACCACCTTATCTCACAAATTATAGTTCTCTCCCAATTCAATCACAAACTCCCCCTTTGTGGCTCACACCACTCTGTGCTCACAGGAAATGACAGTACCTCAGAATGAACACTGTGCCAGATGCTGTCCATCTACTACTCCCTTACCTCTGTCCCTCCTAATCACCTTGGTTCTTCCTCCCTGAGCTCCCTCTGCCTTTCCTAAATTATCTACACCTATCAGTTCTATGTCTAATGATCATACTTGACATATTACATGAGGCAAACCTAAAAACACCACCAAGAAGATTTATAATTTGATGTCACTCTATTTATTGCAGAACAATACGAGGACTGCAACGAATTAAAACAAGTTGCAAAATTCAATATCCTACCCATCCTTGCCAGGTCCATTTAATTGTAAATTCTAAGGGGAAGGTATTCTTTCTTCCTAAGTTCTGGCACAGCAATTTATACAACATGAGCCTAACCTGGCTGGTGTCTTGAAATGCAAATAGCTGACAATATACAAATAACAGAGGGGTTTTAAAACACTTGTCAGCTTAGAGAAGGTTGAATACTGTTCAAAGAACAAGTCCCATTTCAGTAGGGCACAGCCCCTATTTTTTCAGCAATAGAAATACAGTTTCAGCTTGTTTCAAGAAGGTGTGACACTCTTACTACTAAAGGAGTTGCACTCATTTACGCTCAGACTTCATTTGTCCAAGCATATTTTTACTTTTTGAGTACATCTAAGTTGGACAAAGCATTTCTGCAGTGCAACCTCACAAATCATTATTTCAAACACTTAACTGCATTCCTCTTTATTTTTGTTTGAAGAGCATCTCCATGCAATCCAAAAGTAGCTATAAAACTGACTTAGGCTCTCCCTCATGTATCCACTCTTCTTTTTTTTTTTTTCTGTTTTAAAAAGTAGCTTCTAAATATCTAATTGGGAACTGTTTCTTTGACTTGTGTATACCCCTACTGCAGCCAAGAGAGAAGCAGAGATTTGGGGTGCACTTGCTTTTGAGATTTGGTGAAGTAATGCCCCCATCTCAAGAGCAAACAGAATGCTTCTGGTGATTCACAGACAATATAGTTGCAACAAACTCGAAGGAACAAGACCAGGGCAATCCTGATCATCTCAACACAACAGCTCATTAGATAAGGATATGCATTTAAACCAAATCCAACAAGTCTCCACTAGCAGCAGCAACAGATATTCCCCTTACATCTGCAATCCTATTACCACCCCTAGATTAAAGGATACAAGCAAACCACTGATCCTTTTTCCTCCTTGTACTGCAGTTTAGGGTCAACTTTGACTGAAACCTTTTCTGTTTGAAAATGATCCTACTACAACAAACCAGTTGCAGATAATACAGCAGTTTCCTTCAACAGTTAAGAGTCTGTTCCTTTTTCTTTCACAACAGATCTCTTTACATACCTGGGCTCCTAGATTTGGCAGCTCCTGTTGCAGTCAATAACCACATCCAGAGAAGGGAGCATTACTGCTTCTGTCCTCCTAGGCATTTTGGTGCATGCAGCAGCTCCCACTCTGCTCTTTAAACTTTCCACTATTAATCACCTGATTAGCTGCTGCACTTATTTCCTGAGGAAAGCAGAAGTGAAGAGCAAATGAACCACATGCTTGGGGCCCACCAAGCTCCCAAAGCAACTTAGAACAATTCAGCTTATGCACAAACCTGGCAGGCATTGCATGCTTCTCCCTGGGTCAAGAGTAACCAGATATTTCTCCCCATACCATATTCACAAAGAAGGGGGGGGGTGTTCTTTTTGTTTTTAAATTTAAGGTTTACTGAACTACTACAGAATACATCACTACAAAGCTCATGCTCTCTGTGCAACCTGTGCCCAAAAGACAGGCAACAGTTGGAGTCCTTCCTCAAATGCAGTTTCCTTAAAATAAATACATCTGAATGCTGAGGTGAAGGGTAAGTCCTTGACCTCTCTACTAAAACAGTCAAGGCAGCTACTCAGATCAAGAGGCAAACAAGCACTGTAAGCTCACTCACAAAATAAAGCCTAGATTAGCTATGGGGTTGGTGGAAGACTACTTCTCAGTTGTCTAGTTGCTTTTTTGTTCTCCCTAATAACACACCTGAAAGGCTTTATAATTGGTTTTTAAGGGGAGGTGGAGTTTAAACTCCACAGGAAATTCAAGTGTTTCCTAAACTGCTTCTCTGCGAGAATTGTATGGTGACCTTGAGAATCAGTGGGAATCATGGCCTTACAGTGACTGAAACCTGAGGGGATTCTACCTAGCTGGTTAAAGCCATCCGTTTTCTGTTAACATCCACTTCATTCAAATGCCTGAAAAAGTATTCAGGAGAAAAACTAATTTCCTCTTCCAGCTAAGCTAGGGCAGTATCCGCACTGGAGGCTGCTCATGTTTCTGAAAGTAGAAGCAGCAAGTCTTAAAAAGGACTGATTTCACTGTTCGATAGGGTTAAGTAATAAGACAGGACAGCAATTGCCTATATACCGCAGGGACCTCAATACAGCAATGCTTCTGGCACAGAGCAGTCCCAGAGGATTGTTCTCGTCCCTTACTGTGGAAGTGTATTTATTGAAAGAAAGATCAACAATAGAGGCAGCAGCAAAATCATGGGTTTAGTTCACCCCCTTACAGATTATACCAGGAATTAAGGAGCTCTGTAGCTTTGCTGCAAAGAGAAATATACTGAGGAAAATCCTGAAGAAAATACTGCACTCTAATCTGTACAGACAGTAGCCTTAAGTTGATCAGGTTTCGGAAAGCATTAGCTAAACTAAGCATCTACAGGGTGTTTTCCAAGCAGATGCAAGTTCACACTGAGCTACCCACACCCAGGGTAGCTCCAGTGAATGTCACATTTGGCCACTTTAGTGAGCTCCACTGAGACACGCACAGGTCTGGCTGAGCTCAGTGCTGCACCAACATGGCTGCGAGGCCCCTGGGCAGCTCTGAGCACAGGCTGAGCAAGCTCACACAGCCTGCAAAAGGCTGTGCCTACACATCCGCTACTTTTCTGCTTTAGGCCGTTTACATATTGGACAATACTTTCCCAGCTGGAATCTAGCCAACATTGTTTTCCCTTTCCTAACTCAGAAACAAGCCTAAATGTGCTCCATTTCCACCCTTTTAGTGTCAGTTTAAAATCACAAAACAGAACACCATTTGCAGTAGCCCTTCCATGCTGTTTCATCAGAGAGGTTTATTTCCCAGGAGCCTTCCCTATCCAGTGGTGCCCCCCTCACTAGATGCTGTCAGGACTCAAGCAGCCACACAGTCATTAGTAGATTTCTAATCCACACGGCAGAGGAAGCACCATTTCTCTTTTTCATTCTACACTAACTGCTGATGGGGCTGAAAGTCCAGAGTTTCAACATGCCCTCCTGCTTCACTGAAGCAAAACAGCTGTAACCAAATTATCTGCAGTAAAAATAACTCCAAGGGGTAAAGAGAAGCTAATAGCTAATGTAGTAGGAGACAGTGCCACAACTCTCTTTGTCAGTTTGGGCTCTTTATATTAATGACCCCTTGCACTGTGCCTCCACCTACAAAAATGGAAAGAAAAATCCTTCTTTTCTGCGTCCTTTTTCCCCAATCTCATAGGGAAAAAAAAAAAGCATGTTTCCCATATACTTGCATTTGCATCTCTGTACAGGGCACCTAATTCAAAGGAATCCTCATCTTGATTTAAGGTTTCTGGAAAGGGCACTAATAACCTCCTGGACCCAGGAGCTAGCTCTACCAACACTGACTGGAAAGTGCCATCTGATAGGGGCAGCACTCTTAAGTAGATCATGCAAAGCCCAGTGGAGATAAGATGTCCTGCCTGAGAGGACATACAGCAGGCTTCCTGAGGCAAGGATCTGGTCCACCTGTCTCACAGCATCAAATAATGTCCCCTATGTTGATTCTTATTATACTTCTCTTCTCTTTGCCACTCCAACCTGCAGACACAAGTGGAAAAACCCTGTTTCATGCCTTTACGTTAATACCACCCACATGGAGGTATCTTAGTGGTCCAGAACAGCTAGAAGCACAGCATTTCTCCAGCTTGAGGCTGGAGGTCAGCTACTGCAGGTTTCTCCAGAAACCCAACTTGCAGTACGTTTCAGTTGCATTAGATTCACCAAATTGGGCTGACTGATTACACCAAGAGCAAACATGTCCTCTGGCAATTGCTGTTCAGTTCCCATTGCCCAAGGGGCTGATAGTTCAGCCCAACTTGCAAACCCAAATGGGATGGAGCTTTGCCGAAAAGCCTGTATTTCTCCCTTCAGCAAGTTTCTGTCCTTGGAGACATAAAAAATAAAATGCAGCTGATTTTGCTGAGACAATACATTTTTCTGCTGCACATTCATAACTTTCAATTTAGAAAAAAAGCCAATTAAATGCATGTCCCTTTCAACACTGCAGTGTCCAGAAGTTGAGTTAGCTGCAGGTTTTTTTCCACTCTTCACCTTTCCTGCTAAAATCCAGCTATCTTTTTTTTTTCTTGACAAAAAGAATGTTGATTAAAAAATGTTCATCAAATCATTTTTCATTTATTTAACGTCATAAAGGGAAGCGGCTGTGTTTCATTTTCCTCCCCTCTTTTCAATGGTAGAACAGAAGCTGACAGTGACACTGCAGAGAAAGGCAAGGCAAAAATTTAAACCATCTGCTTAAACATCATTTTCACTCATCGTTTTTCTCAGCAAACCTTGAAATCTGCAATAAAGGAGGCGCTCAGCTCCTTCAGCAAATCTTCCCAGAGAAGTGAAAGCAGTGAGCTACAAAGCGAAAAGCCGCAGGACTGTGAGCTTGAGCAGCTCAGCTCCTCTCCCTCTGGCACACACACAGGGGAGGCCTGGAGCGGCAGGGAAGGCCACCCTACCTCTTTGGCTGGGTTTTCCTGGGAAGGCAGAGCTCCTGGGAGGTGGGAAGGAAAAGCCAGCTTCTGCTGGTGCTGCCAGGCAGCCACAAACTGGGCCAAGGCCCTCGAGAGGCAGCCTTACCACCCAGGCCTGCAGCCCCCAGGCCACACCACCACCATGTCTGAGGAAAACAAGGCAGCATGTGCTGATGCATGGCCACACTATGCAGACTGTAAAGTAACTTGCATATTTTTATACCTGCACAGATAACTAAATTTCAGCTTTAAATTAAATGGAGCTCATGCTGGTGAAACCACGACACTGGTAGCTGGTAAAGACGTACATCATATCTGCGAGGCAACGTTTCCTAAGCACACTTAGTCTGGGTCTGGAGGTCTGGTAACACCACTGACTACTTTGGCACCATGACTGCTGGGCTGTAAAAAGACAGGGCAGTTTGCAGTGTTCGTGCTGGAGTCAAGGTCCTAACTTGTCTCAGGAAAGGGATACCATTTCCTTCCCCTGGCATTTCTGCCAGAGCAAGGCCAGGCAGTCTGCAACCAGCCCTCTGTGCCTTCCGACATCCAGCCTGTACCTTGGCACTGGTAAGGTTTGATCAGTAGTAGCAGTGTTACGTGATAAGGACAATTGGTCACATGAAATTCTGCTATTTCAAAACATTTCATTGGAAACTGGAACAAATTCCCTCCATCAACAATAATCTGTAAATCAAAATGGGATTTCTTCCAATGCTTTTGTTACTTAAACAGGAGTGAACCAAAGTATATCTAATAGCCTGCATCTTAGAGGTCAGACTGGAGCAGTGGTTTTCAGGCTTTTCCAGTCTGTGCAGTCCTGAAGTAGTTTCCTATGAACCCTTACACTTGCTGTGTAAGTCTGCTGCTTGACACCACCCCCGCTTTGCTCATCTTTTTTGGCTCCTTTAAAAGTAGTCACGGGGGGGTGGGGCAGTCACTGGACTATATAATCACAGAAATATCCTAAATAATTTTAAACTACTTTTTTTTAAAATTCTGTGCTTAACTAAATGCCACCAAAATTATTCCAGAGTCAGTAAAACAATATCAACTTTTAAAAACACAAGAAAAAAGAAGGCACATTTAAAAATTGGTTTGTAACAAAAGTGAAAACATTCTTGTTTGAAACTGTCAGACCCAAACATCTTGATCAAATGAACAGAATCTTTTTTTTTTTCCCCAGAAGAAAAAAGTATCAAATATGAAAGTTCCTCTGGGAAGCTGCTATTTTGATTAAATGCCACCTACTGACTAGCAAAATGTTGTTGAGGAAAATTTTTAAGGCAGCTTGACTGAACACATGATCTCCACACTAGAAGGCATGTTAGTCTAATGAGATTGAGGAAGTTGAAAGGCTAATGCAAAATATAATGGCATACCATTTCTCCCCCCTCCTGTACCTCAGATTAACTTTCTACTACAGGATACACAGGAATTCATTGTTTTCATGATCAACTCAAAAGTTGTCAAATGAAAGGATTATGATACAGAAGTTCTGCAGGAAAATTTTTACAAATACTTACAAAATAGAAAGGTAGACTTTAACACATAGCGCTTATCAGAAAATACCACTCTCAGACACAGCCTTAGACAAAAAGCACAAGATATAATTACATAAACACATATTGACCAAGACCTATTTTCTTGGAAGATTTACTCTTTTCACTCTCTGCAAAAGAAGGACCAAAACTTCTGCAGAAAACACCACTTTCTTAAGTGTCAGAAATTGGTCCCAGTTCCTGTTTAACATCCCTCTTTTACTCTCTGCAAGGGTGTTGTGTAGCTTGCACAGGCTACAGCAACTCTCATCAGCATCTTAGAGGAAACAGGGAGCTTTAAGTTCAGCCTAAACAAATTAAGCAAAATCCTTGCAACACAAGTATGAGAGCAGACGTTTTTCCATCTTTGATGTGCCTCATACTAACTACTATTATTTTTCCTTTTGCAGCTCCCAAGTCTATTTATAAACTCCTGCTCCTGTGACCTTGCTCTTCTGTAAGCTGCTGTGGTAGGTTGACCCTGGCTGGGCACCAGGTGCCCACCAAAGCCGCTCTATCACTCGCCCTCCTCA
>NW_010972604.1:878871-881696 GCF_000737465.1 Haliaeetus leucocephalus
TACCAACACTTACAACTGAAACTACATACTTAAACCACCTTTATACCCAACATACAGGTTTATACATTCTTATTAACTACTATCCCCTGTCCTTTAACAGATACATATTCCATGGGCTTCTTCCACTCCTCCGGATGTTCACAACCAAGCTATGACTTGGGCCTCATCTGTCAAGATGAGTGGTCAGGACAGGAGAAGCAGTATGTTCAATTGTTGGGCACCAACACCAGTTTGGTTTGGGTCACCATTGCACTCATCTGGTTCCTTGCAAAATTCACTCTTCCGTGGTTCAGGTCATTCCTGCTACATTTCTTCCTACAACATACAACTTACATCACAGATTATTTTTCCCTCAAGGTTATATGTGCTTGAGGCATACACCGGGTCTCCCCATCCTTCCGCATTACCCACCAAGTACACCCAGATCCTTGAGCAAAGACAATCCCACAAATGGGTTTGCCTTTTCCCATGGGAGGTGCAATCCACACTGCCTTCCCCATGTGCACTACGGGGACCTTATCTCCTCCCACAGTATGTAGGGGTTTTGTTTGGGCAGGACCAGGACGGTTAGCAGGTCCTCTGGTGTTAACTAGCCAAGCGGCTTCTGCTAAATTTGTATCCCAATGCTTCCGTGTCCCATTGCCTGGCGCTCTCAACATAGTCTTCAACAGTCCATTATATCTCTCAGTTTTTCCAGATGCTTGCGGGTGATAGGGGATGTGGTACACCCACTCAATGCCATGTTTCTTTGCCCAGGAGCTTATGAGGTTATTTCGGAAATGAGTCCCATTGTCTGATTCAATTCTTTCTGGGGTACCGTGTCGCCATAAAATTTGCCTTTCAAGGCCTAAGATGGTGTTTCGGGCAGTGGCATGGTTTACAGGATATGTTTCTAGCCAACCAGTAGTTGCTTCCACCATCGTGAGTATGTAGCTCTTGCTTGATGTGTTCATGGCAGTGGTCCAGTGTAGTCAATTTGCCAGGCCTCGCCATATCAAAAACCCAGCCACCACCCTCTGTTCCAGGGAGACTTTACTCTGGTGGCTCGCTTGATTGCAGCACTTGTTTCACATTCATGAGTGACCTGTGTGATGGCCTCCATGGTCAGGTCCACCCCTCGGTCACGAGCCCATCTGTTGCATCCCTCCCTACATGTCCTGATGTCTCATGGGCCCATCGAGCTATAAATAGCTCACCCTTATGCTCCCAGTCCAGGTCCACCTGAGCTACTTCTATTTTGGCAGCCTTGTCTACCTGTTCATTATTTCGATGTTCTTCAGTGGCATGGCTTTTGGGCATGTGAGCATCTACATGATGTACCTTTAGAGCCATGTGTTCTACACGGGCAGCAATGTCCTGCCACAATGCAGCTGCCCAGATGGGTTTACCCCTGCATTGCCAATTGGTCTTCTTCCACTGCTGTAGCCACCCCCATAGGGCATTAGCCACCATCCATGAGTCAGTATAGAGATAGAGTACCGGTCGCTTTTCTCGTTCAGCAATATCTAGGGCTAGTTGGATGGCTTTCACTTCTGCAAACTGACTTGACTTGCCTTCTCCTTAAGTGGCCTCAGTGACTTGTCATTTGGACTCCACACAGCAGCTTTTCACTTCCGATGGTTCCCTACCACACAACAGGATCCATCAGTAAACAAAGCATAATGCCTTTCGTCTTCTGATAACTCATTATATGGTGGTGCCTCTTGGGCATGTGCCACCTCCTCAGGCGATGCTCCAAAATCTCTGCCTTCTGGCCAGTCCGTGATCTCTTCCAGGATTCCTGGGCAGTTGGATTTCCCCAGTTGAGCTTATTGTGTGATCAACGTTATCCACTTACTCCATGTAGTGCTGGTTGCATGATGTGTAGAGGGGATGTTTCCTTTGAACATCCAGTGTAGCACGGGCAATCGTGGTGCCAAGAGGAGATATGCTTCTGTACCAACAACTTCTGAAGTGGCTCAAACCCCTTCATATGCTGCTAGTATCTCTTTTTCAGTCAGGGTGTAGTGGGCTTCTGATCCTCAGTACCCCTGGCTCCAAAACCCTAATGGTTGACCTCAGGTTTCTCCTGATGTTTTCTGCCACAGGCTCCAGGTGAGACCATGCTCCCCAGCTGCAGTGTAGAGTACCTTTTGCACATCTGGTCCTGTCCGGACAGGCCCAAGAGCTACCACATGAGCTATTTTCTGTTTAATATGCTCAAAGGCTTGTTGTTGCTCAAGGCCCCACTCAAAATAGTTCTTCTTTCGGATTACTCTATAGTCACAGCTTGTGAGCCCTCTCTATACCCTGGAATATGCATTCTCCAGAGCCCCACAAGGCCTAGGAAAGCTTGTGTTTCCTTCTTGTTAGCTGGTGGAGATATAGTTGCTATCTTGTTGACCACATGTGTAGGCACATGACAGCGTCCATCCTGCCATTTTATTTCCAAGAACTGAGTCTCCTGTGCAGGTCCCTTGACCTTGCTTTTCTTTATGGTGAAACCAGCTTTCAGAAGAATCAGAATTACTCTTTTTCCCTTCTCAAACACTTCTTCTGCCTCGTTGCCCCACACAATGATGTCATCTATGTATTGTAAATGTTCAGGGGCATCACCCTGTCCCAGTGCAGTTTGGATTAATCTGTGACAAATGGTAGGGCTGTGCTTCCACCCCTGGGGCAGTCAGTTCCAGGTGTATTGGACACCTCTCCATGTGAAAGCAAACTGTGGCCTGCACTCTGCTGCCAAAGGAATTGAGAAAAATGCATTGGCAGTGTCTGTTGTAGCATACCACTTGGCTGCCTTTGGCGCCAGTTCATAATGGAGCTCTAACGTGGCTGCTACA
>NW_010972604.1:881706-881927 GCF_000737465.1 Haliaeetus leucocephalus
GCTCAGTGGTGGTGTCACTTCATTCAGGCCGTGATAGTCTACTGTTAACCTCCACCCTCCATCAGACTTTTGCACTGGCCATATGGGACTATTAAAAGGTGAGTGAGTCTTGCTGATGACTCCTTGGCTCTCCAGTTGATGAATCAGCTCATGGATGGGAGCCAGGGAGTCTCGGTTTGTCCAATATTGCCGACGGTGCACTGTCCTGGTAGCGATTGGCA
>NW_010972604.1:881975-883375 GCF_000737465.1 Haliaeetus leucocephalus
AGAGGCCAGGCAGGGTAGATAGCTGTTTGATCTTCTCTGCATTTACAGTGGCTACACCAAAAGCCCATCGGTACCCCTTCGGGTCCTTGAAGTACCCTCTCTTGAGGTAGTCAATGCCAAGGATACAAGGAGCCTCTGGGCCGGTCACAATGGGGTGCTTTTCCCACTTGTCCCCTGTCAAGCTCACTTCAGCCTCCAGTATAGTCAATTCTTGGCATCCCCCTGTCACTCCAGAGATCCAGATGGGTTCCGTGCCCCTGTATCCTGATGGCATCAGTGTACACTGTGCACCAGTGTCTACCAAAGCCTTATACTTCTGTGGGTCTGATGTGCCAGGCCATCGAATCCACACAGTCCAGTATATCCGGTCATCCCTTTCCTCCTCCTGGCCGAAGGCAGGGACCCTCTATTGCTGTTCCTCATCAGAGTATTCACTGTCTGACCCTTGTGGTGCCAGACCAGAAGTCCCCTCACCAGAATCAAGGCAGGTGGTTTCAGTTCTTCTATGCCTGGAGGATCGCTGATTGCTTTCTTGGGCCTCTACAGCAACTACACTGACAGCCGCCTTCTTGGGTGACCCTTTCTTAACAGCTGTCTTCCCTCTCGGTTTATGTACATGGGCTTCCAGCTTAAAGGTGGGTTCACCATCCCACTTCCTCATGTCCTCCCCTTGGTCACGCAGGAAGAACCAGAGTGCACCACGCAGCGTACACCTTGGGCTGCTTTTCCCTCTGACCAGGGCAGGAGAGGACTGATTTCTTGGAGCGTCCCTAACAGCCAAGGCACTGTCCTGTAGGGATGAGGAGATACAGAGATTTTCTTCAAAGTTTTGGAGCCAAGACAACACTTTCTCCACAGTTGGTATTTCCATATCTGGGCAATACATTACTGCCAAGCTGTTAGAATATGATGCTGGGGCAACTTGAATCACCATCCTCCATGTGGCCCATGTGCACAGGACATCCTCTGGATCTTTGGAGACCTCATCATCATCTAGATCACTGTAGATGACTTCCAGCACTGCTAACTCTCTCAGGTACTGGATGCCTTCATCTGCGGTAGTCCACTTTCCTGAGGAGTTCACAAGATCTTCCTTGAATGGATATCTTGCCCTCACACTTGAGAGGAGCCGGCTCCAGAGACTGCAAATTGCTGCCTCTTTTCCAATTCCTCTCTCAATTCCCCGGTTTCTAGGAAGGGATCCCAGCTGTTGGGCTTCCTTACCTTCCAGTTGCTGACTGTTGGCCCCATTATCCCAGCATCGGAGCAGCCAGGCAGCAATCCACTCACCTGGCTGGTGGCTGTAGTCTTTCCACATGTCTTGAAGTTCTGATGAGGTCAAGGATCAGGTAGTTTCCACTTCCTGTCTAAGTTCTCTCACTCCTTCCTCCAATTTCTTT
>NW_010972604.1:883389-884027 GCF_000737465.1 Haliaeetus leucocephalus
TTCTAGATCAAGCCTTTCCTCTTCTTCTTCCCTTACTAATTGATGATATGGACCCGTTGATCTCCTTGTCCACTGTTTCCTTTTCACTACTGGGGCAATTACTGTAGTTGTTGTTTGGGTCCCTGCCTCAACCACAGTCCTCTGAGAATGCTGAACTATGG
The DNA here is from genome assembly GCF_000737465.1 of Haliaeetus leucocephalus. Taxonomy (NCBI): domain Eukaryota; kingdom Metazoa; phylum Chordata; class Aves; order Accipitriformes; family Accipitridae; genus Haliaeetus; species Haliaeetus leucocephalus. The sequence goes on from NW_010972604.1 coordinate 883,551, forward strand.
CTCAATAGGCACAGGCCAGGCCCCAGTACAGTGCGAGAAGCTGCTGGTTTTCATTGGGATAGGCAAGGCACCCTTCTATCAGGTGGTGTGTCAGTTTGCCAGGGTTGCTTGCCTGTTCGGGTGTAAAGTCCCAGATTATGGGAGGTGATAACCGTCCTAGGAATCTGCCCAAATCCTTCCGTACACCCTGCCACCCAGGGACTGGCAGCTTTGGGGCACGTTTCAGTATTGCCTCACCCAAAAGTTGTCTTCTCTTACACGAGGATGAGACCAGATTCCACAATACCCATAATATACCACCAGTATTAATTATTAGTATTAAACAGCTTACATAAGGGTGAACAGGGACCTTGGGAGCCTGCATGATAAAACCATTCATATTAATGCCAGGTAGGGAGAGGGAGATGTATTCCCTCATCTCCTCCACAAGATAGCTCCCACAGCACAACAAAGCTATCAGTGCCAGGACAAAGCACA
>NW_010972604.1:884611-896797 GCF_000737465.1 Haliaeetus leucocephalus
TCATATGGTATGGAATATCTGTTTGTTAGTTTAGGTCAGCTGTCCTGGCTACATCCCCTGCCAAGATCTTGCCCAGCCCCAGCCTGCCGTTGAGGGGGGTGAAAATGTTGAACGCACAGCCTTGATGCTGTGCCAGCACTGCTCAGCAGTAGCCGAAACACTGGTGTGTTATCAACACCTTTCTAGCTACCAATGCAGAGCACAGCATTACTAGGGCTGCTATACGGAGAATTAACTCCATCTCAGCCAGACCCAATACAGCTGCACTACCAGAGAGACTCTGAATGTACCCAGGAAGGCTCCTTTCCCACAGTGTTAACTACTCAGGTACCTTCAAATAGCTAATAAGCATGCTTAATGAGCTGTAACACCCTATTCATGGATAAGCCTGGCTTTTCCACAAATATTCTTCTAGCTCTCTGAACTTGACTCATGTATCTTCCCCTCTAATTCCATATTTACAGAACTAATTACTCCAATTCCATTTTGTTGCTAGCTCTTGCCATGGCATACAAAATTCTGGACAGAAGGAATGGGCTCAAACTGATGAAAGCTTTAGCTTTGCTACCTGTTATACTCTAGTTTAAAAAACAATTTTTGAATCTGAGTAGCTTCCCTGGGGACTGTAGTTTCCTTTTTTCCTAGGAAAGGACTGCTTTTAGAGTGTTCAGATGACTGTTCTAGGCTGATAAATAATAAGAAAAATCTCCTTAACCTCTACTTAAATTTATAGCAAGATTCTACATTAGTGTTTTCTTTTGTGCTAGGAACTTGACCTGTAAGGATATACAAAATTGCTGCTGCTGCTCAGCAGAGAGGTAATGAAATTAAACCCTGGCACTAAACACGTAGAAATACTTTGTTAAAAAAGCAAAGTAGAGCAAAAAGAAACTAGTCATTGGGTGCATGATCATTTGTGAGCTCAGTGTATTCAGCAGAACTTGAAAGCACAGCTTTCACATTTGAAGCAGAGGCTGCTACCACATGGAGTAAAGGAGGAACTAGTAAAAGAATGCAGTAGTTACCTTGCAGAGAGGCTCACCACGAGAAGGAAGTGCAACAGGCTCCTCAGCGGCTGTGTGTCAGATCGGAGTCCCTTTTGCTGTGATACCTTTCCAGGGCTGGAGAGCAGTGGCTCAGAGCTGACAAATCGGCAAATTCCTTCTGCAAGGCTGTGTGTTAGGATGCCAGTTCCGACACAGGGTCTCTAGGTCTGCCTCTGCCTGGAAGAATTGTCTCTCTGTAGGCAGAGAAATGTGAATGGCAGGCTTCGCATGGAGGTCTAAGACGGCTTATTCAGTAACAAGAGTTGTTAAGCTGTCTGAAAACCAGACACCAGTCATGAGGTGAAACTTAAATAATTGTTTTGTATCTCAGTGCACTGGTCACTACACTTTGCTTAGAGGAATGTGCAGGTGTCTAACTTGAAGGAAGCAGAAGTTTACCTTGTAAAAGTTTGGGACCAACATACATTCAGAATGCAATCTGCAAGGTTTGTCCCCTTCATGCCAACTATGTAGCAACAAACTAGTACCAGACCCTGTGTTCAGATCATTGGCAGAATTACCAGTGAAAAAAAATTGGTCAAAGTCGGTTCCGTGGCTTGTGTTTTATTTTGCACAACTGAAGAAGTAGCTCAGAGATTGGATCCATCTTAAAATCCATCCTAAATGCACAGATGACAAGTGTATGACTATACTTAATGTAGACATGCCAGGCTCTATTGGTATTTTTGTTTCTATTTAAGTTCTTATCCTCTTTCACTTCCATTCAACTTTTATTTTCTATTTTTATTTCATACTTTTTTCTCCAGTGAGATGAGAATAAAGATGAAAAATTCAAACAGCCTGCCTTTGCCCAATACAGGCATTCCTGCCAGAGATATTCAGAACTCTTCCTTTCCCACACACCTATTTTGTCCATACAGACCATAAATACGAAACTATACTTTACAGCCTTGTAGCTTCTGCCCGAGCTCCAGACATTATCTGGTTTGTGGGTCTCGGCAGTAACATGGGCAGCCTTAATTCTGAGCATCTTTTGTGTTGGCACCTTCCTCTCTGAGCGTCACCAGGTGGCAGTACGACAGAAGGGCTTTCAAGGTCTGCTGTTAACATGAGACAGCAGAAATCATATATAGCCGCAGGTACACAATTCATGTTATAATTGCAGCTTCCATTTCTTTTCCTCAGTCCATCTTAAATAATGAGACAGGAGAGTATCACAGCACAAAATATAACGACTTACTTTCCTGTTTTTTTTTTCACTTTCGGCAGTCTGAGCATTTATAGGATTATGTTTTCATACTCCCACCAGCCTCTGGAATGGACAGGTTTCAGTTGGGCACCCAACAGAGAAGCCACTTGGAAAACAGTGGTCTACTTTGACCGTCTCACTCTAGGGCACAGATTATAAAAGTGTCTGCATGTAGCAGAGCAGATAAAAGATTGTGAATGAAAAATGGACTTTTGGGGGGAAGCAAATTACTTGTAAACTGGGTCAGCTTTGGCAAAGGAAAAAGAATAAGGGTTATTTAATAGAAGGCAGTTTTTTCAATACTTTCAAAATTAAACTAGTTGATGTTCTGTTTTGAAAAGGCATTTTTCATTTAAACATTGAACAAAAGTATTAGTAAGGCTAGATAAAGCATAACATAAACCAGAATATCTCAAGACAAATGTTATTTGTGGGGAGTTAATAATTTTTAGAGGGTTATTTCATTGTTTTTAAACAAAAAAATTCCTATTCATACAACTTCAATGAACAGTTCAGTTTTGTCTCTGTAAATCTAGTAATATAAAGCTTTTCAGTACATGGTTTTTTCCCAAGCTATAAATTCCCTGCAGGAACACAAGGTTAGGAACTGTCTTGCTAAGCATTTAGAACCATGTGGGTTTTTTGGTGCTACAAATTTCTGATTTTCAAATTAAGTATCTCTATGCAGACTCATTACATTGCAGCTGCTATGAGTGAACAACCTCCACAGAAGATCGTATCTGAGAAGACATCTGTATAAATACACAGTTGGATAGTCCAAGTAAGTCTGCTCCACATATTAATACTGGGGCAGGGAAAGGGAAGAAGTATTTGTCATCTTCCAGGAAACAAGTATCCTTGTAAACACGATGCTGACTACCAAAATTAAGACCACTTTGATTATGATTTTATCTGCTCTAAACTGAATGCTGATTTTAAAAGACTGTGATGCATAAGTTATTTTTTTTACCCCATGGAAATCCTGACATCATTATTTAAAAAACAAAAATGCTTTTCACATTTTTGTGTTACATTTTGATGCAAAAATATTTACAGGAAGAAATTTTCAGGTCACATTTTTACTTAATAAGTAATATTACATATATTAAACCCTTTTTATTGGGCATTTTTCTTCCATACATCGTGAAAAGTTTATCAGAGAGGTCAGTATTACAATCTCCATTTTGCAGGCTGGAAACAGTGACATTAAGAATTGGAAGGACATACCCAGGGGCACATTGCTAGCCAGTGGCAGAGCCACAGATATTACCTGGGCCTCCAAAACCAAGTCCAGAAGTCATTAATAATTACAACTCTATTTTAATTTCATTATTTTCTCCCTGTCTGCTTGAAATTATTTGAAACAGAAGAAAAATGGGTCAGTGTTAAAATAACAGCACATTTGAAATTTTTAGCTCCCTTCATTTTTCACCTAGCCTCCAGTTTTCACCCTAATTTCATTTTGAATCAGATCTGCCTAAATGACTTATTTTTCCCTGAGACAGCAGGAGGAGGTATGTTCCTGAGGATGCCAGCGTCAGTCCCCAGCGTCTAAAATATGCATGCACTGCTCTTTGGTTCCTGCCACTAAAAGAAAAAAAAAAAAAAAAAATCCATTCCGCAGAGATAGCATTTAAGTTTTAAATAATGCATTTCTTTATCTCCTCTGAGTCAAGGACCTCATTTCTTCTAGGCCCATAGATGACAGATAGGATAAGTGATTGCCCAGGTTACCGTGTTTTAATGTGGCTGATTCATGAGGTCCTGCAGCTCCTGACTAAAGGATATATTGCTGCCACTGTTCTCAAAGGTGCAGGGAAGGTCTGGTGTGTAGAGGAACAGATGAACAAGGGAAAAATCAGTAATCCCTCCAGGCTTTCACAACCCACCTGTCCCAGGAATGTCAGAGAAACTCAAACGGACAAATTTTGTTGGGAGATCTCAGTGAGAGCAGACTGATGTCAAGATACAACTGGAGGCATAACTGTGTAGATAATGCAGTCAGAATCAGAGACCTGGGCAGGACAGCACAGTTAACTGGGACTTGGTCATGTAGCTTCCTTTGAAGTTTGAGGCTCTATGCTTTGCTTACATAATGCAAAATCCAAATAACGTGAACTACTCCAATAAATTCTGATCCAGCAGGTCAGTTAACCATGTATTTTGATGTGAAGCATGTGAGTAGTCTCTCATAGTTTTAAGTTAAGCCTTTAAATGTTTTTCTGTACTGGAATCAGGAAATCAGGTTCAGGGAAAATCAGAATTCATTTCATAGAGAATTTCTGAGAGAAGAATCATCCATTTGAAAAAGGCAATGATGAAGGGAAGACCTTCAGCTGCCATTTCCCTGATTTGAAAGGTTTGACTGCAGTAGCAGCCCTGTTAGACCCATAATGATCTGAAAGTTATAGTGAGGCAAGGGTTGGAGAGAAAAGTAGCATTTTGTTAGACCAACAGCTATAGCAGCAGAAAACAGGCTTTTGGACAGACTCACAAAAATGTTGGATGGAAGGGACCTCTGGAGGTTACTTAGGCCAGCCTTCTGTTTGGAGCAAAGCTAGCACCAAAACCAGGCTAATCTAGCAATCTTGAAAACCTTTGAAGACCGAGGTCTCACCTGCTCTGTGGGTATCTGCCTCAGTGCTGCACCACCCTCCTGGTGAAAAAGTTTTTCCTAGGCTCCAATCTGAGTTTCTAAGCTGAAACTTGGGAGCATTGCTTTTTGTTTTAGCATCTGCCACTACCAAGAAGTATTTGGTTTCATAGACTTTGAAACTGTCCCCCCATTAGCCTCTTTGCCAGATTAAGCAAGTCTGTCTCCCTCAAGCCTTCATTGTAGGTGATGCACCCTAGTCTTCAACCATCTGAGTAGCCCTTGTTCAGATTTCAAGCCAAGTACCACTTGGGAACAATTTGTTTGTACGTACCTTAATTATGTTACTCAGTATATTATCTGGCTATGAGACACAAGTTACAGTGTCATTGCCATTCTGTTTCAGATTGGAAAATATCTACTAGACCTTGTATGGAGCAGAAAAAAATAATTCAAAATCTCTGATCTGCCCTGGGGTGTCTTCAGTAGATTTTGCAAAGATAAAAAGATTTCTGTCTGCCTCATTAATAAAGCTATCATCTAGGCACAAATTTAAGGTAGGCACCGGTTGTCCATACAACCAGTATCCATTCTGTATGTAATTTATCTCCTTACCCTGTGAAAGGCAAATGAGATGCAAGACTTGGAGCCACCCTATTTCAGTAAGCCTATGTTTGCCTTCATTACTGAAGAAAACTTTGCTTGCAGACATGTTTAGAAATACCGCAATAGCAAGAGAATTTCTGGTATTTAAGGGGGCATATAATCTCCATTCCTGATGTTGCTCTTGGTGTAATAAGGATGATACCACGAAGACTAGTACTGAAGAAAAAATATACAAAATTAAATAAGAACTAGGAACATGCTTTGTCCCATTGCTTATAAAGTTTAGAGAAGTCTAGAATCTTTGAATTTATAAGAGATATGTTGTTTTTAAGAAAGCTTTTACAGTCATAATCTAAGTCTTGCCCGCCTCCAATGTATGAAGGTGCATCACAAAAAGAAGTTGGAAATTTTTATCAGATCATTCAGAATTGTCTAGCCATTTTTTTTCACCTCTTGCACTGCCTAATAACTTCTTGGAAGTCAGAAATTTCTGTTAAAAGGTTTTGCTTCTCAGTATAGGGCACACCCTCAACATGGTCAGAGACCACTATTTATGACAAAACCAGAAAGGGCACTTCAACATCTCTGATCTTTGTCAAGTATAAACAAAAAAGGGGGAAGAAAACACTAAGTCAAGCTTTCTTTATCTGCTATGAACAATAGCATACAATTCTCAAAGTGCTTTTGCAGGTCACTTAAGTAAAATACCTATTCTTCCTACTCACAGGGCACTCTTCTGAATAAAGTCAAATGATTTTCAGGTATTTGCTACAATAGTAGGAGAGATCTTTCAGGGATATAGGTACACTTTGTGCATGTTCATCACTGCAGAGGAGAAAAAAAATAAAAGCCATCTTTGGCTGCCAGCAGTATCACTGCTTGGCAAGTTTCTTGCCCCACTGAAGTCTACGATAGCTGTGTTATAGCCTTCTCTCAAGCTGTAGCTGCTGTCTAGAAATTCACTCTTACATCCTGAAATGAAAGCTTAATTACTCCTGACCTATTTGTGGAACGTGACTAGATGGGAAGGAACAGTGACTGTAAAAGAATTACAAAGAAACCCAGAAATAGCCTAGTTTCACTCTGTAAAACATTCAAAATAATTTTTGCTTACAGTCTCCACCTTATCGCTCATTCCTGAATGTAATTCCATGAGATCATAGTTCTGTCCTCTCTTAGGAGTCTTGATGTGTTTGGCATATTCACTGCCTCCTCCAGGAAGCATTACCCCAGGAAGCCCAAGATGCCATTAGGCTTATGCATTTTCTTAATTTTCAGCCAAACCTAAAGAAATTGCTCCATTTCTTATCTTTTGGCCTTAGATAATCCCTGAACTAAAACTTCTCCTGAACTATTAATTTTTCTCAAAAATACTTTTGAGCATCCACTTGTTTCAGAGCTGCTCTAGAACACCTGCACAGCCTTCTCCATACTGCAACATCAGCTTACCTGGTACTAGAGAGGCCATCTCAAAAGGACAATAGGGGAATTCTCTCTTCATGGTCCGAATATTTCTTGCTCTGTCTCCTAAGACTGCCAGTAAAACCACTGGTTACTGGAAGCTGAAAGACCAGTGGCCCTTTTCACCTGGAAAACCAGATGGCATCATCATCAAGAGGTTTGAACTGGTGATCACTTAGCCTGGAAGCAAGGGTCATATCAAACTGAAATTCCTTCTGGTCATTAGATACTTGAAAAGTTGTCAATATATGCCAAATCTTCTTCAGCAGAATTCTCACAGTTCCTGTGTACATAATTATTCTAGCTTGCCTTGCAGAGGCAATGCTGCTGCAGTTATTGATCTCGAAATGCACATCATGGTCCTTCTTGTTTCTTTGGACCCTTTTTCCATATGAGAACAGATTGTAACCAAAGTTGCAATCTAAATAAACTGAATCTGGATTTCAATGGTGCCAAAGCCCAGGGTGATTAGATCTTGGGCTTTGATCCAGATGCATCTTGCTGATGAGTAAAGAAAATACATCAATCAGCTAGTTACAACAAGTCCTTGGCATGCATATGGAAGCAGAAGATGAGGAGGAGGAAAAAAGGATATGCCGTGTAATAATTGGTAGGTGACAGCATGCTATGTGCGCAGCCTGGGGAAAGAGAGATCCATTCAACTCCCCCACAGAGATTCAGCAACTTCACTAGCCCACGCACTCTTCCATCTCAAGCACCCAACATGTTTCATAGCCTCCAGCCATCAGCCTTGGCGCCAACAGATGAATCATATCTTCTGTGAGTGTCCCTGCTGCAGTAACTTATTATCATCCTTTGCATTTGGATAGCACTTGCCAATCCCAGGTCCCAAAACACTGCATGGAGTTGGATGGGATCTGGGACTGAATATCCTGCTTGTAGCCATGGGAATCAGTTGGCATTAAGGCTGGAGGCCATGCCTCCCCACTCTCCTTAAATTTTCTAATCCCTAGGCCATATGACCTTCCTTCATTATGTGTGCTTAGCCATCAATGGTAAACACTTGTGATACACAGAAGAGTTTTTCTACGTTCCGAACAGGCAGCAGATAATTAATGACCACATTTATTTTTAGATTCTTATACAAGACAGATAGTAGCACTTCTCTAGTACTTGGTTAGTCAGCTGATTTCTATTTTCTAACCTTGTAGATGCTTAGTGGTCCATGATAGACTGCCATTCTGGATTTGGACAAGCAGAGAGAGATAACCATGAGAGCAGTAGTTTCCAACAACTGGTACACACCTTGACATTGGTATCTCAAGCCATCAGGAATGCTCCTCTTGCCTTAGGTCACTCAGTCATAAAAGTCTTATTGCCTACAGCCCAGCAGCTTCCTAAGTCTCTCTGAGAAGCCTGCTAAATTAGGCCACCTTAGCCTAGCTCTGGAATGGGATGACCAGCCATGGCCATTTGCTCCCTAAAGGAAAGGGAGGGACAGCACAACAGTGTAGGGCATAGTCCCCACAGTACCTGAGTGAGATAAGGAAGAAAGACTTAGAAACAATGGTCAAGTTTAATCAGGAGTCCATATCATCAAACACATTCATGATGATGAAGCAGGTCTAGGGTCAAGTGAGGAAAACCACACGCAGCTCAGTCATAATTAGGTTGGATGAAAGTTACCACTATCAGACACAATCTAGCAATTGTTAGGTAGATCCACAGCAACAAGGGAGGTACAAGGTCAAGCTGAGAAAACAGTCCACAGATCACAATCAAGACCCATACATCAGTACAGCTGAGCTAGAGATCAATATTCCTACAAGACAGCTCAGGCTGGAAATAAAGGCCCAAGCCTGGGCTTAAGTGGAGCTCCTGGGCCTATGGGCAGAGGGTGTGGGTGGTGGCCATGTGAGGCTATTCGGGGCTGTTAAGGCTATTAATGCACTTCAGGGCCACAATATAAGTTTCTATAGTCTTTGCAGAGTGTGCTTAGGTGCAAGAATGACTCTGCTGCTTGCTCTGATTCCACTACAACTCCTTCTGCACCTCTATGCAAGAATTTTTCTGGTATCATTATCCTAGGTATTCATAGCAAGGACACAGATGAATCGTGTTCTGAAGCAGCAGGCAGACATTACTCAGAATTGCTGGTGCAAGGATTCAGTCTGAGGCTCAGCACACAACTTCAGGTACTCTCAAACTGGGGAGCCTACCCACATGCCTTTTCTGTCTAAATTCTCTTATCAGGGTATTTTCAAACTCCCCTCGAGGATACCTTTGCTAGGTGAGAGGGGACAACTGGTGTCACAGAACTGTATCTCTGTTTTACTCAGTTCTATCACCCCTGTACTTACTAGCTTTAATTTAGCAATGAAATATGGGGCTAATATATCCCCGGTTGGACTGGGCTAAACTAGGATCCCTTTTTTCTACTATGTGACTGCATATTCAGGGGGAGATCTGACGCAAATACGGCAGAAGTAAAACTTTCACAGATTATTCCTTCTTTCTTCACATCTTTACAATCCTTCGAGCAAAATTACTGCACTGAAATAATTGTCCCTAGATGAACTACCAGATGAACTTCAGTATACTTCAATTATGTACTCTTCAGATTGCAATTACTGTCCTCCACAAGCAATTGAAGTCATCCATACCATTGCCATTTGGAAGCAACATCTGAGTCAGACAAAACCTGATGTAGGGAGAATAAGTTAAATCAGCCATTATGCAACTGTCGTGGTTTAACCCCAGCCAGCAACTAAGCATCATGCAGCCGCTCACTCACTCCCCCCCCACCCAGTGGGATGGGGGAGAAAATCGGGAAAAGAAGTAAAACTCATGGGTTGAGGTAAGAACAGTTTAATAGAACAGAAAAGAAGAAACTAATAATGATAATGATAACACTAATAAAATGACAACAGTAGTAATAAAAGGATTGGAATGTACAAATGATGCGCAGTGCAATTGCTCACCACCCGCCGACCGACACCCAGCTAGTCCCCGAGCGGCGATTCCCCCCCCACACTTCCCAGTTCCTATACTAAATGGGACGTCACATGGTATGGAATACCCCTTTGGCCAGTTTGGGTCAGGTGCCCTGGCTGCGTCCTGTGCCAACTTCTTGTGCCCCTCCAGCTTTCTCGCTGGCTGGGCATGAGAAGCTGAAAAATCCTTGACTATAGTCTAAACACTACTGAGCAACAACTGAAAACATCAGTGTTATCAACAGTCTTCTCATACTGAACTCAAAACATAGCACTGTACCAGCTACTAGGAAGACAGTTAACTCTATCCCAGCTGAAACCAGGACAGCAACCTTTTTTCCCTCCTGCATCACCACGGACTACTCTGAGCTCTGTCACCTTTTACATATGGGCTTTTCATATAGAAGGGTATATGTTCAAAAAGCCTCTTGCCAGGTATGTATGTTGAAGGGGCAGCTGGCAGTGGTGTGGGACATATGCAGGTGAAGAGCTGACTTGGGCTACAGAAAAAATGCATTCCCAGCCCTGCTCCATGGGCAGGGCCCCTGTGGGAGGTGGTTCTGTGGGGTCAGTACAGCTGAGGAACACACGCCCTGAGAAACTAGCTGTGGGATGGGAAGGGGCTGTGAAAATCACAGGAGAATTAAGGTAAATACAAACCATTGAGATATGTTGTCCTAATTATCCTGCTCAGTCCAAGTAGCTCAGTACACAAGCTTCAGGGATTAAACATTCCCATAGGGTCTGGTTCCTTCTAGACACTTGCTAGGCTACCTTTCTATTGGAGCTATTCTCAGTGTTTCTTTCAGGAAGTACTTCTTTAAATTGTCAGAGCATTGCAGCTAGCATGAAACCACTTGCTGGAGGTGATTTCTTTTCTCTCTCAGCTGGCATTTTTTTATAGCTTTTTTATCCCCCCCCCCCGACAAATAGTTTATTTGCCCCAAAGAGCACATCTGAAAAATTCAGGTCTGAATTTATTGTTTTTAAGCTGTGGGAAAAAATAGAAAATTTCCAACTTAAAAAAAAAAAGTTTCTCTATTGAAAATTGTTTTAAGAAGGGCTGAAAATGTTTAAGTCAAAGCAAAACATTTCAAACAGGATCAAATTGAATGTTCCTGTTTATACTGAGTACATTTTTATTTAACCCCCAAACCTTCAAAGTTAGCATTTAGCATTGAACTTTGCTGTTAATTGTTTGAAAGTTTTCATTTTACCCATGAACATGATAATTATTTGTATAGGTCCCTATATAATGTCTTTCCCCAGAGGGGAAATAAGCTTTCATGGGAAGTGATTTAGCAGGATGAAGTGTCCCGTGTTTCCCATGAGGTTAAAAGTTCAGTTAGCTTTATCTCTTGTCATGTTTTACTATACCCACCTTTTGGCTTCCTGCTCAAACTGCAAAATGATGTGTATAAATAGCATCAAAGCAGACAAGTAATCCTAAAAACATGGAGAGAGAAAGACTTCCATTAAATGATTGGTAGGAGTGACTTTTTGATCCAGGGACTGACATTGGGCAGAAAGGCAGAAGCATAACTTCCCTCTGCTGATGTTCTTGCTGGCTGCCCACAGTTATCAGGATGCTTGCTAAGCTTGTTGGCCAAGGGATCACCGGTTAGCTACTCTTCACTGTGCTGAAGCCCAGCTAATGCAGATGATTAGTGGGGAGATGACTGCAGGAACCTGTGTATTCAGAAGAGAGACAACTGTTCAGATGCCACTTCTAGCATCATTTACAAGTGTGTAAATCTGGGATGGCCACCATGAACTCAAAGATTTACAATCACTTCTAAGCAGCTGGTTCCACCAGTAGCTAAAGCAGCTAAAGGTCCAAAACATCTTAGCCATTTCTGCAGCCTGCACATTGAGAAGTACAGCCTCTGTAAAGGGCCAGAGAACCTCTTCCACTATTGGAGATATGACTTGATGGCCAGTATTCAGTATGACGGATCTTCCTGGCAGAGGAGGAAGCTGCCAATCTCAGATGATTTTTGTCAATGCAACTCAGCAATACAAACCTGCAGGGTGATACTGCAGGGCATGCACGTTGCTAAGGAAGTATTTACCCCCTTTTCTACACTGCAGAAGGACCTGCTAGGCAGATGGGGATGGTGAGGAAGGAGGTTGTGCTAAGAGCAGCCCAGGGGCAGGATGTGCCAATTACTCGGATTCAATTTTCACCCAAGTATCTATTTGTAGTTTATAGATACTATTTAATAGTATCTAACTGTTTCATAAAATGTTTGTCTCCTCCCCCCCCCCCCCCCCCCCCCCCCCCCCCCCCCTCCTCCCTCCCCCCCCCCCCCCGCG
>NW_010972604.1:896807-941066 GCF_000737465.1 Haliaeetus leucocephalus
CCCCCCCCCCCCCCCCCCCCCGTTACTGACTGCAGACTTTGCCTCCCACCCAGGGAGAGGTGAGGGAGAGCTTAGCAAGGAGTACAAATAAAAATGATGGGTGCTAAAATGGAGTGATGGCATTCCCCTGTGCCCATCCCGCCGGGCTGTCAGTGCAGGCAAGCGAGATTTTTCTTCCTTGCAGAGAGCAGTGGGTCGCTTCTCTCTCAGCAACCCGGCTCTTACCGGAATACCTCCCCAGGAGGGACGCAGTGCTCAGCAGGCAGCCCAGCACGCCGCTGCCCTCTGGACCAGCGCACTTGGTATTTCTTGAACGCACAACCTAAACCAGATGCGCAAGCTTCTCGGCGTGTGCTTCGTGCCCTTTCCCCCCCGCCCCGGCTCGGGCTTGCAGAGATTCAGCTCCTGATCTGATCCTTGTCGAGTCAAAGCGTCTGTTGAGCGCGACCAGAGGAAGATGCGGAGGGGGAGTGCGGGATCAGCGCTGCTCCCTGAAAGAGGCATATTAATAACACTGATGCATGGCCAATTAGCAGAAGGAGCTAGGTCCAGCCCTCGAGTCTGCGTGCTAGTGATTTATCGACAGTAATTACCGAGGCACTTAATGCCTAGCTTGGATGGGAATTAATTCGAGGCCGGATAAATAATGCATTAGGGTTTATTTAGCCCCATGTGAAGCGTCGCCCCCGAGCCAGAGCTGGAAGTGGAGCGAAGTGGCGTTGGAGCGGAGAGCGGCGGGCGCGGCGATGCGCGGGGCGGCGGCCGGGGCCGGGGCCGCGGCCGGTCGCTGAGGCTGCCGGCAGCGGTGCGCCCAGCCGGGAGCATGCTGAGCCCCAAGATCAGGCAGGCCAGGAGAGGTGAGTGTGCCTTCCCGTGCGCCTCGCGTTGCGGGGAGGGGGCCCGGCTGCCGGCACGGGGAAACTTGCCGGCGGTGGCGGAGAGCCTCCAGCGCTGCCCGCGGAGTGCCCCCGGAGTGCCCCCAGAGCTGCAGTGGCCGCCCCCCGGCAGAGCGAGGCTGCTGCCCCGCTGGCCGAAGCCGGCCCCCGGGAGGGCAGCGGGAGGGAGCGGCGCTTGCAGAGGTTCGGGGAGAATGAAGCGTAGGAGGTCGGGACCCATGCTTGTGCTCACCAACGTGGTCTGCAATGTCAGGGCTGAGCAGCAGGGATAATTCAAAAATTGTACTCCGTCCTGGGACTCGACGGAGCCTCTGCACCCCTGGGGTGGTTGCTGATGCTGTGTTTCTAGTGCTGAAATTCATTATAACAGCCGGAGACAGTTGTGACAAGTGTACCTGCAGCATCTTGGAGAAGCGGTTTGCTGTAGCACGTTATCCCTCCAGGGCTGGAAGCAGGAGGTGGGGAAAGTCGTTCTGTGTGAGCTGTGGGCAAGACAAAGGAAGGAAGGAAAACCTGCCCCGGGTCTCCAACAGTTGCTTTGAGCAGCCGTTCAGACCTGCGAGGTGTAGGATGCAGTGTTAGTAAAGCGATCGGCTGGGGCTGGGCACATTCGGTGTCTCCGCTCCAGTTTCCCTGGCAGAGATGCTCTGGCGGTGTGATCTGCTGCAGCACCAGTTCCTCGTTTGACATGGCATTTGTTGAGCATCGTTGCCTTTTGCAGCCTAATGACAGTCTCAGAGGGGTATCTTCCCGCCTGTTGGAAACAGAGGCTAGATTAATGTCATTTAGGAGCAAAAGCAGATGCAGTCAGAAGAGTATGTAAAGAATAGGTTTTTCATCAGCCATGCCAGCATTATAAAATAGGAAAGTGTCACTGGTTCTAACTGCTGTGATTCCAAGACAGATACTTCCAGCTGAATGTCATGTTGCATCATATATATATAAGCAGTATTACATGCTAAACAGTCCTTAAAATACCAACAGCCCAGTAAATAGCTGTTAGTATCTTGGAAGGAAGAAGCTTCCTGCTATCTGGAGGTGTCAGGATCAGATATGTACAGCCTCACCCACAGTAAAGTCACATGTACTTATTTTTTTTAGTTACACAATTTTGTAGAAGTTCAGCAAGTCTTTCGTAGGTGCTGTCTCTTTGCCATCCCCCTTCTAAGGGGTGTCTAATCTTCTTCCAGTCTTTAATATATTTGTTATCCACCATTCCTGTGGGCTATTACAGCTCTGATGAGACAAGCTAAACGATGCAACTAGAGTGGTACAGGAAGTCTGTGTCAGAGCAAGGAACACAAGCTTTCACAATTCAATGCCTGCCATTCTTCCACTTTCTTCAATTCATCCGGAAGACAGTAAGTTGTATATTAATATATATTGAAGTCTAGTTATGGGACAGATATTATTCTAGATCTCTTTGGGCTACTGCTGCTTGGGGTACAAACTGTAGTTTACCTTTGTGATTCAATTTCAATTTACAGCAGTATATGTCATTTTCTCAGGGTTTGTTCTGTTTGGTTCATTAACTGTGCAGTGGTAGGTTTATTTCTGAGTGAATTAGAACTCATGAAAAGAGCTGACTTGGTAGCTTTTGAAACTTCATGAACTTTCCTACTTTTGCAATGCCATAGCAAAGCACTGGTTAACCTCTTACAAAGGTTACCAAGTAGGACCTAATCCTGCAAGGTTTTTCTATAGTTCTTGTTCACAGGAGCTGTAAACAGGCAGTGCTGAAGATGCTGAATGCTTCTTGAAGGTAAGTGACCTACCTTGCAAGGTTCATGCTCCCTGGACTCTCCGTTGGGATTGCTAATGAAGGTTCAGGTGGTATATGGTGGGCAAGCAAAGTATTGAGAAGGCTGCAAGAATCTGCTGCTGGTAGTAAGCATCAACAAGGGCAGGAGATCTGCTGCAAGCTTCTGTGTGAGCTTGGCTGACTTCTCAGAGTAGTGGCTGTTAGCTCTGCCATTGAGGACTTAGCTGTGTAAGGGAGGCAGTGTGACTTCTCTGAGCAGACAGAATGAAGAGAAGGGACAAGGAAGGATACTCTGGGTACAGCCTGTGGTTTCGCTTGAGTGTGATAGGAGGCAGCAATAAAGCTGAACCTAGGCATGTTCATGTATTTGGTATAGATTTCTTGTGGTTGAATTACCCAAACCACCTTGTGTGCATGTCCAGCTCTTTGCTTCAGCATCCCTGCATCTGTGCAAACAGGAATGCTTCATCAGCTCCCCTTGTATTTCCAAATCTCTACTGAGAATGTACCTTTAAAACTTCACTTGTGACATCTGATGCTGTCATTTTTGTTTGACTTGTGGATGGTTCTTAAGAAAGCTCCTGGGTTTAAAGACATTCAGGCTTTTGAAAATGCTGAGTCTGGACTTGAGCCTGACATCTGGGGTGTAGTTCTTAATATTTGTGAAAGGTATGGTAGAGAACAGAGATAATTTGCCTTATTAGAGGTAACTGTCAAGTGTAATGTAGTCCTTGCCGTTCCATCAGCAAGCTCACATCTGCAACTGAGAAACATGCGTTCAGAGGTACATTACGTTTTCATAAGACCTAGGAAGGTGTAAAATCTCACAGACTGAAAATCTTAATGTGCATAAATGGGCCTTCTGGAAAATCATTCATCCCATCTAGGCCTCAATGGATTTTGCATTATTTTTTCATCTACAGTGCTTTATGTACAGCAATTGGCAGACTCCAGGATTCTGAAATAAGTGACTGCAATGGAAAACATCTATTTTCAAATTCTTTCTATGTCATGGGGCATAGAAATACTGCCTTCCAGAGTGGAGGCAAAAGAACTTTCAGTATGGAGAGCAGGGAAAGCAGTTTTCAGACTACATCCTTCAGTCTCAAGGAATGCATTTTTGTTTCATTGTTTTTAAGAGATTAAAAAAATGAAACAAAGCATTTGCTCCTTGGTGTGAAAAGTCTCAAACAGGTTATACCTGCCCAGTTGCGTTTAAATGTGCTAGGAAATGGAAGCTGGACTGACTACAAGCTTATGCATTTGTTTTTTAATAAGTGGTGTGATGGGATTGCCCTCTATAGTGAGAGAATCAGCCTGCTGAAATAATAGATTCTTTACAATATTCGTGTCTTCAGCACAGTCTGTCTCAGTTGTATAGGTACTAAGAATAAACTTTTCCTTACAGGGACTTTGTACTAATGGGTGTCTGACATTATGGAATTGTCTGCACTTCTCTGACTTATTATTGCTGTTTGCGGCATGCTCATACATATGTTACAGTATGTTGAAAATTTTCTTCACAGTCATAATAATGAAACTTTTGTTTGTTTAATTAAAACTTAGAGCCTGGAAAAAGTGATGGGAGACATTTTGGCTAGCTAGCCTGCTGCAGATGAACTGGTTTTACCTCAGGTATCCTTCACATGGCTGTTGTAGAACAGTTATTTCCCTCTCTCTTTTTTCCTTCTCTGAAACTTGTCATAATTCAATTTTAATGAAAAGTGGGCTTTAGCATATGTAAAACTTTTCTAAGGATGGTGTATACTAATGCTGCCAGGAGGGACTTTAGAGGGTAAAGTACTATTATAGCCCTCTGGGAGTATGCACATTTACAATGTAAGCGTCACATGCTTGCAGTGAAGACAGCTAAGTTTTAGTATTCAATGCCTTTGCAATGGTGTCATTATATTTTTAATGAAAGTGCTGTGTGATTACAGGAGCACAAATACCCTGTATTTTAACTGCTTTCTTATGGCAGTAAGGATATATGATTGCATGATTTCTCCATCTGTCTCTGTCCTAACAATTTTTGAGCTGCTTGGCTAAATCCAGCCAGATTTGAAAGCAGAAAAGGAGTGTCAAAATATATTTCATTCCTATAAACTCAAAGAAAATTGGTGACAGGACAGAGGAAAGACAACCACATCTGTACACCTAGGGAAAACTGTCACATAGTGCTCAACAGAAATGTATGTTCTGAAAGATAATGCCCAACTGACCATCCGAGACACATATTGGCTGTCCTGTAAGAGGACACATATATTCAAGTCAGCCAAAAAGCTAAGGGATGTAGAATGTATTCGGTTGTTGGGGATGTGGAAGGAACTGGGTATTTGAGGAAGATGAAGAGACAGCATTATGCAAGTTTGAGGAAATAGAAGAATATAAGGCAGTAATCAGTAGAACTCTGGACTTCCTTAATTCTGCAGACTGAAAGTATATTATTTAATACAAAAGCAAGTTATGAGAATTATAGTAGTACAGTTTGGAATCTACATGAGCATTTTAGGGTTAGAAGTGGGCTTCTGAAACAAATCTAATTCTCCTCACTTCCTGCACTTTGGTTATGTCATGAAGGGGTCTCAGGATAAACAAGCTAGAATTCCTTTTGGATCAAACTAGGTGGGAAGATATTTTCAGGAGTGCACCTCTGCAGCCACTCTCCAGCCACTAACGGGTATTCAGTCCATAGGATCAGAACAGAACTAGTCGAGAACAGAGCCCCCTGAAATGCGTATGTAGCATGGATGTTAGTTCCCTGCTATTAACTAGCAGATCCACTCCTAATGATCTGCACTATTTGCTAACTTGGACATCTCCAAAGCTGTCAGAGTCACAAGACATTTGTATACAGAACTGATAATTTTATGTTAATACATTACTTAGGTGGCCAACAATTTACTACCATAGTATCTCAGAACTTAACAATTCAAAATTTATTTACCTTTGCACATGCCACATTTCACGGATAACCTTTACATTCTGTGGACTAGGGAAAAACCCTAGGCTACATACAAAGTCGAAGGCAGAGCCAGGGCTTGAAATGAGTTTCCCAAAGTTTAGTATATGTGAAAAAATACTGGACTATCCTTCCTTCTTATTCAACAGATTTTCACTGGCCATTTTCTGTCATCAGAACACATCTGCCTCCTTAAGAACTCACCAGTGGAGGGTATCAGCATAACAGGATGAACAGTATAAAATTGTGGGGGATACCTCTAGGAACTTTTTTTCTCTACCAGAAACATAGGATGATTGGGGTCATCCCTCTAGAGATTCCTTGTCTTAAAGGAAATGACATTATTAATCACTTCTTCAAGACAGTCTTAATCACAGCAGCAGGCTATCAACCAGTCATGGCTTTCAGGAGTTCTCATCTATCCTGAGTTTGTCAGGCTCAGGAATCAGCTTTGATGATGATGAATGACATGTAAGGAAACAGGAATTAGGCATTTTTAGACCAGTGAAGGTGACCTCTGACTGTTAGAAGATGCTGCTTGTTCAGAGTCATATTTGGGCTGGCCAGTTAATAATTCTTCAGTATCACTGACACACTTCAGGTTCCAGGAGTTGGACCTCATCTAAGAGGCAACCTCACAACCCCAGCAGCGGACACAGGTAGCAGGACAATCTGTACAACAGGCAGAGCTGAGATGAGGTCCATCAAGGGAAAAAAACCCAGTGGTTAAAGGAGATTCCAACAAAAAGCAGAAAAGGAAACAGTGTGCAACTCAGTTTGTGAAAAAGGACATGGCAGAGAAGAAAGTAGGAACAGTGAAATAAAGACATTTCACAGAGACCCAGAGGCAGCTAAACAGTTCTAAGTATTCTCAGACCGCTCTGTTTGCTGAGGCATCAACCCTCCAGCTTCTGACTGTTGTCCAAGTCCTCCACAGACAGGAGGCAATCCTGCTGCCTCATGCACAACAGCAGTTCACTGTCATGTTTCTATTTCCCTCTGGCATTAGGGGAGAACTGGTGGCACCTTCGCCCCAATTCCAGCAGAGACCAGCACCACGCTGCTGTAGCAAGTCCTAGACATCAGAGACTGCTCAGTGCAGGCAGCTCCTCTGGGTGTATTCCCTTCAAAATCATGCTGTGTGAAGAGCTCCCCTTTCACTGGCCCGTGAAAGGCAGAAAAGGGGAACTCTCCCATGTGTCTAGCTCCCCTCACCAAACCACAGCTTAGCACCTGCAGCCTCTTAGCTCTGCAAAAAGGAACACCAATGCCTCCACAGCCTCACGCTGCAGCTCTGGTTTGAGGGGCTGATTGTGCACACAGCTATCCCAGAGCATGTGGTAGGCCAGCACCTTGGCACCTCCAGCTTACCAGGCAAGTAACACCCAGTTTCTTCCTCCTGGAACCAAAGTAAACAGCCTTGGAGCTGTGAACTCCTCCAAACATTTCCTTCAGCTCCCGAGAGCCCACCAACCTCGGTGGGAGCACACCAGCCCCCCGGGCAGGGAGCAATCAGTGTGATAGCTGCAGCTGGCATGGCAGAGCCACCATTAACGAGGAGCCCAGCTGTGAGGGGGAGGCTCACTAACCCCTTCCTTAAATGAGTGATTCTCTAAGGCAGAAGGGGTATTTTCAGGAGTTGTGTGCTAGAAAGGTATGTAGGTAAAAGGCTAGGATGAAGTGCTGGTAAATATGATTTTGTTTATGGCTCACAGTTTGTGAGCTGGTGGAGGGAAGGAGTCTGTGAGTCACTGGGGCGGAGGACTTGATCCCTCCCTGTGGTGTGGGTCTGGGTTGGTTTCATCTTTTTGCTTTCTACGACTGTGAGATAAAGCTGCTGAGTTGAGTTTAAATCCTAAGGCAATGGTACAAAGGCTGTGGAGGGAAGTATTGGGGCTGGAGCTGGTGCACTGCTGGATTAACTGCCCTGAAGGCAGTGGGAAGGTACAGGCCCAGGCTAGAGGGTAAAGTGTGGGGGAGAAGTGAACAAGGAGGGAGCTGAGAGTCCCTCTCACCACATCCAGCCCTAGGGAGCTGAACGAAGCAGGGAATTACTTTTGCCCCTTGGTATCAGGTCAGTCTCCTGGCGCTGTGCTGCTTTGGTGCAGGGGTGTGCAACAGTGAGCTGTACTATTGGCTGTGTGCTGTAATTACTTGTCTCTGTTGTCCTGGTTCAGTGGCCATGTGCATATACAGAAGGGGTCAAGAAAGTGATATTTGTGGGATTCCTGCAGAGACAGGTTCAGATTCCCACTCTTGCTTTGTGGTGTGTCCCGTGAAGAAGGACCCAGGCTGCTCAAAGTTTTAATCCTCTCACGTCTGTAGAGGTGCCCCTCTCTTTCCAACATAGTATTTACAGTGTGTGCTGAATTAAGTGCTGCTCTTGGCAGTAGCAGCTTTCTGTCCCTGCCTGAAGGTTCAAGCAGGAAATCACTCTCCTTAGAAAAAGCCCTGAAAAGTTTGCAGGCACGCACCACCTTATTAAGCACAGGCAATCTGAACTTGAAATAATGAGCCATGGTCTTGCCTCCTGGAGAGGGGCAGGGCCTTGAGAAAGAGCAGTAATTCAGCTCAAAGGGTAACTGGACTGCTGGGAAGAGAACTTGTGGGGAGGGAATTAATTAAATATTAAAAAATGAAAAAGCCATAGGCTATCTAATTACTTGTAAAACATCTACTGAGTGAGTACAGGGTGAAACTGGCAGGGTTGTGAAGAGCACAGTGAAAGCACCACAAATGCTAGCAGCTCTCTCCTGAAAGGACAGTCACCTGCTACTTTTAATGCCTATATAAATGTATTCCTCTTCGTTGCAAGGTTACTACCAGAATGACTTTTTTTCCTTGCTGCCTTTCCATTTACATTCATGGTAGCTGATAGGCAAGCGCAACAGCATAAATGGCTTAATTTGTTTCCTCCAGCTCCCTACGTTATGGGCAGAGGTAGTTTGAGGCAACAGTAAAGGCACTTGCAGACTGTGGTGGGGAGGGGAAACCCCTTGATGAAGCTGCAGTATGAACTATCTGGTGAGTTGGAATAGGAAAGGATCTATGCCTAGACTCTGCCCAGGCCAGTGTGTGTTTAAGGTATTTAAAACTAAGATGGGAGGGGAAAGTTGCTGCTGACAGTCCTTCTAATGTGTGTTCCTTCCACAGAGCTTTTCTGTGTGTCCCTTGTACCCAAAAGGCAGTAAATTGGTCTTTATGAAGAGCTAAAGAGCAGAGATGCTAGGTCTTTGCTTGCAGTTGAAAAAAGTTACTTGTAATATCCTTCCTCTTAAATGCAGGTGTTAAGAATTATTTATGCTTCAGTAAGATGTGAACTGGTATCGAAGTTTGAAGAACAAACCTATGGTACAAGGAGCTAAACGACAAGCTGTATATGTTGGTTCTAAGGTGAGAACCGATTCTTTTGCAGGGCAAAGGATTGGGTCAATCATGGTCTCTTTGGGGGAACTATAGGTGTAGGGTTAATACTTAATCCTGTGCAGACCTCCTGCTTAGGAGGAGCCACCCTTACCTTATTAAGCGGCGACATCTTGTTACAGATTCTTATGGCTAAATAATCTAAGTTGGGTGCTTAGGTTCAGAGTATGAATTAATGTAGAAGTAAGAATGCCTTGATTTCTTCTGCCTGTGTCCCCCAAATCAAGCCTAGCAGTAGGGCAAGTCACATAGCCACCTGTTGTACAGAGAAGGAAGCGGGCTTTGTTTGCACATTGAAAATAGGTACAAACAGGTGAACTGTTGGCTCAGTGCTATGCCCTGAGAAGTAGGGTAGGAATTAATACCTTCCTGATATTTGAATGAGGGAAACAAGAGAAATGTAATGTTATGGCTGAATTCGGGGAAGTTTATCACTGAAAGTGGTCAATCCATGATATCACTTCAGTCTTATAGCCAGTTGCTGGCAAAAGGCCTTGACAAAGTTTTCTGTACTCTTGATTATTTTTTCAGTCCAGAATAATTTTGGGAAGTGATATCCCATGGTGTATGGCAGACAAACATCTTCAGTGCTCATAACATCAGTGTAAGATGCTAGTGATACTAGCAGCCACTGCAATGTCTGAATAATATGGACCATGTACTTGGCATGGCAGAGGCATTAGTATTTATTATAAACACATGGTGACTGGAGGGCCTATGACTAGCTTGAGTTGTTACACTGCAGTAGACCTACTTTTGTGCTGCACCTGTAGTGCTAAAGAGCTGCAGTATTGACCAGGACTCCACAGTACTTGATGTGGTATAAGCTCAGGGTACAGTCCCAGCTCCAGTCTGAATGTTATCATGGTCAGCATTTTTTGTTTGCTCCTCAGTCCACTATGGCTGGGAAGGCTATTAAAAATTAAGTCCTAAAGCCAAACCTGTGGGGAGGATTACAAGAGGCTTTTGCTGATTGCAGAGGGAGTACAAGGTATTCATTCAGTCTTCCTTCTGTGACCCGATTTGACTCACTAAAGTAGCAGGAAGAAAAAAGCCCTGAGAGAACTTTCTGCCATGCCAGTAAGTACCTATTCTTATAAAACGGTCTCACCTTGTCAGTGAAATGTAGGAATATAAGGCTGGATGTATCAGCAGAAGGAAAAAGTAGTGTGGGTGTAGGGAGAAGGGAGTAAGACTTCCCTCTTCTGGCAGCAGTGAGCTGTAGCTCAGCGTGGTCGCCCATGAAACTACAGAGCTTTGTCAGCAGCAGAGATGCCTTCAGCAGTACTTGTCAGGTGGGCAGTTCTAACCAACGAGATGGAGAAGATGTACAGCTTTCAAGAGATTCTGCCCAGGTTCAATGGGAGTGGAAATCTGGTGCTTGGGTTTGGGTTTGCTAGATAGTTTTGTAGTCCCACTCTGTGTGACAAGTGGACATGCTTTAAAGCAACACACCAAATGGCTATGACCTAAGTGCTGATCTATCCTCTGAATAGTCTGCAGTGGATCCAGCTGGGAACTATCAGAGGATGGTGCAGATAAAGGGACCTGAAAATTAAAAGGCAGGCTTTTGCTGGGAGCAGGTTTCTGTACTTGGGCTGCCTGTCAATATGGTCTGTAACTCTGATTTTGCAATAACAAAGAACATAGCAGGTTGAATTTGGGGCTCTGACCTGCTGGTTACAGAGCTTACTCATGGTCAGCAAGAAGAGGAGGTAAGATTATCCTTGATACACACCCCTCCAAAAAAAAAAAAGTTAAAAAAAAAAAAATTTAATCTTTCTTGGTATTGAAGCTGACCTGAACCTGCTGTCTATTGGTGTAGATTAGCATAAATCTATAATGAACTGGCTTCCAGCTTCTGTGTGTCCCTTTCAGTACCTAACAAATAAATAAAGCATGTGAGTTTTACTTGAGTGACTAGTGTTCAATTCATGGAGCTTGTAGCTCTCTAACCTCGCCTCAGGAGTACAGAGCATCACCTTGTTGTTCCTTGCCTTT
Source organism: Haliaeetus leucocephalus (assembly GCF_000737465.1). Lineage (NCBI taxonomy): Eukaryota > Metazoa > Chordata > Aves > Accipitriformes > Accipitridae > Haliaeetus > Haliaeetus leucocephalus. The sequence goes on from NW_010972604.1 coordinate 907,852, forward strand.
TGTGTTTATATTCATTGACTTGGAGAAAGCCATGCTAAATGGCATGCTTAAAATATGACCTGCAGCAAGCTACGCAAATCTACTTCATACTTCCATTTTTAGGAGGGAGAGGTGGCCACTGTTAGTGAAGAAAAAGTTGGGAACACGATGAAGGCAAATTTGAATGGTTGTGCTCTAATGTATTTTGTGCACTCTGTCATAGAGAAGCTAACTCATACTGCTGCATGAGTTTGGGTTTTTTGCTGTAGCAAAATGGCTGATACTGAAAGGAAGGCATAAGCATTGCACCCCTCAGTGTAGTATCATCTGTTGAGAAATAAAGAGCCAGTAGTTAGGGTGTTAAATGAATGATGTCTTTATTTCTTGTCCTGTCACAGACTTCTTTGCAATAGTTTCTCTTATCTGTTCTAAATGCATTTTTATTCATGCTGTACAGGTGCAGCCATGCTGCTACTTCAGATACACTGGGAGCAGTAAAACCAGAGATGGGAACACCTGGGTTCAACAGCTAAGATTTAAACTCTTCAATGAAGACAGTTACTAGTCCCTACTACTATAATATCTAAAAGCATCACTATCTACTGTCTGTTCTACCAAGTGTGTGCCTCTGTCCTTAGCTTAAGCTACTGGGTCAGTAGGCAGATCCTGTCCATTGTCTTCATTTGGAGGGGGTTGGGTCAATGGCATGCTTTTGAAGCAGATCTCCTGATCTTTCTTACCTACTGTGCTTTGGTTGGTTTTAGCATAGTCTTGGATTACTTCTGAGTAAAAATGTGCTCTGTGTGCAGTATGCTTCTATAGTCAATCCAAATAAAATCCCTGAAATAAGTGTTGTGTAGATGGTAGGTCTGTGGTATCAGCTGTTCCTCCCTACTTGTTCCACCCAGTGTGCTGTACTACTTTGTAATATAGACCTAGCCAAATTCCCCAGCTCTGCATAGAAGATGCAGGCTACCTCATCTGAATGCTGACAGTTCTCAGTGGTTTCCCACAATTCATCGTGCTTTTTAGAATAAAGTGTTTCACTTTACTAGGTGGTAAATCAGTAGGTTGGTCTGTTGTAGCAGGAAGAATCAAGCCATCGCCTTTCCATCTTGGCAATTATCCATGATCTAATGCTAGTTGTTTGATAAGACTGGCATGGCTTTATGTATTTATAGGGCACTCTTGTGAACAGCTGGCAGCAGGTTACCTGTGGGATTTAAGGTTTATTCATTGGCAGGTGCCAACCCACCCGCATATTCCCACAACCTGAGGCAGTAATTCAAATCCATTTGAAAATACAAGGTTAAACTCTTTAAATGATGATTCTGTGGAGTTGAGACCTGCTGGTCGTCTTGCTGCTGGTGACAGCAAAATAAGTTTGCGACTTCTTTGTAAAATAGGTCAGAAGTGTCCACAGGTCAATGAGGTCTCCGGAGCTGGAGTGAAAGGTCAACCAACAAACTAATGCCCCTTTACCCATATGATAGCAGTGATGGATTGCCAAAATCTTTATCTGATCTGGAGTCCAAGATGCCATGAATTTGTAACAATAGTTTGAAGACGAATGTAAATTGCTCTTCAGGAGTAAAGGGCTAAATTATCCCACTGACTATGTGGGGTTTTTTTTCATTGTGTGGGGTGGGTTGCATTAATTATCAAATAGACATGAGTTTTCCTTGACTTGTGGAAAGGCCCTGCATTAATGTGTATCAGTGTGTGCTACTGTATGTGTGTTCTTTGATGCAACAAAGACAAGATGTTACCAGGTCATCTGTTAGCATATTTCACAGAAGCCTTGAACCTTTGTGTCATTCTAAAAGATAACTAAGTTTGAAGCTGATTCTTGTCTTCCTTCAGCCTGATCCCCCCCACTGCCTTGTGTAGGTGTGCTACCTGTATACTTTTGCAAAGTAACTCTGATCAGTAAGGTGGCTTTTATGGTCATATTGCACAGGTCACTGGAGTATAAAATTATTTTTCTGATTTAGAACATGCCTTATACAGAGCTGACTATACCATTTCTAAGGTGGTGAAAGGTCATGGCTGTTACCTTGAACACTACAAAGAAGACCAAGATTAATTTCTTCGTGCCAGTCAGGAAGCAACTGCCCTCAAACTAGTGTGTCTTTGCCTCTTGGTTCTGACCGTGTTCTGTAAATGCTGTAATTCCACTGTAAGTGGAAGACGGGTGTAGTTTTTCTACATGTTCTACGAAGGAAATGCTGAATGCTTGTTGAAGATTGAGGCAAAGATTGGAGTCATCTCTGCTGACTCTGGAAAGGCGATAGGCAACTTTAAATGTGCGTTGCTCTGCTTGAGCTTATGGCATGGCAGGGCTACACAGCTTTCAGTACCAGATGTGGTATGTGTAGTACAACAGTGTTGTTTGGGTGTGTTAACCTGCTAGCTAGCAGGAAATCTTGCCTCCCGTTCTGCCAGGTACTGTCAGTGTACCCACTCTTAAAACATGCTGGTATGGAGAATTCATGCAGTCTAGTTTTATTCTTCAGAACTCCTTGGTGCATGTGCACCTTCTGCAGTTCCCTTCTCTTTCGTTTTTGGTGGTGAAAGACCACTGACTGATGAGGCAGTGCAAAAAAGATAGGAGATAACAACCTTGTAAAATAGCAAACATCTTGAAAGCAGAACCCTCAGCTATTGGTCTTAGGAGTTCTGAGAGGGAATGAACCTGTGTTCTGGAGACAGGGTGCTCCTTCATGAACAAGTCTTAGTTTCCCAATCCATTTGGGCTCCTTTTTGGGGATGCTGATGCATCTTCTGCTACAGTGTATAGTTTATTTCTTGTCAGAATCCTTCAGGCTGGCTCAAATTCTTTGGCCATAGCTGTGCTCTGTAGCTGAAATGTGCTTTTTAGTCATTACCTTGCTATTCAGATCTTCTGTCATCCATCAATTTGCTCTTTCTGCTTAAAAGGCTGTCTGTGCGGTTGGTGTGGGATTTTTTTTTTCTTTCCCTTTTTTTTTTTTTTTAACAGAATGTGTCTTACCTGTATGTAAATATCTATAATCAAAGTTTCTGTCCTTCAGGTAAGGACTGAAAGGTATTTTACCCTGTATGTACAGCCAGTTTCTAACAGCGCTTATCCCTTGTCTGAGGGTGAAATTATACTAGTTTATGTTGGATTTCAGATTTATGAAGTAGCCTTCAGGAATGCAGTTGTTCTCGCAGGAAGTTAATATCAAGTAAACATTTGTACAAACAGATCCTTCCTTCAGACTGTCAGAATCTTTTCTTGGCAAGCCTACCTGCTTTGGTATGTGCAGTCTGGTATCCCAACCATTGCAGAAAATACAGGTTACTAAACAAACATATGTAAAGCCAATTATCTCCCTGCTTTTTCTTCAGTTGGGCAGCAAGGTTACAGAACTACTACCAGTATAATGCATGTATGGTTTCTCTTGGAAAAAGCTATGGGTTTCCAGACCCATTTATTTTTCCTTTCATTTTCTTCAGCAATATCTGGTGGGTGGCCATGAAGAATGATTTTTCTAGAGTAAAACATCCTTTCATATTTTTATTTTGGCTAAAAGAAAAACAAACCAAGGTAAAGAAGTAGAACACAGCACATTGTCTTGGTCTATAAAATGTTCATAATAGACAGGTGTAGCTTTATTGAATAGAAGTAATGGAGCACAACCTGCTCTTGTGGTAGTGTTTCTGAATGTGGTGTCCTCCAGGTCACAAAATGTGAGCAGCCACGTGGCTGTGTAGCAGCACCCTTTTGTCTCTATACAGATTGCTACTCTATTTGGCTTGAGGGAACTCAAAGCCCTTGACAGTTTCTTGTAACTGATATCCTTCCAGTTGCCTAAACACATCTCATCACCAACCACTTCAGACATTCTGCCTTTATTCTTTGCTTATTGTGTTTCAAGATGCTAAATTCTCAGACTGTGTTGAAGAAGTGTCTTGGTTTCATTTGTGCTCACTGGCTGTGCTATCTTAGCAATCAAATCCAAACACAAATGCATAATAGACACAGAAAACAAATCTAAACCAAGTATTTTATTCCCGATGATCTGGTGAAAGGACATGCAGTATCTTCTTCTAAGGCATGTGACTCTTGTGTTTTCAGTGCATCCATTTTTGAGGCAAAGTTTGAATTAAAACAACTGAGAATATTGTTTATAGTATGTGAAGCCACTTCCCTTTGTGGCTGGTACATTAAACAAACACCATATCAGAAATAATACATAGTGTCACTATGTCATTAGACTGAAGAAACACTAGAGCAAAGTGCCTTCACTGTAGGACAGTTTGTCAGCCAGAATAAGTTATAATGGCTATATTGATTTAAGCTAACTGCCTATGAAACTTCAAAAGAGTACAACTTTAATTGATATTGAGTTGCATTGACTTGATTGATTTCCATGTCCCTGATTTAAGTAGGTACTTGTTGATTGCTCAGACCTGTAGTGATATGCAGAGCTGTGAGCGGCAGAAGGAGAGCAGGAGAGATTGTATAATGTTGCCAGGCAGTATTGAGTTCAGGAAAGGGGGATAGTATGGATAGGGAAGAGAAGAAGTTGTCTCTTGTTATGTGCATGCTTAGGGTAGAAAATAGATGTGATGAGAACAGGAATGTGCATGTTGCTTGGAGGCAGGTTTGGGTTGCAGGGGAAGTCTTGTAGAAGTGTATGGTGCTCTGTTAATGGGGCAAGGAAGAGAAATGGAGAAATAGTAGCTTTAGACAGGGCTGAGTTGGGATGGGGATAGGGATTGCTATCTCTGTAAGGAATGGCAGCATGGCCCCATCCGATTTGGTCCATCTGCTCCTTAGGATAATCTTTGAGTTTACTATTAAAGACATGGCAATCAAATGTGGGTTTTTGGATGGGGAGCTTATTTAGTGTAGCCCGGGCATTTGCACAATGGGTGTTGATTGTCACCCTGCTGCCTTTACTTCGTATTCCTCCTCCTATCTTCATCTAGATATGAGAACTTCCATATGCCGGTGTTGCTTCTGGTCACAAGAGTATTTTCAAGGTCTGCAATTCTGGTTCTTGCCTTCTAATGATTTGCCATCCCCCAAAACAGGCTTGCCTCGTTGTTAGTGCTACCTGCATGGCCAGCAAGGATATGGGTCTGCCTGGTCTGTTGTAATCTTACTGTGCTGTAATTGCCTTGTTTCCCTGCTTCTGAGTGGGTATGTGCTGTAGTTGGCATTTCAGTACTGCTGTGCTATGCAAATGAATCCTAAACCTTTTTCCAAGGAGAGCATGAATCCTTTCTACATTGATTTCTGTTTAGAACTTATGTGTATGGCTGAATCAATAATCAGTTAATGAAAATGTGAAAAGCAAAACCAAACTGAGTGGTATTGAAAAGGCATTACTGGATCAGAACTCTAGCGCGTGTAAAGTACTTGCTGAGTTGTTGTGAGTGATTTATTGATTTGTTTTCTTCCTTATGCTCTGCCAATTCCATAATTCTGTCAAATAGATGAGCACTAAGAATATGTATCTACCATTAAGAATCAGGGGCTTGATGTACTGGGTCAGATTATCAAAGCAGATATTTTGATCCAAGTAGTGTGAGATACCTGCTGCTTTAAAGGCAGGCTGTGCTTATTTGTGAAAAGTTTCCTTCTGACCTCTATGCAATTATTGTATTCCGTGGAGTATGCAATATAAACATAATAGCCAGCTAAACATTTCTATCTGATCCATGTTGTTGACTTAGAGATGACGTTGCTAAGTATCTCCTAATGAAATTAACTATTATAGTCATGACTAGAAACTCTAAGGAAATAGAAATCTAAGACAGCATGAAGAATTAACAACCATTGCAACTAAGACATGGTGCTGCTTAAAATAAAAATATGAAGATATACATTCTCCAGTGGCCAATCACGAAAGCCTTAACTCTTCACTCTAATAAATAATCACTAGGTAGAACTGTACAGATAACACCAAAGGGTGTGTGAGCAGAAGTAAGAGATAACATACTTAGGGTTATTCAAAAGCTAGATGTTTGATGGCTTTTTTTTGTGAGGTCTGTGTTGATATAGATGTTAAAATAAAGGTAGCAGATTTCCAGTTAAATAAATCTAATTTCTTTTTAGGAGGAGATGTGAAGTAGGAGAGGGTTTATGTAACTATATGCAAGTTAGGAAAACTGGAAGCTGCTAGGAGTTGCATGTTTAATCTGTAGAGTGCTGAGGTGCTTGACTGTGGAGTGAGGTGCTTACTGAAGTATGGATTTTGGTATTATTAGATTAATTGGTTAGGTTAATAGCCAAGATGTTGCCTAAGAAACATTATAGTTCCATTTGGAGAAGCAAATTCCTGGGATACTTGTTCTTGTAATAACATACATTGTAACGTGAATGTGGAAAAGAATCTGGGACAGGATCTTGGTCCTTGTTGTAAAATGTGGCCTGGGACGGGGCAGAGGCAGTTCCTTCAGCTAAATCCTTATGGGCGTCTGCAGTAGAGATTTCAATGTGAAAAGACTGTTTTCTTACTACACGCATATGAAATGGGATCCACCATTTCTTGGCAGTGGTGAGGGGCGGGGGGAGGAGATGAAGTTGTTCGGGTATGTTTTGTAAAATCATCTGCTAGAGGGCACTGTGTTGCCAGAAAGGGATATATTAAGGCATAAGGTTCTTGGCTTCATGGTGAAAAGCTGTTCTTTATATATTTTGTTGGAATGAAAATGCCTGTCTGTGAGAGCTCAGACTAGAGTGGGTAAACTTAGAGAATAAGCCTGGATGCATCAAAGCCTGATTTTAAGTGAATTCTGTATTAAGATTTTTGGTGTTGTGTTGTTTTGTTTTGGCTATATAAAAAGCAGAATTGGAGACTGCTGGATTGCTTAAGTGAATCCAAAGTTTGCTGGTAAACTTCACTAATGTAGGACTAATGCTGTATATATGCTCAGGTTAAATTCAGCAAGGTATTTCAGCTAAAAATAAGGGAAGTGTTATTCTGAAAAAGCTATGATACTGCATCAGGACTTCTTATAACATTTAAACTTTTAAATTAAATTTTAAAGTGAAACTAAAACCAAAATAAAACCTTAATTTCTTGCAGCAGGAAATAGTTATAGGTTGAAACCTGATTTCTCTTCACTGAGGCACAAGGCAAAACCTGTTATTCACAGTTCTGTTGAGAGTAGCAGAAATTACCTTAGCAGTTCAGAGAAATGGAAAAAAAAAAAAAAACCCTTCTGCCTATCAGACAGGGCTTTCACTGAGTCTGAAATTTAAGACTAACAAAGTGATGCTACCTTCTGCCTATAAAACTGGGAAGTCAGAGGCCAGTCTGAGTGCCTACTGGATGGTTACAGGAAAGGTGAGCAGATTTTTAAGCCTGGGTGAGGGGGAAGTATATGATACCATAGAAGTGGAGGTTGCTGTCACTGAGACTTTTTGGTAATGGATGATGTGGTACCATTCAGATCTGCCCTCCACTGACAGAAGTGTTTAGTATGTAAAAGTGCTGGTTTTATATTTCTTTATGAAGCAGAACATGATGGCCTGACTGCTAGGTTGTGGGGAAGGTCAAAGTAGATTTTATCACAGACATGAATGTGATTTCCCTCACTGGATTACACTGAGGAGGCTCTCCAAAGATCTGACCTCAGTCTGTTACCTGCCTATCCTTCTATTGCAGTTTGCTTCATGAAAGAGAAGAAATAGGATCAAGTTTAATTTTGCTATTGTGATTGTTTTTTAATTTTTTTTTTTTCATTCCCAAACCACCACCTGCACTTTATTTTTCTTTCTTTGGCATATGTTGTCAGTTCCATCACTGTGTGGTGAGGCACCAGAGTCAGGTGGTAACATCAAGGCCATATGTTTTAATTGTCTGAACCCAAAAGAGGCAAAACTAGACAGTACTTTGAGAGGCAGAGGGTTGCCCTTTGTTGTGACAGGCTGAATTAGCTGTAGCGTATCAGGGATCCCTGAATAAGAAGCTTGCCTGTTTTTTAGCTGCAGCAGTTTACAGTGTTAATGTAAGACATCAGTGATGTAGATTTACTGGTACTAGCCTGTAATCTGTAGCCCTGTTTCAAGTGGGCAATTATAAATTGTGCTTTAAGTTAGCTGAATGTAGAAAATGGGAAAGAACGGGATCATGTTAGCACTAACGAAGGAAAATGGCATGAGATACTAAACAACTATTATTACAAGATACTTCATAAATCCAAAGGAAGTAGAGGTGGAAAAGACCTGTGAGGTCATCTAACCTATCCATTCTGGAGGACTGGCTTGCTGCCTGCAATATATAATCATTATCTGCTACTCCAGACTAGCTTTAAATGCCCCAAGCTTCAGTACTCTTACTGCAGGCATGTGGGAGAAGAAGAGGAAGGAAAGGGCGATAAATTTATTCTGAAGCCTTTCCTGAGATTTACATGGGTTTTTTTCTCTCTATTTTATCTTTTATTTCTGTTGTGTTTTTCTGCTTCAATGTCAGAAAGCCCTGAAGAATAAGGTGACTTTAATCATTCTGGATAGCTATGTTATCTATATGTGACACATCCCTTTTTGAATTTTTCTTTGAATTTTTTTTTCCCTGCGGCAGCTGGTTTCACTGGCTAATCACCCCAGTAGTGGTAGTGTGTGGAGTGAAAATATTTTCTTATACTCTTTCCTTCCTTCTTTTCTGTCCCCCCTCACCACACTTACACATCCTCATTGGGTAAATATCCCTTTAGGGGAGAGCAATATCATTATTTCCTTGTAGAGCTGGAAGGCAGTAATGACTTGCCACAAAGAAAGGCAGTATGAGCAGTGGAGCCTTAGTGGAGGTATCGTGTCGCTTAGAAGGTTGCTGGAGGGAGCAGTACCAAAAAGTTGATGTTTGTCTTGTGTTTGACTGCCATGAACTTGAATGTACACCCTGAAAAACATGTATGTACTCGAAGAGGGAGCATGCATGTAATGGTCTGTCCATGTCTGAGAAGAAAGTATGTAACAGTTATTTAGCCTCTCTCTGTGTTCTTATCCTTATTTCTTTGTTTCATTTACTCTGTAATTGCTTTTTCAGCCCGGTCAAAGAGTTTGGTGATGGGTGAACAGATTGGACCTCCCTCCAGACCTTCTTCTCCAAACCCTCAAGAGCGTGTGCTCAAGTGTGGCTGGCTGAAGAAACAAAGGAGCATTATGAAGAACTGGCAGCAGCGGTGGTTTGTGCTGCGTGGGGACCAGCTCTTCTATTATAAGGATGAAGAGGAAACTAGACCTCAGGTATGACTAGAGAACTGTAGGGCATATTGGTTGCGACTTCTGTGTGGGTCACAGTCACTGCTTTGATTGACAGCTCATTTCAGTTGCTCTCTGTCCTAGCCAAAACCATACACACTTAAGGAGGCTCAAAGGCAAGAGACATTGCAGGGAGACTTAGCTACTACCCAGACAAGTAGTAGAGCTTGGGAGAAGTTTAGAAGGTGTTTATTTACCCACTAGGGCATGCTGACCTCCAAATCTTAGTATGGTCATCTATGAGACTGGAGTTTGACAGGAAGAACTATGGAGTTCCAGATTGCTGAGGCAGGAGTGAAAAACCTTGCTTAGTCAGCTGGGACTCATTATCTCCCAAATAATCCATTGTTAAGCGGAGGTGAGCCAGCTGCTTAGGGCTAGCTTGTGTGGGTAGAGTATGTAGGTTTTGTTACATGTGAGCATGCAGGACTTGAATGGGCTGCAATATGTGGTTTAGTGTGTTTTATATACACCTGGGAGTTACTGCTTTTCTATGTAAATTTTGAGGAGAAAGAATTTATGCAAGGCCATGTGCTGTCTATGTCTGGAAGAAGGAGTACGTGTCTGATAGCAAAAACTAATTTAACAGACTGGGGCACAATGTGACCTTCTACAAAATTAAACGGTCTGAAGTTTGCCTTTATCAAAACTTTTAGACTTTATGGAGCATGAATGAAAGAGAAGAACACTTTTCCTGGTGGAAACCACTGGTTAAGTCCTGCTGTGCAATAGGTATTGGACAGTGTCATAGATCCATCCTGAAGTAGACTGTGGAAAGAAAACGGACAGAGTAAAGGGAGAGGATCTGAATGTTTAGGAGCTAGCAGAGAAGATAATTTAATACCAACCACTAAATGTTAATTGAATAAATTGAACCAGAGTAGGGCTACTTAAAATGGTAAGTTTAGATCAGCTGTTATCAGTTTGTCCATGGGAGAATTGTGTGCAAGAAAGCTTTGCAAAGCACGTTTATTCTTGCAGAAGACTTAGGAGATTGTAAATAACTATGTGCCAAGTAGCTGTAGGGCAGTTTGCTGGTGATAAAGGATAATAGGCAGTCACCATGCAACATTCCCATGGGCACACAAAGTCTTTAACTTGCAACTTTTTGGTAGTGAAGATTTTAAACAGTTTTTAATAAAGTGAACATTGCACAAGTATGTCTCTCAAGCCAAATATTAATTAATGGAATTTTTTACTACTTGCTGCTTCACCTGCTTTTTGTGAGTGTGTTGCTGGTCTAGCACCAATTTCTTACAACTAAATATGGTTCTCTAAAAGAAGCTCTCAGAGGACAGTGTTCCTGCACCTAGGGTGAATGCAGAGCGGAGGACATTTGCAATTGTCAGTCTGGACCCGGCACTAAATTCAAGATGATTTTCTGTTTCTGACCATTCTATATCTACAGCATTTAGTGGAGGTATGTGCTGTGCTACAGGATGGGACAAAGCTTACAGCTAAGATGAAGAATTTCTTATTCAAGTTCTTCAATACGCCTGTAAAATATTCTTGCAGTGTTTGAGCGAAGGGCTTTCCTAGTTGCTGTAGTATATTATGCAGCATATTTCAAGTGGTCATTGTTTTGACTGTCAGGCCTCTAACCAGAGTCATTGAACAGAGGGAATATAACTGAATAAGCCAGACAGTGTCCCTGTACTGCTGTCTCCTGATGAGTCAGTACAAGCATTACAGAGTGACAGACAGCCTGTGTAATATCATTACCATCCACACGCTCATTATAGCCTACTATTAAACTGCTTGATACAGCTGCATGCTTAACTCTTACACATAAATTTCATTGTAGAGTGAGAGTGGAAGTGAATTTTCCCCTGTGAGCCTGACACATGCATGGTAGATGCATGAGGATGTTGGCTGCATCTTACGCCTTGCACTTACCTAATCAGGAATTTGATCCATCATTATGGATAGCCTGCTGTGTGAAGGCTAAGAGGCTTGAACTCGATGGTGTAACCTGTTGTTGCTCAGGACTCTGCAAGCAACAGTTGGATTTTGCACTTTTAAGACAAGCACCTTATCTTTCTATACAGGGCATGGGGAGAGCTGGGCACTTCTGAACTGTATCAGTGAACAAGATGAGGAAGGAGCTGCCTCAGTCATGCTGGAAAGGGTTTCTTTAACCCTGTCCCTTTTGGGGGACAGGGTTGCTGTGCATTTATCACTGGGGAAGCCAATTTGTATAGGGTGATACAGGACCACGTCCTGACTAATCTTGTAACAGTTGCAAACTAGGATTCACATCTGACTTCAGCTAGGACTGTATGCATCCCACGGGTGAAACGTATTTTTGGAACCTGTAGATAGCTATTGCTTGGGATTCTCTGGAATGAAGGGACAATGATACAGGAATGCCCACATGGCTTAGGAAGACAGCTGTGACCCTGGGAGATCTTTGTTACAGGCCATGTAGATATTTTCATCAGTTGATATTAATCCCTAACTTCCTTCAGCTCTAAAGATACTCATGCTTCTTTTAAATCTTTGTTTTAAATATTAAGTATGGCCTGAAAGCTTGTATGCAAAAACTAAATCAATAGCTTCACTAAAATTCCCATTGATCTTCTGTCTACTTGATTATTTATGTGTATTCTGGAAGAGGGTCATATTCTTATTGTTTATCTGACAGAGTCGAGTGAGATTTATGCCATAATGTTTCAAAAGAGAAACCCTAAACAATGTCTTTTTGTTTATGGATGTTGTGTTGCCCATTTTTATGAAAAGCTGTGCTTCCAGGTCCATAGAGGGAATTGTAGATATTCCTTCCTTGAAAATAATGCTGAAAAGATGGAGCTGTAATCTAATGACAGGAGAATGGCATAGATTTACTGGAGTGAAAAGGAGTTATTCTGCGGTCTTAATGGGTCGAGTACTGTTGAAGGTGTGTGTGTGTTTGTGTGCCATATGACATAGTTGCAGTTGCACAGTCCACTTTATCAGACTGAGTTCTGTGCCAAAGGTTAGAGGGTGAACTTGCAGCCATTGCTTTTCCTGAGTATCTTCTCAGGTGCCCCCATGAGGAAAGGGGGAAGGGAGGACTGACCTGCAAAGAGCTTTTGATGCTTCTACTAAGTCTGTCAATATATTTGTGGGTTTTTAAAGTAGCTTTGGGTTTGTTCCTATTCCCAGAATAGGAGGTAGCATGCGCTTCTCCCCAGTTTCCAGGGGAACAGAAGTTACTCTGCAGCTAATTCATTAACTTTTCTTTCAGTATTGACTTGGTATGATAAAAGGCTTTAGTGCATCTGCAGTGGGCTTGAATTTTGCACTCTAGAAAACAGCAGAATTTTCTAGAATGTGTTCTAGCCACTGGACTTTAAAGATGATGTTGTAGGTGATAGTTTTCTGTTCCATTTTGGAATAATTTGTGATGCATCTGCAACTTTGTCGTATTCCCTTTCCAGTGTTTTCCTGTTATCTTCGGAATGCCTTCAGCAAGTCTTCTAATTTCAGTGAACTTCAAAGTCAAAATGTAGGACAATAGGATTGGGAGGGAAGAATACTGAAAGTTTATACTGTTCTGTTGACTTGTTTTTCCTCCATTTTAAAACTCACAACCATTCTAGATAAACCACTCAGTATGGACTTTGCAAGTACCCTCCTACATTGTGTCCTTCCACAGTTTTACCTTTTCAGTAGGTAGGGGACAGGAACTGAGCCCTGACACTCTGTTCTGTGGCACTACCTGGAGAGCCTACTAGAGGATTAGAACAGACTCTATTCTAGTCAGTGAACAGAGATAACAACAATGTGATCTCCACACAATAGACTTTATAATGGGACACTCAAAAGGAGAAGTGAGAGTAGCAAGGCAGCTGCATGTGTAATATGAAGGGGGGTCATAACACACAAACTCAGTGAACATTTTTATTCATTACACTGCGTACCTGGAGAATACTCACTGAGGTTGATAATGGGAATTAATTAGCTGTTAGTTAATACCTAGTAATAGTGGGACATTTTGACATTTTTCCCTCTTCTCCAAGGGGTCTGCACGAGCCTGCACATCTCTGTCCTCTCAGACTATCCACAAGTTTTCTGAGCATGTCTTGTCAGTAAAATCCACCTAGTGGCTGGCTGTTTTCTTTTTCCAATCTAGGGTGCGCTTTGCAAGGTGAAGGAGCAAAGCTGTACTAACATATGAAACAGACTGGAATTTCATCCTTCTTCAAGTTATTGTGGAGATTATTGGCTGCTAATGAAGAGGATTTTGTTTTGGTTTGAGTTTTTTTGCCAGCAGAAACAGACAACACCTGGAAAATCTTTGAAATATGAAGTGTTCCATCTACTCCATCAGCAATATGCAGGCTGGACTGTTGCTGTTACTCACACCTGTAGGTGCTCCTGTAACCCTCTGGTCCAGTGTGATTTGTAGGTATACCTTGACTGAAAAAAATTGTTACAGCCTTAGTTTAGAGGTTTCTTGACATGTATTCAGCTTTAGAAATCTGCTGTTCATTTCCCAGTACTGACTTTAGAATTTTTTAAGGGCTGCTATTCACAAAATGTTCCCCCAAATACAATCTAGTTCCAGTAGTGTTAGTGAGAAACTTCCCATTCTTTTCCAAAAAAATGCACTGTGACAAAAATGGACCATTGCATAAATTCAGGTGGAATCTTACTCGAGAAGGAAGTAAGGTTTTTGTTTTTATTTGGAGAGGTGGAAATCTGAGAGTGTCAAGAACACAGGAGAGATGAATATGAAGGTGTGAGTTGTTTTTTTTCCTCTCAGAATCTGCATTCACTTCTTCCTTTATTTCAAAAACAGTATAAAGTATGCAGAATGTTGATATTGCTCTGAGCCTAAGAAGAATGTAAACCAGCAAAAAGAGCAGGGGTGCTAGTGCATTAATGGTAGCCCAGGCTAGATATCCTGCTAATCTCTCCTGCCCTTAAAATCTACAGAACAGTCTGAAGCTTACACAGCTCCAGAAAGTGGCTGTTTTATTTATAGTGTTCTCAGATATTGATGAAGCTCAGGCACGCCAGATCCTTAAACTTTTTTTCCAGTGGTCTAACAACAGACCCTTTTCCTGTCACTTGGAGTGGAGAACTGATTGCATAGCAGTAATTTTGCAAGTATCAGGTTGTTAACTGATTGTAGTAAGAAGTGCATGGGCTTAAATGATAACAAGTCAAGTAACTTTTCTTGAAAATGAGTGATCTCAGTGCATCCATGGTTAACTACTACATGTTGTTAATACTGTATTTTTCTTTCTTTTTTTTTTCCCTCCATATGCTCAGTGGCTTTAATTAACGTGATCATTCCAGAAAAAAGGCTAGTGTTGAGGTTCCTATGGAATGAGAGAGGGGAAAAGAAAATTGTGTTCTTAGCATTCACTACTTCTCCAGTTGGTTTCCATCTTTAAAATGTTCAGTGGTTGTTCCTCTCAACCGCTGACACCAGTGTAGCTGTTCTGACATTTCTCCAGCCTGAAATATGCAGAGTACATATCCCGCGATGGCTTTGGATGTGATAGTCTTCATTCTTCTGCCATTGAAATATAACTTAGATGCAAATTCTCTTTTTTTTTTTTTAAAAAAAAAAGCACCTTTTTATTTATGCAACTCTTTTTCCAAGATCTTGAACTAATTCTATAGGCTCAGGTTCCTTTTGTGGAAGCAGCTGCAGTTACAGGGACATTGTCAGTATCTTATAGCAGAAGAATTGTGATGCAGACAACTTAGTTGTTAGATTGGCATAATGCAGCAAACTTGTAGTTGGGTATGTCCTGTGGCACGGTAGATCTACTTTGTGATCCAAAGTGCCAGTTTGAGAATGAGTCTCTGGAAAGGATCATTTGCTGTGGCTGGAGTGACAGGTTGGCTTTTTGGCCCTTGAGGTTTCAAAGAAGTCTTGATTATAGCTGATGCAGGAATGTCTGCTTGCCAGCAAGTCACCTTTTTCGTCTATTATTGACACAGCTATTATTGAGTGTCTAGATGATGAACAACAGAGGTAAGGGAGCTCTTCTACAAGTTCATTTTTGTGTAGCTCTGGGAAAGTTCTTCACAAACACCTACAAAAGCTTCCTCTGACATTTTGCTCTCTATTCCTGGCCTGAGATGTGAGGATCTGAGACAACAATTGACTTACCAGTTGAACTGTGGGGTCTATCCTTAGCCTGCTTCAAATATGAGGCAATTTGACTTCTATCTCTTTCACTGAGACAAAGGCTAAGTTACCTTGGGCTATTTGATCCTTAGAATTCGGGGTCAGAGATAATTCATTGGTATAAAGCTGTTGCAGAAATTTCTTTCCATGTTCAGCTAAAATCAAGATGTTCATGTAGGTAGTTTATTGTCCTTGGCCTGGAATTCAGAAATGCATACCTGAGGGCAGATTTGAGCCCCACTATTCCCCCTCCTCCCATCTTGTAAACATCTGTAACAGTGACTGAAGTGCTGTGTTAAAGGAAATGGTATGACAATTAGGATGATCAGTGTTCTGGCACCAATTGTGTTTGTTGAACCACTCAGTCAAGAAAAGGAAGCTTTCCACTTACATTTCCTGTGTCACAGCTTTTCTTTACCAGAGCCTGGTACAGGGCAGGACTTCTCAATTGGTCTTTTTAGGGAGGACTACAGTAATACCTTTCAGGTATGAACACTTGTCCTCTTAAGATTCTCCCTCAAAGCACCAAGGCCCCAAAAGGGAGCAAGGTGATGCTATCATCAAAAATTGGATTTGAACCTCTGGCTTATTGGAAGGTCTATAACCTACTGCCAGCCCCTTGAGCTGTTTAGCCATCTCAGGCTCCCAAGGCCTGAGGGATGGAGGGGGGAATAATGTAGTCATGAATTGAAGTTTATTTCTGAGGCATGCTTTGGCATATATCAAGTTAGACCTTGGGGTATTTAAACTTATTTAATCCGTCATTAATTTACTTTCCAAGCAAGATTGCTAATGCAGTCTGAGTGGCTGCTAGACAAGGACGCATCAATCTGTTTAAATTTAGTAATGGCTTTCTACCAGTGACAGCAACTGTCAGAATTGATACACCCTCCCTGCTAAGATGAATTGGGTTTTTTTTCTACCTTGTCAGCTCTGTGCCAGACAGATTGGACAGCTGTGAGCTAGGTACTCCATTACCCTCTGGAGAAGCGTTTCGTCCCCTGAAAGGACTGGTTATATAAGACAGAAGAGCTCAGCATGATTTGCTCACGTGTGGAGAGAAATGCGCAAGAAGCTGAAGATCTTTGCTATATATACACCTATGACCTAAAAATACTTCCCAGGGATGGGTCTAGGTTGCAGGGTTTTCTTGCTTTTATAGGTAGAGTGAGCATCCCTCAATTTATCTTTCTGAAAAATCATTCTTCTAGTTCTCTTATTTCCCTACTCTTCTTCCAGTTGTTATGCGAGCAGCTCAACTTGTTGCAACTTCATTGCACAGCTGAAAGAGGTGCACACTAGTAAGGACGAAGTAGCTCTACTGGTGTACAGTCCCCATTGCCACTGTGGCTGCAGCAGGTCCTGCATTCCTTCCACTGTCCAGTGCCTGTGGTTGTGTTTCTGGGTTTTTTGTTTGTTTGTTTTTAAATGAGCTCTGCTACACAGTGATCTTCCTCTTCTCCATTTCATCAAAGCTGGTTAAAATGAGAATAAGAAACAAGTCACTTCAATGAGAGCTTTCTACAGAATATATGAAATTGAATATGTTCTGAAAAGGATCAGAAAGGAAACGTATTCTGACTGGGAAATGCTTTAGCGTGTTAGTTCAAGCAATTTACGTCTCTCTAATAAATTCTAGAGTAAACATCACCCTCGTGTACCAAAGGTGTGTCTCACTGAAGGGGGGCAGGTGACATTGTACCATATGGTGCATCAAGCATGGAGAAGGTCCATTTGCTTAGTTTTGTTTCAGGAGAAGGGTGACCTGAGTCATGCAAATTACAACTTCTGGAAGGCACTGCATTGTGAGGTTTTGGGTTAACCTTTTGACTTCATCACTGACTTCAGTTTCCTGCAGAAAGATGGGCTTTCTGAAACTCTTTAGTATGACAGCACTTTTCTGTGAACTGCTCCTGTTCTTCTTCACTGTAAATACATTCTGAATCTCCTGGTCTGTATGTACTGCTGTACATCTTCACCATTCCATGCTATAAAATAGCAAAAAGTTAGCTTATATATCATTGGGTTTTGCCTAAAATGTGTGACCTGAATTTATGTATTTGCCAAGTTTACTAATTCAGGCTTAGGGAAAGAACCCTCCACAAAAAAGTGCCTTTTTCTGGAGTAACACAGGGCTTGATTCAGGGTCCTGAGTTCTGCTTGATTATAAATGTGAGGTTTAGGTAACTGTTTCAAATGGGGATTTATGCTTGCCTTGTACTAATGGATAAGGAAGGCCTAACTTTTATTTCGTGCTGGATTGTAGGCACTGCCCATTTTGAGACTGGCTGGATTTGCTTGGAGGGCTTCTTAAGAGAGGACTGTACCTTAAAGGAAGAGATAGAGTGAGTTGCTGTCTCTTTAACAATTTTTCTTTCTGCAAAATGTAAATTAGCCCCCAAAGAAAAGCAGCTGTTAGCATTTAAGAGGATTACATCTTCTGACAGAAAATAGCTATTGCCAGCTTTCCAGTGATACCTGAAGCTCTGAAAGTCTAATCAGCTGGAATCAACTGAACCATATTAGTTTTTATTGCTATATGTACAATTCTAGTTTCTGTTAATAAGATAATGACCTGAAAATGTAAATTTACAGCTGAGAATGAAAAACCACTGAATTTAAGTTAAACCAACAAAATTACCTTAAGAGCTGCTTTTTTTTTTTCTTTTTTGGTTTTTTTTAGCCAACTTTGTGATTTTTTTTCAGGGTCCTTTGTTGTGGCTTCTTGACATTCTTGTCTTAAGCTATTCTGAAATCCTTTCTGGTTTCAATTGTGCAACTTAGATATTTTATTTTAGTTCTGCTTGTGCTGCCATTTCACCATTTCCCTAGGGATGTTCCATATACTCCTAGAAGTGGAAAGGGTTTGAATTTGTGTGCAGTATTAAAACTTTAGGGTCTGTTTTTCATAAAGAAGGTTTTTTTAAAGACAAAACAAAGAATTGTGACACTTCCATCTATCCACATGCCTTCCCTTGTGCTTCAGCCTCAGGTTGACATAGGAGCTACTTCTTTTTCTCACCTCTTTTCCAGGAACTTTCTTCTGTGGTAAAGCAAGCAGATGCTTACATTTAACAGTTTTGATCATTTTTCCTCTTGAATATGGTGTCCCTAGGAGAATGCTATGAAACTATTTTAAAACTTGTGCATTCAGTATGAGAAGAGATGCAGAGGGAGCATGGACCTCTTAGTACATCCAGTTAAACCATTTTTGTTTCAGAGAACTACCTGATAGAAACTAGACTGAGAAAAGCAATCTTCCTGCTCAAGCCAAAATATGAGGCTGCTTGGGTAAAAGCAAGGTTCAGGGTCCTGTCTTTGAAAATAATGCTGTGTTCACTTGATCACTGCTTGGTCCTTGTTCCTGGCTGACGTAATGTTCCATGAGACTACCTCTACTTCTCATGAATCTCATGAGTTGCACTGTGCACAGAGCTTTAATTTGCTTGGGAGATATGCTTGGGAAATTTGTTCTTTGCTTTCTGGGAGAAGACAGTTTAGCTAAGGTAGTAATTGATGGTATTACTTTAATTTTCCAGGATGCTGATATCAAAAGTATTTTGTCCTTTTAGACAAGGGGTTAGAGTTATGTGGAAGGGGAGACTTGATCCATTTAGAAATTCCTGTTCCACAGGTGATCTGATCTTACTTGGAAGCTGGGACTTCATGGTGGAGGTTACACTGCAGAGAGGTACTTCTCTGCCTGTATGCCCCATCCTCATCTAGTTCAGCCCTTTACCCACTCCCCAGCTGATCACATAGGCACAGCAGCTCTGCTCTGGTATTCTGGTGGGCAATGCTCCTTGTTTCCTTCAGTAGCGGAAAGGGAGGAAGGAGAGTGTCATTCAGGTCCAACCCTTCTCCTTCCTCGCTCCTGGAGAAGAGCACCTGTGCAAGTTGCAACATCCACATTTTGCAGGGACTGCAGCAGGAAAGGAGACAAATGTCTGCCTAGTGGGGCTGCATGATGCTGTTTTGGGCTGCACAGCCTATTGCAGAATGGGGCACAGGGGAAGGTACTGCTGGATAGCATGTGTAGCTTTCTGTTTAATATCTCTTTTGATTGCCTTTTTCCTTTTTTCAGATAAAAGTTGACTTCTATCTTCCATCTTTTTCCTTCTTATTGTATCTCCTGGCAAATAATAAATTTCTGGGCTGAGTAGCCTAGAACCAGGAGTATTTAATAGTCTTTCACTGGTTTCAGCATGCTCTGCTCCCAGATTGCTCTAGCTACCAGCATCAGGCAGCTGTTGGTTTTTTTATGTGGACAGAATGCACACAGAAATATATGATGTCCACTTTAACACTTTACTCTTCCCCTCTAGGATGCTTTGTGGAGCCAGCAGGTGCTGGCTTTGGCCCCTTGCAGAGTTTGGCTGAACTTCTCTGGCTCTTCTGAGCTGTCCCTGCTGTCATCATTCAGGTTTTTCTTTCCCCTTTCAAATCTTGATTTCTCAAATGTGTTATGAAGAACTTTACAATATGCTACAAAACATCCAACCCCATCTTTTGCTGTTACATGAAGCACGGAATTTTTTTTTTTTTAAATGCAAGGAAACAAAATTGAGATAGAAATGTAAATGCACCATTTCCTCAAAGCAAAACCAAGGATAGCTAAACTGAATGCCTCAATGCAAAATCTGACTTGTTTAAGAATGTTTAGTTTTGTTTTTTTTCATGATCATTTTTGCTTTTACATTCTGTAAATGGAGCAGCAATAGTCCACACAGTTGAACACTGAGCATATATGCAATGTGGTCAGGGTAATTTTGCTTCTGGAACTTTTATTTTTTGATTTTTTTTTTTTTTTTTTAATGTAGCAACACTGGGATGGTGATGCAGATCTGTTGGATATAGAGTAGTATTTGTTGTTCTATAGACTATGAATACTCAAATTCAGGGTGTCTTGCATTTCTACCTTTTGACTATGCACTGACCTGCAATATGTGATTAACTGGAGTAGAGTTTCATGAGTTCTGGATGACAGGGCTCTAGAATGTTGATCTGGCTTGTCAAAAGGAACTAAATGCAGGTCTATAGCCTGATGCCACTGAGGGATGGCAAAACATGGAAGCAGGTTGCTGAATCTATAGTAACATGGCAGATTGAGTTCTGTTTTGAAAAGAACAGATTTGAGTACTTGTGAGACACTTTCAGTCTGCAGCGAACAGATACTTTCAAAGCAGCAAGTCATTTTAATAGGGTGTGTTGTCAGAACTGAAATGCAAACTTCTAAACCTCTATGACTTGGAGCTTATTTCCTAGCTGAAGTATTTTCCATCTTAAGCATTACTGTTGTGGTAATTTATTTGTAATAGTTTTTGAATGTTCTATGTTCAAAGAAAAGAGTAAAACTTAATTCATTTACATTTAATACAAGCTGGCTCCTTGGTTTATTACAGTGGTTTCTCCAAACAAAGCATCTGTAGGAAAATGTATTACCAAGGGACAAAGCCAAGGAAGTTTATGCCATAACAGATGTAACGAAAAATAACACAACTGGCTTCTCTATTTTATGGAGAAGATTGCAAAGGTCATGTGATGGGTTGTCTTCTATCAGTTGAAATCCTGGATTGTCTGTCTCATGAGACCCTAATTGTATTACTCAGTAATATGTATCTGGAGGCTGACAAAGAGTGTAACTGGTATTTGTTTTGATTACAAATGTTATGATGCTCCAATATGTCTTGGATTTGGCTGTTGCCAGACTGGTTGGGAGAATGTAACTGTGCATGTTTACTAGAAATATGTGTGGAAACAACTGACTGAAACAACTTCTTTCTTCTCTTTCTGCTCAGCAAAAAAAATGGTTTGGACCCAGCTTGCATTCCAGGGCAGTTCAGTCTTCATGGCTCTAACTCCTGAGAGTCCCAGTTCTTACTGCCTTTTGTCTGTCTTATTGTGTGTATGTCCTGAAGAATGTTAGCTGGAAACCCTTTAAAATGTCAAAGATTAAACTAAAAAAAGTGGAGAAACAATGAGGTCCAAATAGTGTGTTTGTTCTTGTTCTACCTGTGTTACTGGACAAGAGCTTCCTGTAATCTCTTTTTCAGCCTTTCTATAGATAAAGATGATTTTCTTCATTTTGAAGATACTATGCCACCAGCTATGCAGAATTCCCGAACTGGAATACATTGTGTTAATTATGCTTAGGGTCAAGGTGAAAATGAATCTGAATTCTGGCAGCATTTGAACTTGGGAAGTATAGGGGCTCAGACTTCTTGCTAGGGAAACTATAGTCTCTTGGATTGGTCCAATTGCCTTGCAAACCTGAATCAGCTGCTCTCCTCCAGTATCTTCCTGGGAACTTCTGTGCACTGAGAATCTCTGGAAAACAGGCCATTTTCTTCATTTGCAGAAATAAAGATTTAGAAAGAGAACTTCAGCCACCTCATTGCTGCAGGTTGCAACAAGAAATTAAAGGGTGAAGGAAGAGTAGATGTAATGTGAGATTAAACTTTTGCAAAGGTCAATGAGTAATGGAAACCAAGGAGGGTCACCTATGTGTGCTCAGAGTATTGTTATTCCAGAGGAAAGATCATTTGACCAGAAGTGTCCAGTGTGAGAGAAAGGACAGGTGAGGCAGGTTCATGACCAGCTCAATCTTTCTTGCTCAGAAGGGTGGAAAGGAGATGGGCTCAGTGGAAGAGTGGGGCTTAAATTTCCTATATATGTCATGTTTATCTTCTTTTCCTTACTCTTTGTGGCCTTTCCCCTTTCACTGGTGTTTGTGTCCCTTACAGGGTTTAATACTACTGCAAGGCAATCAGGTGAACGAGCTGCCACCTAATCCCGATGAACCAGGGAAACATCTCTTTGAAATTGCCCCAGGTAGGCCAGCATTTCCTTGTACTTTCAACATAACATCATCTCATTCCCATCGGTTGTCATCAATTATAATTGAACTGTACTGATCACTTAACTTCTTAGCATTCTGATACACTAGACAGATTATCTAGAGAGACTGGGAAATGGAAGTTGACAGGCTACTTAGTGTTCTTTGTTTGGGATATAACTGCTGCTGTGGTACCTCATGAAAATTGTAGTTGAGATGCATCATGCTCCTTGACTTTTCTGTTTGGAGGGTGCCCCTTGCCTGGAGTGCTGTGGGGTCTCCCAAGCTGATGTGGTTTTCTGGTTGTTATGGGAGAAGCTAACACAGAGCACAGCACAGAACTTACCGCACACCCCTTTTCTGTATCTGGATCTAATTTCTTTCAGTTTGGGGAGGGGAAGAAAAAAGTTTCAAAATGTTTTACTTTTGGATAAAAGGTTTAAGACAATAGATGATCTGCTATGGAAGAGAGGTCGAAATTTTGTTAGGTAGAAAATCTAATGATCTGTCAACATAGTCTTAATGTAAAACTTTTGAAAACCTTTTAGCTGCTGTGTAAATGCTTCCTGTGGACTGGCTTGGTATCTTCAGGGTATATTTAGAGTTAACTTTCCTGTTGCAGCATACAGAACGACTGTATTCACTTTATTGAGTTCTGATTGTAGTTGGGAGAGGACCATCCCTGTGCATAGATTTGAATGCAGTATATTTTAGAAGTAGTTTCAGGTGGCCAGATCTACAGAGAAAGCTGTTGCACCATTAGCAGTGTTAGACCAGAGGAGTGAGAAAGATGAACCGGGTTAGTCCTTCCAGAGCTATCTCAAATTACGTGAAGACTGAGTTTCTGGAAACAAGGAGGGAGACAAACATGACTATGGTAAAAATTATGTGAGTGCACTGACTCAGTCATGCTTTACTTCACGGCCAGTTTCTCCTACAGGTACTACCTGTCCATGCTTCTTAGTATTGTTTGTTTTCCCACAGTGTTGGTGGTGTTGATAGGGTAGATAAAAGTAATTACATTAGGCTGCCTCTCTCTCTTTTTTTTTTTCTTTTTAAATGGAATGGATAACACAGTGAACACTTGTCCCTGTAGTTGAATGTTACTGTTGAGGCAGGTGTGCTTTTACCTGTGTCTTTGGGGTCTTTCTTACCCCCTGATCAGGCTGGTTTAAAATGCCTGTGTTGCACAGACCTCTTGACACAGTATCAGGCAGTGCAAGAACAGGCAGTGCTGCAAGGTTTTCAATTACACCAGCAGGTAGGGTTTTACAATAACTCAGTCACAGCATTCTGTTTGACACACAGGAAGCTACTCGGGGAGAAGAGATTTATTTTTGGTTTCTCTTCCTTATCACTGCACACTATCTATTAATGGCTCTTCTTTCTTATCCTGCACTGTGCCTCGTAGGCAGGGCCCCACAAACAGCAGGGCATTGGTCTCACAGTGTTGCTTGCATGGAAGATCTCCTAGGAAGTGGCATTCACTGTTTGAATGTGACACATCTTCTGCACTGTTTTACAAAGATTGTGCACCATACTGTTGTAAAAGGACTGTGGACCTGGGATGTGAAAGCACTTGGATTGTTGTGATTGTGAATAATCCCATGTGTTCTGGCAGTGACCTGAGATAATTAACTGAGCCACAGACTGGCTTGGTTGAGTTACCTGCAGATTTGAGTTTGTCCTCTGGTTCCAGGTGGGAAAACAGTCATTCTTCACTTCTTGCCCAACCTGTCAGGTTATGTTACTGTAGGCTGCAAAAGACTTGTCATGAACTGCAGGTAGCTGTTGCTTCAGCAGAGTTGGTAAAGCAATGCCATGTGATTACTTGAAAGAGGCTATCTAGAGGGGTGGAAAAAAGTGACACTGTTTGCAGCATAATTGTGAATCCCAGGACATCTATGTTCAGCTTGTGGTTTTGACATTGCCCTTCTCTGTGTTCCCTGGGAAAACAATTCAATCTTAGTGCACTACTGTCCTGCCTGCAAAATTGTGATGGTTTCCCTGCCTTGTAGAGCGAAATCCATTCATGTTTGTAGTAAGCTTAGTTGCTACGTGGATAGCAAGTACTGAAAAACGCCAGTCAATACAGAATGTGACTCGGCACAGACGTCCCTGGAGAATCTGGCCTGAAGAGTTCCCCATTCTGTTCACAGTACGCTTATTCTGTGCTGGTTTTGGCATAAATGCCTTTTCTTTTTCGCACGTGTTCTGAAATGACTCTTTTCTGTGTGGTTGCCAGCCTGCAGAACACCCACATAGTGAACAGCTCTTAAGTGGATGCCAGGCAGGAAGGTGAGCACAAATGATCTTGCAGGACCCAAATAATTATTTTCCATCACTTCCCATTTTTCCCTGTGTTGGATATATGGCCATGATCATATCTCTGCCTAATTGTGCCTCAGTTCTCCCACTGTAAACTAGGACTGTATAGTTTCTATCACGATGATGACATTTTTTTTTTTTAGTTGTCTTAACTAAGTTAGGGATCTTGTGAATACAGGTACATAGCTGTAAATATAGATATGGGATTTTACTGTGCTTGTAAGCAGCAGAGCTTTAACTAACAAAATTAAGAATAAGAGTGCAGCATTCCTAAAATGTTCCACAGTGTCCTGATACCAGCTTATCTGGCAAAAAGGAGAGGCTGAGATCTCCCAGCAATGAAATGTCCAAAGCTTTCTAAAGTTTGTGGTACCAGTTACCTCCAAAAACCTATTTTGTCATCAATAGCCAAGGCTTTCAGCATCCTTGTTGCTGGGATCATCCCACCTTTCCCCTGCTGCAGGCTGTGTAAAGCTTGGCTGTGGGAACTGCTTCCTCAGAGCACAGGGACTAGAGTAACAGCATGTCCTGCGCTGTAACAGAGCATGTATTGATTTTCTGCTGAGTAACAAGAACTAATGATGGGCATTGTGTATTATTCATGTCTCATCAAGTTCATTTCTAAGCTGTATAGTGCAGCTGGGAGAAGGGTTAACTAGGGACATGAGACACTGCAGAACAGTTCTACAGTCAAACTAGTGTTAGATCTGGTGGCAGGACTTCCTGAAATACCTACTTTGGCAGTGATGTTCTCTATCCTCTTTTCTGGGGAAACTATGTACATTTCTGGACCCTTTTTAACCCATTCATGCTTTCATCCCTCACAGCTAGTGAAGTTCAAAGTGGAATGGCAGGGTAAGCTGCAGGCTCAAGTTGATCTCATGTTCCAGTGTACATTAGCAGGTGTGTGGGGGGGGTGTTTTTATAAAAATTGTCAGGGTAGTTTGAGGTCAGGTGCAAAGCTTTAACCATTTGGGGTTATCATCACACAGCAGATGATATTTCTGGATGGAAGTAACCACTGTCTGTTGCTTGGAAGAGGAGTCCAAATCTGGTAACAGGAACAGCAGCTGACTGATTACTAGGGGCAACGAGGCAACCATGCGTTAGCCTGGGGTCACAGTGCATTTCAGAGTGGTGTAATGCAGTGTGTAAGAAGCACAGGGATTGATCTCTGAGAATGTCTTAAGGAATATTGATGGCTTCAATGCTCCTGAGGTCTCACCTTTTAGGAAGCTGATGCTTTTAATGCCCTGTGGCCAATAGTCTGCCTAGTTTTATTCTCTGGTCTTTGCAGCACTATTAAATGAGATGCTCAAGTTTCTCTGCAGAGTCAGAGATAATTCTCTGATACAGTAAGGTCTACAGAGTCAAGGACTGGAGTGGTAAAAAGGTTCAGAAGTTAGGAGGTGAAAAGTGTTGTCTTTTGATAGGTATGGCAAGGGTTATTACTAACTGATAGGAGAATAGCTTTGCTTTGTAGAAAACTTGGTGACATTTAAGAAGATTCTTCTATTCTGCTTCAGAACAGATTCAATTGATCTTTTCAGGGAGAGTGAGTGGAAAGATAGAAACATGAACAAGAAATTTTCTATGGATTACCTGGTACCTCTTTAGCTAACATCCTCTCCTGTGATGCAGGAGACCCAAGTTTCTGTTCCACTGGGTTTAGACCATGAACCTGAATCTGTCACTTGCGTAGCGGGCAAGTACCCTTAGTGACTACTGTGGTGGTGTTTTTCCTGGGAAGGATGGCTTTGCTTCATTTTTTACTATGAAATCATCCTAGAGTAATGCTCTTGTCCAAAGAAAATGTGCCCTTTTGTATTTCAACAAACTGGTATGTTATGGTTGAAAGCAGCCTTGCTGAAAAATTCCTGACCAAAATTCATGGTACACATCTTGGTGCCTCCTTACCACTGATGACAGCTAGTTCCTGTTTCTTGCCACAGTGCTTTCTGCCAAGGTCAACAGTGGTAGCTCTTAGCTGGGTCTTTCTGTGAAAATAAGAGTGGTTTTGTGATAAGTTTAATTTGATTTCACTGGAAACTGCTGCTGAAGGGGTTGATCTTGCTTTCCCCTTTACCTCTTGGCTTCTTCCAATATCTAATCACATTTTTCACTTCAGCTCTTATGACTGGATAAAACAGTTTTCAAACCAGTTGGACTTCAGGTCGATCCAACAAAGCTTGATGAAAACTGCACTTTCAGGTTGGTTTTTGTGTTCCAGTTGAGTAACGCTAGCCAGCCCCCTCTTTAGTGAGGCAGTTCAGTCCTGTTCAGAACTGTTGTTTCAGGCTTTTTCCAGACTCAGCCAGAGCAAAGGTGACTGCCTGTGCTTGATTCACATGTAGAAGGTTGTTTTCAAAACTTTAGAAGTCAGAGCTCTGTGGCATGCTCTTCAATTATAAATACTGAGCTCAATATAGGCAGCTTGCCCTTAGGAAAGGGACCCGCATTCAATAGCGACTCCTTGAAAGTTGGAATAGTGGTTGCATTCTGCCAGAAGTTAGGCTGGGGCACAGTAAAATGCCTCATCCAGGAACTTCTGTGCAGGGTTTATGTAGAAGTTATTTCACTGCCTTGTTTGTGCTATACAACAAGTAGAAAAAGGCAGAATCAGAAGGTGGGAGTACAGACTCTTACAGGGACAGTAGCTGTTGACTACTTGCTCTGTAGGGAGTCCATCAGTGTCATTGGCAGTGTCTTACAGAGCAGCTGGAGTGGCAGCTTGCTTGTCTTGTCCCAGTAGGTTGAATGATTCCTACAAAGCAGTCTGCTCTGGGGTACGCTTCTGTGTCCCAGGTGATCAACACCAGTTAAGTTATCTTTGTGGCCTTTATATATCAGTTCCTGTTGAGATGGTGTATAACTGAAATACCTGGAGGGGAAATTAGAAATTCAGACATTAAAAATCATTCCATGTTCTCTATTGTTCAATGCAAATGGCAATTCTTACTAACAGCAGGAAACCGAGTTTGCCACTGATAATGAAATTTTCTCCTGAATTCTACATCTGATAACTGACTGTGCGTATCTGAATATGTGATGATGTTGATATTTGAGGGTTTTATTTAGGTTTCTGGGATTTGGCACTCGGCATATTGACTAGGGAAATAGCAGCAAAATAGAGTAGTTTTGGGTCCTACTGGAAAGAATGAGATGATGTAGTTTCAGCAGTGTGCTGTGGAAACACTTAGCAAGTGAGAGCTGTAGACATCAGAGTGTCTATGGAATTGCATTGACCTGCAGGAGAAGATTGATGGTCCTGGGTTTGCAGTGGAGGGCACTGTCTGATCTGTGTTTAATGCTTCTGGGTGTCTGGAGTGCAGATGAGGGCATGCAAATATTTGTATGTCACTAAAAGTGACAACTGTCTTGCAACATGAGATAGACTTGCCATTTATTAAGGAGGGAGAGACCTAAAATGTCTTCTCTGAGCTGTCTTTCCAAAGGATTGCCCAGAATGATAAAATTGGATGCTGCCTTTGCAGTCACAGTCTCTGGAAACTGTTTATTATTACCTTATAGCTTGGGTTGATGTCATGACCCAGACTGGACAGACCAGGGAGTCGTGTTTAATTCAAAATTCCCTTGGGCTAAATTAAGGTGAAATGACACTAAACAATCAGTTAAAGATTTTATTCATGACAGAAGCAAACTGAACTGGGGAGGCATGGTAGTAGGTGGCAGGGTTTCTCACAACAGGAATTGGCATAAGACTACTGCTGTAAACTGTGTAACCCAGGGTAACCATATACATCAATTCAGGGAATAAGGAGGTCCCTCCTGTTGAGTCACGAGGTTCAGAGCAGACCCCCTTGCTTTCCAGACTCTTCCTCAGAGAAGGGCCCGGGGACAGCTGGATCTACTCTTAGTCTCAGACTTGGTCAATGGTTTATGTCTTGAAATGGATGAGGTGTAGGGATTGTGGAAAAGGAGAGACGAAGACAGAGAAAAAGGAAGAGAGAGATTTCACCAGTCCTGGGTCCAGCATTGGTCCAGTCAGCTGATGGGTCCAGTCCCGGTGGGCTTGCGTGCCCGCGGCTTCAGTTTGTGTCCTTTTATCATCCTTGCCCCTCCTTTGGGCCAGCACCCGAACTCGTCAGGCTAATGAGCAGTTTGTGAGCCTTTGGGCTTGGGGGTCATTTGTGGTGTAACTTCTCCTTCCCTGCATACATGGCCATTATTTGATCTTTGTATCAGAACAGGGAGCTGCCCACCCTCCAGCACGCCCTCCCCCTCCTGTTGCTGATGTCCGAGCTGATGGGCTTTTCACCTTGGTTCCTTGCTGTGCAGGGTTTGTCTTTAAGCAGAACTTGCCCCACCACAATGTTTGAGACATTAACTCTTTCAGTCTCTCACAGTTGAAGACCTTCAAGGTAATGCAGTCTTAGCACTAAGATAATGACAGGTACATCTGCTTGGCTTCTGGCAGCTGCAGAGTCTCTTTTTACGTGGAAGGTAAGTGCAGCCTGAGTGTCCTTGGAAGTATGTATGCTGTACTTCATGCCTAAAAATTGTTGATACATTTTTCCGTATGTATAGCTTGCTCCGTCTGCTTCTGAGCACTAGATGGTGCTGGTTCTTTCCACCTTGTGCTTGGACACTTGCTGTCAGTTATGGCATATGTCTTGAATCACTTGAGGAGTGCGAGTTCATCCTGTAAGAGGAAATTGGCCACTCCTTTATTGTTCATTGGTGTCTCCTCAAAAGCAAATCAGCAAGCAAGAGCTCCTTAACAATGTTATTGCCTAGCCTTTGAAGTTAACACTGTGGTCTGTAGACAGAATATAGTATTGCATGCATTTCTGCAGATTTGCCCTGCTATGAGCGTCTTTGTCTAAACCCACAAGATATAAGGAATTTAATGCTTTCTGCCACTGTAACAGGTGCCAAAATCAACAGTCTTTGAAAACATTCAAGTTCAAATTGTTTGCCCATTTAATCTTAAAATGAAAACAAGATTTATTTGTTATGGAAGAGCAAAGCATGTTTTATATAGACATGTACAATAATGACTGTGTGGGGAAGCTGCTTGAACCTAGACCTCCACTATTTTGGGTTAACCTACTGACCCAGGGGTTACTGGCTATTTTGTGGCATCTGTCTGACTGTTCTTCCCCTCCCCCTTTCTAAGCCTGATTTAAACTTATTTTTCAAAATATATATCTTCAGACTTTCCCAGTTTTAATGAATTGGCATTTGTGTCTTCCATCTTGGTGTGGGGGTGAAGGAGTTTGATCAAATCTCCCACTGCATTGCTCTCTAGGGATCTGCCAGAAAGACCAAAAGATACTAATTGTCTTCCTCAGGGTAACTGCTTTCCTAATTCCACTGAAATTCTTTTGTCCAACTTAAAACATAGTCTTTGTGGCCTGTCCAGACCTTGACAACTTCATTTAGCATCAACAGAAGTATCGATCAGCTGCCAATATTTCTAGGCTTAAATAAATGGATTTGAGTTGAACAACTATTATTTGAGTAAGTTAATGGAGGCTTTTGTTTCCCTCATGCAGATATTAGACACTAACAACTCAAATCTTCTGCAAGCAAGGCATCTCTGCTACTGATCTCTTGATCCATACCTTCCCTGAATAGTTGACGGTACCATGTCACTGAATGCTTCTGAAAAGAGGACATGAAAAAGGGGACTGAACTTTGCCCTCTGAATTCATGTAACCTTACTGATTTCAACAGTGTTGTGTTCAGTCCAGTGGTGTATCCCTACAACTTGACCAATACATTATTGTCTACTTAAGGTAATGAGTCATTGCTGGTGAAGGTCTTCAGACTGCATCCAGACTTCTGCACAGAAAGGTTACTAGGCTCCACTTTGCCCTGAGGGCTATGAGGCTCTCTGATAGTTAAGAATGTTTTGGCTTACCTTATGTTATCAACTTAAAACATCTTGAAGGGCATCAGGAGGCACCTGCAGCCTGTAAATTGCTTTTCGCTTTATTTTTTTTTTCCCCTAGTGTATGCAATGCCCAAGGCTTATGTTTGCATTTGGCAAGCAAAGATCCTACCTCATGAAAGAAACAAGATCCTGCCTTTGTTTCATTAGAAGTGTTTGATCTACTCGAAGTTATACTGTCTACATCCCTTAGTACTCTGGGGCCCTGGGCAGTTGAATGTAGGCCTGGAAATGGGCTGTGACAGCATACATGTTCTGCTATCCTGGAATTTGCATCTCCAGGAGAAGCTCTGCATCTGATCCCTGATCAGTAGCACCTAGCTGTCTTTAATGTACGTGCTGGCTTTCAACAAGAGTGCTGTTTTTTACAGCTTCAATTGCAACAGCATGAGGTCTGCTGGGAAAGGTGCATAAGGCTTAAGGAGTTTCATGAATAGCTTTTTCTGCTGGTGCAGATCATTAAGACACAATCTCTGACTGTTCTTGAGCAACTCTCCTTAACCCATTGTATTCCTCAAAGTCAAATTGCCTGCATAGCATTTTGTGTAGGCTGCCCTTTGGGTATAGAAAGGTGGCTCTATAAGATGATGGCATGTTGTTGCTGGAATGTACAAGGCATCATTTGATCCCATCAGGTAGGCTTTTTAGTGCAAATTAGGCAAGATTTTGAATTCTTCCTGCTGAGCTGTTCCAGAGTAAGCTCTACTATTGAGTATTCTGCCTTAAGGATAATACATTAAGCCCTAAGGCATGTGTGGTTAGTAGAGGTATTTTTTCAAGCATTTCTGTGCAAGAACAGCTTTGTTCCATAAGGATATGCTTATCAAACTGTCAACATGATCAGTTATATAGTACGTTCCCTATATTTCTTGCTAATTTGTGAAACATCAAGTTCTCAGTGCTGTCTTGCAGTTTGTGTGCTCTGATGCTGCTGTTGCAGGTTAAGCTTTTTTTCAGCCCCAGAAGCAGCTGTGTTACCATTTGCAATAAGGATGGGTGAATTCTCCACAAGATTTATGCAATATTTGGGTTCCCTGAGGCTAAAAAAGTACTCTAGTTTAGTAGGTTAGCATGATGAAGTAAAATAAAATAAGGTACATGATATATGGCAATGTAGTTCATAGCACACAGCAAATTCTAGCTATAATAAAAATAAGTATTAGAGGCCAACATCAGCATGAAAAAGAAAGCATCAAGCTAAAAGGAGGTTTACTGCCTATAGGTGCCTGCTCCACAAATGTTTTACCAGCTCAATAGTCTTACTGAGGTGAGTTGATCTCTAAGTCTTGTGGGATTGGGCCCTTTATTTGAAATTCTTCTGATTTGCCTCGTGCAGTTCGGTGGGTTAATTCTTGTCCCTAGCTGATCTGACACAGTCATGTTAAATTACAGATAGAATACACTTCAGATTAATTTGCAGGGTTGTATTGGTCGTGTGAGCTGGAGATGCAGTCAGTGTTGCTCACTCTTTTCCTTCAGTGTTCCCAGGGACTGCTTTCCTCTTTATTTTCTGTACTTGAGCTTTTTAAAGGGTCAGCATGTCTGCTGAGTGCAGTTTCTTTAGCTCTGATACTAGAAGTAAATTGCTGAATTTTGGATGGATAGATGATGATTCTTTGTTGAGGTTGTTAATTTTTTTTTTTAATACTCTGTGGATCCCAAACCTGTCAGTGGATGCATGTATCTGCTTGCAGAGTTCATGCTTTATAGTAGCAAGAATAAAGAAAACATGTCTTTGTTTCTAAGTGTAAAATTTTGTGGACAGGGAGCGGTAACTGAATTTTTTGCGTACCTGCTGTGCTCCTGCTGTTGTTACAGCAGTTCTTTAATGACATCTACAGCATTTAATGACTCGTGGGCTTACTCTGACTTCCTGCCTGCTTTGAGATGCTGTGGATTTGATTTCTGTGGTGTGTGCAGCAGGTGCAGGCTATGCAGAATATAGACACACACACTCTGAAACTGCATCAGTCACATTGTACTTGCTGAAAAGAGGACAAGAAGCAGGACTGGTCTCTAAACCAATGAAGGGTGGCAGATAAGTGAACGAAACTGAAATATTTGCTCCCCAGACTATTCCAGAAGGGAATTCTGACACATTTTTTAAAGAAACCCTTATCTAAAGGGTAGAGAGGGAACAGTCATCCAAAACCACACTATCTACTGACAGTCCTGCAAGACTGTACCACTGATGCTGTTGAGGTACCTGTTAGTGCTGGTAGCTTAACTGCTCAGTATATGTTGACTTGAAAATGCCAGCTGGAAGTCACTCTGGGGAGCATAGGTAAGAAAAATAAAACATATTTCCTTTTCACACAGCCCACACAAAGGTATGTGGGACAATGGAGGCAAAGCTGATAATGTGCTGCTCCAGCATCCAAAAGGAATTATAATTGGGAAACTGCTATCTGGGGTGTTTATGAAACTGTGTCTTTGAATGATGCACTGATGTCAGTTTGAAGTGGTAGCTGGCCCTCTGTCAAACAGCTGTGAGGGTTCACAGGCAAAACCCACTCTGTGTTTGTCTGAAATGCTTTAGGTATAACTAGCATACTATCACTGAGAACCAGGTTGCACTGGGCTTTCTGAACCTCATAAGGAGGAGGAGGAAATATGGCAAAGATGTATTGCCTCGGGCATAACACTAAAGATTTATACTTTAGGTCATGCTATAAAGTAACAAGAACTTAATGTTACATTGTAAAAGCTTCTTTGGCCTTCATGTGCTACTTTAAGTATTTCCAAAGTACTGATGAGGTATGGGGGGGGAGGGGACGGGGGGGAG
>NW_010972604.1:941076-1109926 GCF_000737465.1 Haliaeetus leucocephalus
GCGTGAGGGGGTAGGGGGGGGGAGGGGACGGGACGGGGGGGGATGGGGAGGAAGGCTGGGGCATGGAAGTGACTTATATGCTTCTGTTTAATGATTTTTCCAATTCTTATCCTACGCACATGCCTGTCCTTAGCCTTACCCCTGAGTAGCGTCCTATCAACTTGGTTGCTCACAAAATATATGCCTGACTGTGAACTTGCTCATAAGATTCTCTTGTGTTATGCAGGAACTCAGACTGTGTCATCACATGGGTCCCTCTTGGGCTTGATGTTTATGAATAAATTTTAAAAGATGCAAGTTAGTGCAGGGAAACAAATTGGTCTGAGATCTGAACTGTTGAAAGTGCAGGCTCTGAAGAACAAGTGCAACATGAAAATGGTAAAACATGAAACAAGCAGAACAATTCCATTTCCCTGGTATAGCCAAGAGAAATACTGACACTAATCACATAAAAAATGAAATGTGCAATTTTATTACTTCAGAGTGTCCCTGTCAAGTAGAGTGGGAAACTAAGGAATTCATTTTGTTTGTTTTAAAAATTAATAAATTGTAAGAATATCAGTCACCAGTTCCTGTTGTTCAAAGAAATTTATTAAGCAAGGGATGGATGTGGAATCTTTGGCATGTCTGGAATGTGTGGGATTTTATGTGATACAAGCTCTTCTATCAGATAAGGTCCTGTAGATGCTTGGGTATTGGGTTTACATGCATTTCAGGACACTGGAAGCAATTCTTCCTTCCCGAGAGCTTTATGTTAACCAGCATGGCTGTGTTTCACTTTTCTGTTGATAATTTCACCACCCCTACACACACAGGGAATAGTTTTAACTCCCTGTGCTAGTTACCTAGGTATAGCATCCCTTATGGGGCATGCATAAGTATGCCTAGATGTATCCTCTGTTATGCAGAGGATGCCATACCATTTTTAATTTTACATTGCACTGTATTACTAGACCTGAGCTATGCCAGTAAAGAACTCAAGTTATGTGTTTATATTAGAGACACTAGAAATTACGTTGGTTTTGTTATTTTAGCAGTCTGTTTCTAAACAAGTGTAAAATACCAGATCTTGAAAAGTGCTCCTTATGACTACAAGCTGAAAAAGCTGTATTTTGCACTAATGTTTTCCATCTTCTTTTCAAGAAGATTTTAAAAGGAGCTTGACATCCTGAGCGCTGAGAACACTTACAGAAGTGTGACTAATCTGTGTTGAATTTAGTGGCATTACAACAACTTTATTCTCATAAGTTTAATATAAGCTTCACAGTGTCTCTGCGGTGCCCATCACAGGGGCCCTGCTCAAGGCACTGTTGTATAAAAACAGTGAGGCAGCTGGAATTAGGACTATGTTCTGCTTAGTGTAGCACATTCTGATAAACTTAATCTTCCTAATTTTCTTCAAGCACTCTAATTGAAATGGATCTGATTTCTTCCATTAAGAAGACAAAGTTCAGGTCACCTGTAATTATAGAACAGACTCTAAATGTTTACTTTCTCTAAGTTTGTGTCTTCTATCTCTGTTCTTGCAGGTGCACAGCCCAGTGCATATGCATTCTTTCAGCATCTGGCTTTGAATCTCAGCCAGAGGAGAAATATGTTTTTAACTGCAGGATTAGGCAGTGTATTGTACATCCATAAACTATTGCTCATCTAATTGAATTCCACTTAAGAAGATGTTGATATCCATGCCTCCATGTGGTACCAGAGATGCTATATATAATGCTGAACTCATGAAGCATTGTTGTTAGTTCTAGGGCTTGCTTTTAATCACCAGCTGTCTGACGCCTATGAAAATTTGGGGCAGGGGGCAGGAGGAATTTGAGATAACAAAGAAAAGAGCTATGAAATTAAAAGTATACAGTGTTAAAAGGGAGTGTCTGTGAGGCCATGAGAAAAGACTGTTATAACCAACCATATATCCTTTGCATTGAAGGATAATTGTACAAATTGTGTCGCTTTCCTGGATTTGGAGTTGTGGATTTTAATATGAGGATTTATCAGCACACTGGCAGCTGCTAACTTGAGAGACGAAGAGCCTTGTCCACATTAGGAAAGCTGTACTGGTATAATTATGTCAAAAGAAAGCCTGTACTGGCATATTAGTGTAACATGGAGGAAGATTACTTTTCTTAACACAAATGTAAGTGTCTACAAAGATTATCAGCCTTCTAGCTATGCTGCTGTGAGAATCTTCCCACTCTGCAGAGGCCATAAAGGCTCTGCTTTGAGACCGTGTGGTTTGTATATGAATTGGAGAGTCAAAATGATGCATTCTGGGAGGGTTCAGCAGAAGATCTTTTCCCGACTAAATTTCCTGTGGTCTGTTTTGAGTGGACAGAACAGGGTTCAGCAACTTATTTCTGTCCCTATGTCCTTATAGGTCTTGAACATGGATCATCAGTGTCATGTGTTGCTGACACTGCAGAGCATGAAAGGACACATACTTCTTTTAGTTAGCTCTGTGACCCAAACACCTTACAGCAGAGAATAGTGAAAGTTAGTACAAATGGAAATATTGTGCCTATGATCATGTTTGGTAAGAGAAATATTGCCTCCCTGAAGCTGGTGGAGGTCTGTGGAAGGTGTCATAAATATGGCTGTGGATCTGTAGGGTGACTGTCTTACTGAAGGGAATACATAAAGATTGGGGAGGAGCAGTGAGAGGGAATTCAGTGTCCTCCCCTAGCAGTACTCTAAGGTCACAGCTATTTCCTCTTGGAAAGCACAGTTCTGCCTTCAGCTGTAATGCTAACACCACCACAGGGTTCTGCTTTGGTCTCGGGAACTTTGATGAATGCATGATTAAGCTACGCATAAGGAGTTGTTTCTTAATCAGCTCCACAAAGGCATCCCAGGCTGTAGGAGTCCAGATATTTCCTATCCATCTCAGATCTTTTTGCCATTATCTTAAGAATCTTCAACTGGTGAAGAGTTGTGTGTCTGTGAGCCAAAGCAGATCCTCCTTTCTCTTCTAGAAGCAATGGTTCTTTGAAGTTAGTAAGTGTAAGAACTTACATATGTTAATAGTAGGCTGTTGGCTCTCTGTGTACACCGGGATCTGTTAGGAAAGGGTTCTTGTTTTTACAGCAGTTTAAAGATGCTTTCAGATACTTGCAATAAAACTGTGCTTCTTATAATCTATGTGCTTAGCTGATCTTCCCCTTTGGGCTCTAAGTGTGAAGTGTGCAAGAGCAGCTATGGATGCATGGCCACCAATGAGAACTAGTGTGTGGTGCCAGGTAAGAGTTGCTGATGTCAGCCAGTGTGCTCACCTGCTGCTGAAAGCAATGAAAGCACAGCAGTAAGAGCTGTCCTAGCACTCTCCTTTAATCAGGGCACACATTGTCTTTCTACCAACAAAAATGGAACAGTAAGGACATCAGCTTTGCCAGGACCAGGTGCAAAAGATTCACTATAAAGGGACTTTGCCCATGGGTAAGGCTGACTAGTCAGGGATTTTTCATGCTTCCTTGGTACTTCAATGCCAGAACCCTAAGAGCTTGCTAATGCCCCCGAAACAAAGACCTGGGGATTTACGCTCTAGCATGGTGTGGCTAAAGGTATATTGGAGTTTACTTACAAGCTTTCTTCCTTTGTTGATGTTTGCACCTAAAATTCTTCTGTTTTGAATTTGCTTAGGAAGCTGTGAGCTTTTCACATACAACAGATGGTCCATCAGAATTCATGGGATTCCTTTTTCATTTCAACAAGTGCTTTAGGTTGCAGAGTCATTATTTGAATGGAAGGAATGAAAAAGGTGGACACCTGGGAATCTCTCTTTAAAATGTTGTTAGTGCTATGGGAAAAAAAATGTCAAAACGCCAGTGCAAATTATTGTATGTTCTGAAATATTGTTCCTGACCAAACAGTTAAGTGACTCTTAATCTTGTGTTTTAAAATGCTTTTTTTTTTTTAAGCCCTTTAACAGAACTGTGACATATTATAAGCCTAGCCTAGCCTGGGTAATGGGAATGTGGTGTTATATCACTTGGGAAAAGGCAATGTGCGAGTACAAAATGTATATTTCCATGCAGTACCTACCGCTCATACAGTCTAGTGATTTATCTACATCCAGCTCATGTTCTTCTGTGCCAATGTCTTCCATGAGGAATAGATGAACTATAAATTGTTCCTTAAACCATGAAGGTCTGATTCTTTTTCTCAGCAGGTTATTTTTCAAAGTCTTACCAGCCTGGAGAACTGGAGTTTGCAAAAACACTTCCTTCACAGTTTATATTAAAGGTATTAGAAGTGTGTATTTGGAGGGTTGGGCTTTTAGGGGCAGGGGGTAATGGAGACAGGGGCTTGCCAGGGGAGGATGGTTTAGACTTCTCTGATCTCACAGGAAAGAAGCCTTGAGGGAGGTAGCATGTCAGTTTATTACTAAATAGTAGCCCAGAAAACTCACTTTCTAGTTTTAGGCTCTTATAAGAGGTGAAGTAGGTCTTTAAGGGAGTTACAGTATTTAGACATATACAAACTAAGACTTGACTGTAATGTGTTCTTCTACCTGTGTTATTACATTGCCAAAATATTCTCTTTTCTTCCTGAGATCCAATGACTATCAGGATTCTGTAGGGAATCACAGGGTGTTCCCACTGGGGCCTGGCAAGCCACTTTTACTTGAGCTTCACCATGTATTTTGGTAATCAAGTAAGGGAATAATCCAGGTTAAATCAAACTTTTCATAAAAAGCAAACTTGCCATTTTAGAAAGCCTCTAACTTCTGAAGAGGAAGTCTGTAGTTTACCAGCTCCTTGACTTTTAGATTTTTGAACAGTATGGGGAAGCTCATAATATAAATAACTTTGCAGTTCAGACAAAACAAGCTTTTAATGGCCAAACTTGAAAATTTTAACATATTCTCCTGGATTTTGAACATGGGTATTAGTAAAAATTGTCAGCTTTTCACAAGTGCATCTGCTTTGTACTGGCTAGCTCAGATCCATTCCCTATGAAACACAGTTCACCTGTTTTCATATTAGTGATGCAAGGTGTTGCTAACATTTGTGTTCTTCAGACCAGTTTGTGCTTTGGGGGGGGGGAGGAGGCTGAGGGGAAAAAAAACCCTGAACTTTGTAATCCCTGCCTGGTGTCTAAAAGTATGAAAAGCAACATTTGCTCTAGAGATGCAACTCCGATACATTTGGGAACCACAAAAACCATTTGCCTCCTAGTAAGGGAATGAAAAATAGATACCTTCAGCCATCAGTGAGCTGTCACATCTGGAATGAATCACTGAAATAGAATACCATATTTCTCTACTCTCTTGCATTTTTTTTAATCACACTCACCCCCCACTCCTGAATAAAAGTGGTTGGCTTAACTGAAATCTTTACCTCTGGTTTCCAGATCTTCAGCTTGGTCCTTAAACAGGAAAGTTCATCATTCGCACAACAGTGTTTAGCAGCCAGCTTTCCTTTTCAGTGGCAGCCAATACACTCTTGTATTTCTTAAGAAATGGGAGGGAGTGTAAACTGTAAATCAAGAGTTTCAGATGGTGAAGCTGAGAGCTATGGCTGGAGAAAAAATGTGCAAAGTATATTGGTTATTCAGAAAAACTTAGGGCACTTGGTCTGCACCAGTTCATTTCACAGAGACCTGCTAATTACTTGGTGTTTTTGAAAGATCAGGCAATTGCTTAGTACTTGAAATCAAGATTTAGACAATGAACTCTGGGCTCCTGATTTTATAAATCTTAGTCTAAAGTTGGTATGTGCACGTTAAGGAGAAGACATGCATGGTTTTAACCATAGATCTAAAAGGTCAAATTGTTAAGAATTACAGAAATCCCACTTTGAACAGCTCCTGCTGTACAGAATGAGTTATGTATATTGACAGATAATGAGTCTCAGAAGAATCTTACTGCAGAGTAAGTGGGTTTTGTTGCTGGAAAAGTGCAAGCATAACCAACTTTTATTGCAGGAATAAGCTAATACCTACTTGAAATTTTCAGTGTGTGTAAATATAAATACATTTTCTATAATATTAAAAAAAATTATAAAACCTTAATTTTGTTTGATGCAGACAGGTTTGGCTATCTCTGTGATATTGTCTTGTGTTAAGCCTTCAAACCCTTCAGGAGCAGAGTTTGTATCTGTATCAGACAATCAGTGTGTTAGGGTCTAGGATGAGTTGCCTTTATATTTAGGCAAAAGATCTGAGTGGCAGTTCTGCACTCTTACCTTCGTTAGCAGACTTCTGAGATGATCTGCCTGGGCCTGACTACATTCAAAAGAGAAATCATTGAAGAATCTTGAATTTCCCATGGGATGACAGATCTGGCTTCTGCATCTCCCAAACATTGACCAGCTATCTCAAAATGGCTTCCTGCGCCCCCACTCCCTGGGGTCCCCTCCTCCCCTGTGAGGTGTCTGGTCTGTATGGATGTACTCTGCTGGCCTGTTCTCCTGCTAGCTGCTGCTTCTGCTAGCTGCTTCTGTCTGTCAGTATCTGGACTGGCAGCACATTTGACAACAGACATGTATTGGCTTAAGTTTTAAGAAGCAAAATGTGTGCCCTCTAAAGCTAAATGACAGATGATCTGCAAAGTGCACTGAGGGTATGTACAGCATGTATGTTGTAGCTTATATTGCTTATATGGATTTTTTTCAGGTCATAAGGAGGTTTTATGAAAGTGATGGTGATTATAGTGTTTTACTTTACTACAGATTAGGTCTCTGTACTTAATCCCATACATTTAATCAGTGAATTATTCCTACATTCCCACTTCTTTGATGGAATTATCAATGAACAACTCTTTAGCTACAGAGATGATTTCCCCCTGCCCAGGGCTTTGTGTTTCCTGAGTGTATTCCAAAGTCTTTCACCCAAACCTCTGACACAAACATATATCAAGGTCACCAATACAGTGAAGATTTTCCTTAAATGAATCATCCAGTTTTAATAAACAAGTGCTGAAGAACTACTGTGTTTTGGATAAAATATTTTTCTGCAAAATTGAAAGCATGGATGGTCCACGCATGTGCAAACTTTGGATGGCTTTCTGAAAGCTGTCAATAATGGCTTGTTTTATTGCTGCACTTCACTGTAATGATTATTGCCATCCAGAGCAAAAGTGAGGGAAGGGCTAAGTGCTCTTTAACTCCATTTTATCTAGTGATACTCCTGGGTAATGTCCCGTTATGTCGGTGTGGTAAGGACATCAGAGGGTCTGCATCCCTCTTGCAATGAAGGCATCTGAAGATTATTCTCTTAAATACATGGTGATGGTTATTGCAGTAAATGAATCTCAGCTATTTTCATCTGGGAACATTTAATTCCCTCATGTAATGTAACATAATCAAAAGGTAGGACAAACTTTTTTGTCAGCTTTCCAAGTACTTTGTGAAAATAAAGAGAGCTTAGAATTGTAATGTTTCAGTAATAGAAATGCAAAAATTCATGATATGCTTAACTGAAATTGTCAGCTTGATTGTTTAAAAGAAGCATGTGCGTAACCCCAGAGCAGCCTCTATCTGTCAATGTGAGGTGATGTATGTAGTAGTCCTAAAACTTCTTAAATGCTTGAATTTCAGCAACTTTTAGGTAGTCTGAGGGGTTGCTCTGAGGTGTACATCTAGTAACAATCCCCATGGAGCTGACTTGGCTGCTAGGCTGGAACAGCTGGAGAGCGGGGTGTTCTCTCCACACATTTTTACCTACCGGTAATCTGAGAGCATCATTAGTAAACACTTTGTGTGAGTTTTCCAGAATGTGGAAATCTTACCCCTGCTGGGGGCTCTCTGGAGTTTGCTTTGTATGAAATGGAGGGGTGTTGCCAGGAGAGTGGCCAGCCACTCAAGCAGGTGGTTTATGTGCCTCTTCTCTGAGATCAGGTCACCCTCTAGCCGAGAAGAAAGAGAAGTATCTGCTGCTTTACAAGGGGAAGGTAGCAATTTGCACAAGAGATGATTTCTAAGTAGCTACCAACTATTGGAGGTGTTTGACAAGTTTAGAGGCTCAACAAAACAACTGAGATGAGTTCTCATGCCTCTCTCCAAGAGGAACAAGTTGGTACCAGCAAAGCCAGAATACTGGATTTCCTTCAGCTCTCTTGCAAGAATATCCTGAGTTTCCTCTAGCATGTTTGATGGTGATGGAAAAGTTTTGCTGCCCTGTCCGTCTTCCATCCTGTGTGGGATTGGGGTTTGGTTTGGTTTTTGTGCTAGTGAATGCTCATAATCTGGGATGGCTCAAGTGTACAGTAACAGCTGAATGCTCTTTGTAGCACATTATCTTAGCCCTATTTTTTAGATGATGGGAGACCCAGTAGACATCTATCTTACATTTTATTCAGTTTCTATCCTGGAAGACCAGTCTGAAGAATTGGTTTGATCTCAAGAGGCTGGACTATGCATGGGAGCAGAAGCTGGAGATTCTCATCAGGCCTCAGGTTCAGGCTGTTTCTGTTTCTGGTATTTGAACTATATTTAACAATATAGCTCCTTGTTACCACGCCTGCTCCCCCACCCCCCAAGCTTCTCTTTGTATATCTCTCTCCCCTTCTACCCGCACTCTAATTTTTGTGCACTGCATACTGCTGTCAGAGCATTCTCTTCTGTGGTGCCCAACCTGGAAAAGACTTTATAATTCAGTCTCTGTCTTTTAACATCTAACTCAACACTTGATCCAAGCTTTGCAAAGGCACCCCATTTGCCTGCGAGTTGCTGAATAAAACAAAGCTATGTGACTCTGCTGCAATGCTTAGGGCATTGCTGCTCCTGGGCAGCGGGTCTTCAATAAGCGGGGTCCCTGCTGGTTTAAGTTAAATGCTGTGGGGTCTAGAAAACAAACACTGAATGATCAGAGAACCAGCAAACATCTGTTCTAGGGCTGTTGTTCTTTCCTTATCCCAAAACAAAACTCTTATCTTGTTGTTGTGGCTAGTGATTTAGTTAGGTTAATGCAATTAGAAGTAAGTGTTTAAACAAGCCTTCTGAATATTGCTAGAGCAACACTGACCTTTGCAAGAATGCAAGGTCCCTGTAACTCTCAGTCCTTAGGATCTCTGCAGAGACTACCAGAGATACATGGTGAAGTGTTTACTCTTTTGGGGGGAGTGCATGCGACATGACCCTGTCCTGTGCTGACTTAATTTTGCAAGGGGTGAAGTGGCCTTCCCAGTATCTTTTTATGCACGCTGAAGATTTACGTTTGGTGTCTGATGCCCTCCGGCCATCTGAGAGCGAGCATCTGCCGCTCACGTAAAGCAGCCTCTGGTGGCTCTCGCCCCTTCAAAAGGGTGAGTGTACTTAATGAGCCGGTGAAGTTTAACGGGAGGAGAGAGCCGTGAAGCGCTGAGGTCTGCCCCAAGGCCGGCTAGAAACACGGGCGACGAAGGCGGGGAGCCCCAGCGCCCCAACCTGCCGTTGCCCCCTGCGTGTAGCCTGTTGGGAGCCCGGGCCTGGCAGCCCCCGCTGCCCAGGAGGCTGGCGGCGGCCCCGCCTGGCAGGGAGCGGGCTTGCCGGGGCTGCGAGGGACGCTGTCGCCTGCCATGGGGCTACGTTGCTGCAAAGGCTGCGGTGAGGAGCCCAGAGGTAACTCCCTGCCCCCTCCAAGGTGACGGGGAAACCGAGGCGGCGGCCCCTCTCCTTCCCGCGCTGTCTCCGTCCCGGCGGGGCGGCGCCGGGGGAGTGCGGCTCGGGACCCGCCGGCCGGCTGCTTCTGCAGCCCGGGCCGCGGCAGCCGTCTGAACTGCCGTCTGCTCCAACAGGACAAAGTGGAATGGGAAGCGAAGCCGTTTATTCCATGCGTTCGGTGTTCAGTCTCTAGTCCTTCGGAAGGTGCCGTCGCTTCTTCTGGGGTTAATTAAAAAAAAACCCAAACAAAAATACCCCGACAACAAAACCTAAAAACTATATCTGGGTGTGATCTTATGCTTAAAACACAATTCATCGTTTTTTCTTTTTCTCTGCTAACAAGTGAAGTTTGGTGGGAGGGGGAGTGGTGGTTTCTTTTTCAAAAAGGTGGTTAGTGTGGCAATAGGATTAGCTGACAGTCGTTCCTCACCTGTTCTATGTCCTGACAGATGTGAAT
Organism: Haliaeetus leucocephalus; assembly: GCF_000737465.1. Taxonomy (NCBI): domain Eukaryota; kingdom Metazoa; phylum Chordata; class Aves; order Accipitriformes; family Accipitridae; genus Haliaeetus; species Haliaeetus leucocephalus. The sequence continues at coordinate 951,115 of NW_010972604.1, forward strand.
ACTTGCCGAAGGGTCGAGCTCCCAGGAGTCTAGAATAGGCTGGTATAGGAGGCACAGAGGCAGTGTCTCTGACCCATGTAAAGCTACTGTAATTCTCCTGTCTCCATATGGATTGTTAGTTCCTCCCAAGGTGGCTGCTGCATGGGTTTACCTTTTGGGACCTGCTGCTGACATCCTGTTTGCTTTGCTGAAAGTTTGTAGTTTGGATTCAGGAGCTCTAACAACAGGTGACGTGTGAGCCCAAAGAAGTGTACCTTTTCTCGGTAGAAAGTGATCTCCTTTTAAGAATAATGTTCAAAAACGTTAACATGCTTGGTTGGAGTTTGTAAAATGAACTCTTAAATGTTTTAACTTTTTGACAACTGAAGATAATTTTCTTTCAGTAATCAAAAATCCTCTGAAGATGGATACCAGAGAAAACAAGAGGGAAAAAAAAAGAAAGTTATTTCTTGTGCAAAACTTCAGGAAGGCAAAGTGCACCCTTATAATTACTACACTGAAAGTATGATTCCAAAAATTGTAGCAACTTAGCACATACATTTTAGTTTTGAGACAAAGGTGAAACAAACACATTCGTGGGAATCTGGTGAATATGAGGCTGCTGTCTGCATCGCAGTTGTATCAGGGTAAAGTTTATCAATATACGTAAGCTTTGTGAAGTTAAAGAATGCAGTATAAAAATAAAGCTAAATGAAAAGCGTGCTGATCTGAGGTGATATCAATATCAGTTATGTTAGAAAGAGAGATAAACACTGAAATGAATTTTCCCTTTCAGGAGATATGTCAGGAGTAGGGAAGGTCAGGTAACGGTGTATCTAGTATTTCAGTCTGTTATTGAATTGACTATGCCCATATTCTCAGAGTGGCACCTGATGTCAGTATCTTACTCCTTTTAGAGATGGGCTCAGGAAAAACACTTTGAGCAAAATACCCCTGAATTTTGGATTGGAAATACCAGGGTTTTTTTTTTCATTTGCTTCTGTTCTTAATTTGTTGAGGAAGGGAGGTTTAAATTGGGGATTATCAAAAAGCATTTGTCCCAGTTCCTGGCATAAATCCAGTCACCTCATTCACTTGAGTGAAATTGTATTTATCTTCTTTGGGATAGCTTCTACAAACAGCGGGTGTTTCAGCTAGCATATTGCATTCAGGCTTGAAAGAACAAAGTATGTTTGTGTCAGCTTTGCACGTTTGGGTAAACCTGCCAATGCTGGTGAAGCCACACCATTCTCTGAGAATTGGTATGGTTGAGATAGATATCTGTGTTAGATATCTGTACTTTGTCTGCAGAACCATGTGGCCACTAAATCTTCCAAAATCTGAGTATGTAATACGAACAAACATTTTGAGGACTTCTTTCAAGGGTAGCCCATTAAAGGCCCTGCCATGATTTTTTACTTATTCTGAAAATATATTTCTAAGTCAGTCCTGTGTAATGGTATAAATCTTTCCTCTGGTTGATTCTTTTAACCCATGCAGAAGGTTGAAGTTTGTTTCATAAAGGTTATGTGCCTCCATCCACATAAAACTTAATAAATCTCAAGTGTAATACAACTTTACTGTTGGTATGAATATGAACAGCGAGGTAAAAAGTCTGTGCCCTGTCCTGCTGGTCAGTCACTGTGGGGGAAGGCCTGAAGTGCCAAGCTGTGATTTGTATTTTTAATTGGGACCAAATTTGGCTTTGTATGATGCTGCTGAAACTCATTTGTTCCTTGGTGCTTGGCGTAGGCCCCTTTAAAGCAGTAAGTTTATTTTCCAGTGCTTTTCAGATACTCCTAGATTTTTAAAATATGTAGACAAGTCACTGATTGGGATTGCCAATGCTGCTTTCGCACCATTTTTTTCTATGGCCTCAGTGGAAGTTTGCTGTGGTAAAACGTGACTTCAACACCAGTAGATTCCAAATAGGGGCAAACTTGAAGGATGGAAGAGAGCTCAAGTTTTCAGCCAAACAATATTTGCCCTTTTAATCTGGTTTGATGCCAGCTGCCAAGGCATGCTTTCTGTTATGATTTTGTGCTTAAGAAGGTGCAAGTTGCGTAGGGCTTGTAAGACAGGGAACACTGGGAAAATGGGGTTTATCTGAGACACAAAAGCTAGCTAGGTTTTCTGATGATGGTTGTTCTTTGTGTAAAAGGAATAGAAAAGGAAGTCTTGAAAAAGTCATTTGCATCTGTTGGATGATCTTAATATATTCTACTGTAGGAACAGAAAGGGTAAGGCTTTAGGAGAAAACCATACTTCAGAAGTCAATTGTTTATAATGCATATAAAACTTACTCAGTATCTTCGAGTCTGTGATATTGGAACACTTTAGAAATGTCATCTTAGGGTTCATGATACTACCTCAGAGTTAAGGAACTAATTTTCCTGTTTAAAAAAAAAAAAAAAGATTAAATTGCTTCTTCTATCTACTTATTTTTCTGGATTCTTTTTCAGCCCCCATAGTAACTGTAAGGATACCTTCTAACAGAAGACCAGCATGAGTTCTCACTAGGACTATTGAGTAGGTTTTGACCATAATCTAGTACACTTGGTTCTTCCATGGACAGTTTGCTAAGCTGTGCAGTCATGTGAAGCACACAGTAGCACAGTTGCGGTATTTTAGAGTTATGCAGTCCCCAGATGAGAAAGTATGTGTATGAATAAACTTGTGTTCTTAATATTTTGCACGCTTTCCTTCCTATGAGAAACAGTTCTTTCCTTTGTGTGGTGGGACCTAAGCACTGTGAGAGCAGCCTGTGTTGGGTGGGAAGGTATATAAAGTTAGTATGTGAACTCATTCCTCATTTCAACAAGGTGATCAGTTTACATGACAGCCATAGTAGCAAAAAGGACTTAGGAGTCTTCTGAGCATTCTGCATCTTTTTTGAAAACCCAGGATGTAACAAAGGAGATAAAGGAGGAATTCACAATCTCTTCCAAAACGTAGGAAAAAATTAATTGGATTCTCTCAGTGAGTATGGAGGAGGATGTCACCTGCATGGGTCTCCAGCTGGTGTTCCCTGGTGTGCACCCAAATGTGCTTCCTCTTCCTTTTTCCATGTACCTATAGCTAACAAGGGTGACATTTGGAGGGTATGCCTTGGGGCGTGTGGGAGACTTCTTTGGTTATTTTTCTGAAATTCAAATATTAACTAGAAATTTGAGAAGTTGAGAGATTTGTTTTAAGAAGAAAGTTTATCCTGAAGTGATCTGGTCAATTATTATTCATCTAGAACATTTTTCTGTGAGTGGTTCTGTCACTTAAAGCAAACACTAACCTTTGACCTAACACAGCAGAGCTAGTAGTTAGTACTGTTAACCTTTATGGTCTGTACTACTTATGCTCCAAAGAGGCAAGAAATCTACTGATAGCATTTCAAAGGCTTGATCATATGTTTGGTCTCTTGTCTGATTCACAGTCTGGTTTTTTGACTGATCACGGAAGATATTGGCTGATTGCTAAGCAGAACTAGTTGCAATTCTTTTGTTGAAACACTTCATTAAATGACTTTTTAATCAAAAGTTGTATTTCTACAGTTTTTGATTTCTGTAACTTGGAAACATAAGTTTCAATTAAAAAAAGAGAGGTTAATTTCTTCCCATAAAATTAATACTTTGCACCCAAAAGTGCTGACTACTTTTGGTTGTCACCTTTACCCAGGGAAGTAAATGTTATTTTGTGTGATGTTGGACCCCGTCCTCCAATAACAAGCACATGGCGTATTAACTGGAGTGGGATACAACCTGGCAGGACAGGAAACATGGGGCTAAAACCAGAAATGGGGCTGCTGACATTCAGCAAAGCAGTGGATCAATGCCTGTATATAAAAACAGGGAACTATGGAATACAGCTCTGTGGAGGGTAGCTGCACAGAGGCTTTTAATGTATAACTGCTACATCAGCTGAGAAGCTTAAGCAGTTCTTTCCTTAGCAAACAGCATCAGTGCCCCTTCAATGAACTGCCTTTTATAGGTTAAACTGCCTGCTGCGTTTAATCTGTACACAACTGAAGCTAACACCTGAAGATTTGATAACATCTGCTGTATACACAACCTCTGGCTTGTATTTACTGTCAACAGAGACTTGTTACTTGATCTAATTTCAGGCTCTCATAGTGAGAAAGCTCATAAAGGCAGCATGGACCCCTGCAGTGACATTGCTTCTGCTCTCTGTTACCACATCACTCACTCGTAACAGGAAAGCTTCCTAAACTGAATGAAATGGGATGTGCGCTCCCTTCTCCAACTTGTTTTATGTACTGTATTCTCTTTTTTCCTAAATATGGTGTCCCTCTAAGCCCTTATACATAAGGGCTTTCAGCCTGTCATCCTACTGTGGGTAGAACTTTTGTTCATTGTTCTTGGGACTTGATGAGGTGTACAAACAAGCTGTCATTTAATTAAATGTTGTATAATTAAATGTGCTGTGGGAAGGGCTTCTTGAAGCTAACATTGCCAATTCTTTTCCAAGGGGTTAATTTTATGAAAATGCTGACTCGAAAAATAAAAAGACATTATAGAGGTCTGTACCTAGAGAATACTTAGGTACTCTCCATCCATGACCAAGGATTCATCTAGCTTTTATCTAGAGTATCTCATACAGAGGTCTCCATGAGTGGCTTTGCAAGAGAGTTAAATTCATATATATTAAAAAAAAATAATGATTACAGTAGGCAAACTGAGGTACAGAGAAATAAGGGAAATAAAATAACTTGTTCAAGAAGACAGCTGAAGACATGGTACATGCAGGTTTCAGACTGCTAGACAATTATCTTTTCCTATGGGCCATCCTGTTAATGTTTATTGTAGAAATACCAACTCTCCAGATGCTCTTTAGATACCATTTGGTATTTAATGCCCGTTCATATGCTGAGCTTAGAGGTTCTCTGGCTGATGCAGCTTTATCTACTATTAATTTGCTCAATTTTCTCCATGAAGTTTTGGCCTGGAGATACAGTTCAACATATGAAGCACTGGTAGAAAGTGGTTTTGTTCTTCAGATCTCACTCTAGCTAACCAGATCCACTGATTAGTTTCCATGTGTAGAAGCAGACTTTTAGGTTATTTGGGTTTTGTTTGACAGCCTGAGTTATACCGTTTTGAGAGCTTATGCTTGCAGCATATCACAGCTATGACAGGAATTGAGGTTTCATGGAATACTGACTTTTTGCCTAATTGTGGTCTTTACCAAAATATCTACAAAAGTTCAGGAGTACCTAATCATATGCAAGCAGTTGTCACCCATGCTATATGAAAGTCATTATCAAGGGGGTTTTGTTTTGAATTTGGAATGTTGGGTTGTTATATCTAGAGAGGTGTGCAGTGTGCTAGATTTGGACATGTTTTACTCAACTTGCTGGCTGAAACGTTTGAAGTAAATTCTTAGAGCGCTGGCTGTGTTGGTAGTTGCATCTTGTGTGGTAATACACTCACTTATACTTTGTATTTCTTTAGGGCTAACAAGCAACAACAGAGGCCAGAGCCCAAGTGAAACGTAGTGGTTGATGTGAATATTTAAAAACGAACCAGCCAAAAAAAACCCCAAAACACAAAGATGCCAACTAAGTGTTGGTATGGAAATATGGGGCTGTAAGAATTACTACAAGAGGTCATCTTATCCAGCTTCTGTGCTCAGACCAAATTACATGCATGTACACCATCTTGGACAACTGACATACAGCAGGGTCTTAAACTTCTAATGAAGATTCCACAACACAACTAAGTTTTCTATTCAGCTTCTTCAGCCAGCACTAATAGCAAAAGCTCTCTCCTAAAGCCTACATGAATCTTTTGTTAAGGTTTATTTCTCAGTGACAGCTGTTAGCGTACTATGAGACTATCAGAAATACCTACTTCAGTTTCTTTAGATTAAGCAAACCCACTGTTTTCCATCTTTTCTATGAGATTTATTCTAAATCTGTCATTCTTACTGTTCTTTGCTGATCCTCACTGGTATGTCTGTCCACACCTCTGGTCTCCAAACCTGGCTTACCATGCTAGGTGAAGCCTCACCAGGACAGAGAAGACAGCAGAAAATCTGCTGGTTCTGTTAATAAATTTCAGAATGAGTTGCCTTTCTGCAACGGTTACATTTTTTGGTTTGTGGTTCATCCTACTAAAAAGCTAAACAAGGCAAGCTTTATTTTTTTTCCCCATTATCTTCATTTTATGGTACAGGGAAAGAAAGTGACTTGGTAAATGCTACCCAGCAAATACTCAGAAGAATGAGAAAATTAATTCAAGTTTCCTGATGAAAGTATTGAGAATAACTTGTTGTTTACACTGTTGTGTTCCTGTATTCTTTTAAAAACTTTTTTGAGTCAGCCTGATATGACAGTGTGGTAAAATTTCAGTGACTCAAAAATTACACATTTTCATTGGGGATATGGAATCAATTATTTAATCTACATAGAAACATTTTACTTCAGATTAGAGACAGTTAACTTTTTTAAAGAAAAATTCAAAAGCATCACCTAGTCTAAACTTTTCTTAAAAACTCAGTTATTTAATTTGGATTTGAAAAATCAATGTTCAAATATCCTGTCCTAATCTCCCTTAACAAAAAACCACTTAATTAAAAAATTGCTGAAATTTAGTATTTAGTTCTGTCACTTGTGATTTTGTCCTGTATCTGAAAAAGTCAGTGAAACAGTAAAGTTGGGAAAACAGACTTGTGTATCTGGGGTTTTTGCTAGAAGATCCTCCAGACAATACTTTTGAGGCCTGAAGTGTCACTTTAAACAAAGGATGGAGGGTTACGTTGTGTGGTGAACACAGTGATTCTGCTATGTTTCCTGCTGCAAAAGTGCTCAGTACCTGGCATGCACTCTTATAAATAACTGAGCAACTGGAGATCAAAGCAGGTTAGATATTTCATGTCCATTCTCTTTTCTAGCCCACACATCCAATTTGGTCTGGAGCATTTATGTTGCTATGTTGGTAAATAATAGTATTCTTGAAAGCAAATACAGGTAAATAATAAGCTATTGCTCATTGAGTTGATGCAGAACTCGTTCAGTTCATATAAATGAAGCAAACGAGCTGTCTGAGTTTTTTAACCAGTGTATGATCTGGAGAAGAATCCTGTACAGCAGTATGTGAGAACTGAGCAAAGAGGTGGTGTTTGGAGTAACATGGTGGTTAGAAGCTGGCATAGCAGGCTTTTTTTTTTTTTTTTTTCTTTATTTTTTCCAAATAACAATGGGATAACTAAAACACAAACCATAATCTGTATGCCAGGCACAAGTCTCAGACTGAAATGACAGTAATGGAACCTGTGTTTGGGTACCTGAACCTGCTCATGGAGCAGTTGTGGGCAGTGCTGAGCAAGGTTCAGCACTGCTGGGGTCCCCTGCTGCCTTCTGGGGGAGCGTGAAAAACCTGATCTTTCTTCCCCAAACAAGCAAGCCATGAGTGACTGAAAGCAGGGGAGATCTTACCTACGCAAGTCAAAATGTTGCTGAGGGTATGTTGGTGGTGTCTCACCTGCTGCTTCCCTCAAGACATTCCGGGAAATGGCCTCTAGGCTTGCTGTAGCCTGCTAACCCCTGCAGGTATCAGTCAACAACGGGGATTGTACCAAACAGCCTTGTTTGTGTTGCAGCCTGTGAATGACAGTCTTGTCAAAACTTCTTGGACATGCTTGTTGACTTGGAGTTAATGCTTCCATTTCCTATGTTGAAAACAGCTGTGCATGTTGTTACCAACTGGTTTTACTGCAACTGATATTGGATAGTTTATTCAAGTGTTAACAGTGGATGCCTCTAATCTGTTGTAGGTGATCATGGTGCTGTGAGTAGCTGCTATAACCAAAGGGTCTTTCAAATCAGTTACTGACAGGGTGTAGGGATGTGACTATTTTAACAAAACCAAACCAAACCCTCTGTTGAATGTTGATTGGAATACTAAGCAATGCTATTTTGTTGATTTTTATTTATTCTCAGGAAGTATAATGTTAGCAAGTATAAATCTAGCAACAAAACCAGGCAACAACGTTTTTAAGGAATGATAATATCTAAGGCTTTGAGCATCTTGTTTTGACTTTCAGAAAGTTGTCTTATGGTATAATCTAGGTAGTTATATGGCAATACATTCCATATAAGAAAGAACGTTGCTTTAAAATGGGAACACCCTCCATACACACCTTGCCAAACCATTTCTGTAAGGCAGGCTTTTCCAGCATTTGAATAGAATAGGACTTAAGTCAGCTCTTTTTTCCATCACTAATATTTGGATTATCCAAGAAGTTTGGACCAAATGCAAATAAAAATCCTCTGTGAATCAACAGCTTTTGGGGCCTGTGATACTGGAATCAGCACTTTGAAACAAGACGGTAGTTTGTGTTCCAACAAATCTATGTTTTAAAGTGTAAAAACTAGCTATTAAAGGTAGCGCAAGGGGAGAATGGGAGAACAATAGGTGGTGTTATAGTATAAAAAGTCTAATAATTATTTTGCCTTTTTTTAAGTATCATGAAAAGAAGTTCAGGAACTGTTCTGATTTGTGGGATACTTCGTAGTAGCAGATAGGCTCTTCATTTTACTACTTTAATTTACCTGTTTTACTGGTGACTTTAATTTCAGCAGTTGCCTCAGTCTAGGCAGTGGCACAGCAGTCTGAAAGGTACATTTTGCAGCTCTGATGTAATCAGTGTGCTTCTGAATGGAATAAGTCATTAAACTTGTTTTTACCAAGAAGAGGGCATGTCATATAAAACATTACAGCAGGTGTGTACTGTGTGGGTGACCCCATGGCTGCATTTTCTATTCTACCGTTGGTGGATGCTACTTGAGAAAATGGACTGGAGTTTGCCATAGCTTGACCCCGTAGACAGGACTGTCCTCTTGCTTTTATAGAAATTTCTTGTCTTAAAAAGTTGGTAGTAAGGAGAGAGAGTTCACAGTGTGCTTTCTCTGGCAGAGGCTTGGACAATAACTGTAAGTGATTTCAGTAAGCTTTTGGGAGGACCAGGTCCTGAAAGAGCAAAGCTGATGAATTTCAGTACTGTTTTGGGAGCAGCTGGGGTTGCAGGAGAGGCTTTCTGCCCTCCCACAGCCTTTGCAGCAAAAATGTTTTCTCTAAACTTTCAAAGCATGGTAACATCTCTGAGTAGAAATGGACATTCAGTCATGCTATGTTGGCAGGTTTAATGAACTGAGCAAGTGAATTTGGTGGGGAGTTGAGAAATGAATGAGATGAGCTATTTGAAAATCTCGTTTTAAATTAACTCACTTCTAACAAATCTATAAAAAGGCCATTACACTTCAGGTAGGAAGCGTAATGTATATGCCAGTTCATTAATAACGTGTGACACTGAGCTAGCAATTGAGGCCTCTGCGGTACCCAGGAGTACAAGGTATAACCATTGCTTCCCAGTAGTTTCAGATATGGCTTCTCTTGGCCATGCGTCCCTGTAGCAGGACCAGCTGTGAGTTGGTCATTTACTGTGAGTTAGCCATTACCAACCAAGTGGATTGGGCTCTGCTACTGGTTTCATGAGGATGAGAGAAAAAAATGCCTGTATGAAGGATTATTCCCCCCTGCTCCCCAAACCTTGTTTAATGTTTTGTTGTTGGATGAGCAGCAGACACACTTCTCCAGTTTAAGTGGCTACGGCAGTATCCTAGCAGTACCTATGATGGGATAACCTTGTCTCCCAGCACCTTTTGTTTATCAAAACATAAATCAGAAGTGCAGCTGGTAGGGGAAGTCATTAAGTTATCTCCATAGACTGTAAAGTCTTTTCTACTGAGTGTCCTGTTTTTATGAGGTTGCTGGGATATGCAGTGACTCCTTAGTGAACTGCTGCTATCAGAATGAGAAATTAAAAGACCATGTATCACCATGGCCTTTTCTCTTAAGTTCTTGCCATTGAGATGCTGTGGATAAAGACTAGAATGTAGAGGGTAAGAGAATCTAAGGAAGTCCGATGGTTAGAGCGCTGGTTTGGGAGACCTAAGTTTAGTACCCTGCTTTGCCTCAGTCATCGTTCTGACTCCAAGCCAGTTGCTTAGTCCTGTAAGGCCTCAGTTCTTTATTTGTGGAAGACAGCTGATAATGCCTGGGATTGAGACTGAACACTGAAGATTGTGATATGCTCAGATACTGTCATAATGGGAACTACATTATTGTCATAGGGCTGTGAGATTGTATGTTGTATGAGTAAATGTGTTATGGCATGTCAGTCAAGTATAACACATGAAGAAATATAATAACATACTAGTAACTGCTCATTTTAGCAATGGTAGGCAATCTAGAATATATTCTTTTTTTATTCTTTATTTGCTGCAAAGCATTGTGGTTGTAAATGTGATCATGCCATTTTTCTCCCCATCTTTAACCATTTATAATTCTTTGTAAAGCTCACTGTGGAGATGAAAGCTTTATACGCTTATGCCTTATCCAAGGGAAATTTGTACTAAATGTTGAAAGGTTTTGAAAAAAATCAGACTAAACACTGGAGAGCAGAATAAGAATAAAAGCTTACTTTTTCTTGTCACCAATATTCTTGTGAACTTTTTTGAATATCTGATGATAGCAAGAAATAATTTCTTATTTTAGAGAAGTTTCTTTGACTTCTCTGATGAAGCATTGGTAAGATTTGATAGTTATGACTTGTGAAAATGGTTAATAAAGTCAGTCCTTCCCTGCGTCCTGCCCCTCCTCACCCAAGTGCCAACATAATAAATGATTCTGTCTATTCATTTTTGCGAAGACACCATCTATGCATGTTTATATGTAGCAAGTGTTGAGAACATAGGTGAAAAAAGTCAGGTTCAGAGATCTGCCTGTATAAAATTTCTTGGAATTTTATTCTTAGATATGTTAAACATTTGAAAATACTGTTGAAGGCATGATGAGCTGGTTATAGCTGGCTCAGCACCAACTCCTTAGAGGGTATTTCAGTTGTGTTTGAGACAATGGTTTTAATATAGGTAAATGGAACAAAAAATACAAGGGGCTACAAACCTGCTTCTAAGTTATAAAAAATGGATGTGAAACTTAAGAAATAAAATAATGTAAGGAAGTTTTTACCCATTGTTTTAAGTGATCTGCCAACATCCAAGGCTTAAGAGGATGGTTTCGATTATGTGTATTGGGTGTGTTATTTAAGTAATCTTGTTTGTGTGCTTTAAAAAAAAAAACAAACCCAAACTCCTGAAATAATTTCCTTAAATATAGTGAAGATGGACAACAGCAGGGCTGTTTTCTGCTCTGAAGTGTTCTACGTCTCACGCTCTAGGGTGTTACGTGCTCAGGAAGCTGTCTGTGTGCTCATGCTCGTAATCCCCGTTCCTTTCACTGACTCTTTGAATCCAGTGTATGCAGCCAGCACCCTATCTGTGTAATCAGTGAAAACCCTTATACCATACTGCTAAACTCAGGTCTGCCTATTGAGCTTGATGTTATGTCCTCACACTTTCTAGCTGTACTTTTGGTTTGTTTTTTTTAGGGTGGGCTTATTTAAATTTTACCATTGGACTCTCTAATGCTTGTCCCCTCACTTTCAGAACAGTGGTCTTGTTTTTAATCTTGGTCCCTTATTCCTCTTAGCTGTACTGTCAGCAGTAACCGCACTTGCTTTTGGGGATGGAGCCTTCCTTGTTCTGTGGCACTTGCTATCGCGCATAGCCCAGACAGCCCTCAGTGACATTCTGCAAGGTACTCCAGGACTCCGGTAGGAAATAAGTACGGAGCGTGGTATGTCCAGTTTCCTTCCCATCACAGCATTCTGCCTAAGATGCTTTCACCTAGAGCTGCTCTGTGTACAAAGGGAGATGCTAGGGTGAGCGACAGAGTGGTCAGTCCCTTAAGGAAAACCCCTGGATGAACCTTCCACTTCACCACTGTCTCATGCTCTGTGAGGACTGGTTTCCTTCCCATATGGAGGGGCAGCATCTCCCTGTAGTTAAACCACTTAAGCACGTCTGAAAAGGTGGAAGCAGGGGCTTTGCTCCCATTGCCCAAAGCATGTAGGCATTTTGTGTCTATCTCTTGAAGTAATGCTTTGAAAAATCAGTGTTTAGTCTTTCTGTGTGGGAAAATCTGTGCGCGCCAATGTGTGTGCCTTGCTGATTAGCCCACTGGGTCAGACACCCCTCCGGAGCAAAAAGTCGGACTGAAGGACGGTGGGAGGGAGGACTTTGGCTCCATCAATCCCTTTCTGTCTGCAGCTCTTGGGAATGCTGAGAAATCATATGTGGTATTGTTCCCCCCCAGCATATCCTCATGTGCTTTGTCCAGCCTGGCTGTAAGCAATTCAGGGGACAGGCATCTAGCTCTCCCTTGGGAGGAAAAAAAATAGTTCAACCATCACTGTAGGGAGGAGAATGAGATTCCAAGGAAATGAGGGGAATCTGCTTGAAAACAGCAGCAATGTGAAGGGGCTCTTAGATGTCATTGTCAGGGGACTTGGGCAGTTCTGAGCCTGCTGATAGTGGCATTGACTTAGAGCCTTACTATATGTTTCTATTTTATATTGTAACTTCCTTCCAATCTTGATTCTGGAGACCGAGTATTGGCATATGTATGGTAGAGAGAGGCTTTAGTATAGGAGAAACACACAAGGGAGAGTGAGACTTGAATTCTCCTCTTGAAGCAAGGGGACTAGACTAGTTGAGAGGCTTTTTAGGCAGCTATTTAGGGGGCTGGAAGGCGTCCCTGAGCATGCTGCTGGTGAGATGCTTTGTGAATTACTGCTTTTAAGCATCCTGGTTCCATGCTTATTACCAGATGTGTGTTACTAGATCACCTGGCAGTATAATGTGATCCTGATCCATAGGATCAATTCATCAGTGTTTATATTGGATAGGGTTTTATGGTGGCACTTTATGCCTTGTATTGTCTGTGGGAGTAGACTGTGCCTGTTCTGACATAAAATCTTCAAGAGAAGTTTACCATTTCGTAACATTTTAGTACATTTGAATATGGCAGACAGAATTGGCACCCTTGTTTTGCACTGTGCAACTGAAGTGTTTTCTGATATAATGGAAACTGTCCTAAAACTTGCTTTACTGCCTCACATGACAGCAGCCTTGTGAGTCTGTTGGCGTCACCCATTCTAGTCCCCCACAACTCTATCCTTTTGACTATATACTACTAAGCCACCCATGTGAATTCATGGTGGTCTTAATTAATCAGGTCATTCCTCTCACTCACAGCATCCCAATTATTTATCCACACTGAGTTGTTCAACCTGTCAGAGACCCAAGCTGGTGTTACTGGCAGACTTGGGTAGTCCAGGGATGTCTTAAGAATAATTCTCTTTTGTTTCTCTGATGCTGTAGGTAAGTGGTTGGTAGTGTAGAACTGAGGAACAAACATTTGAATAGAGGAATGCAAGTAAACCTTTGGAAGTTTGTGGTTTCTGCTGAACAGAAGTGTACTCTGATTTCATGACTTTGAAGCTGATTTACACAACTCTAATCTCCTGCTCTCAATACTCCTTTCTGAATTATCTAAAATAGGAAGAATATCATATTTGAAGAAATCTCGGCAACAGTAGCCTTTCTCTGACAATGGCTAAAACAAAGCATGATCAAGGCCTGTTTTCACTGACAGTTCATTTTCCCTGGAGAGAACCCTTGCTGAGCTGTTAAGTTATTAAGTTATTTAAGTCTGTTGTTTTCTCTTTCTGAGAATGAAGCAGTTGCTAGACTGGATCTGACCCAAGATGTGGTGTTCTGTCTCTGCCAGTGGCTAGCACCAGCTGTCTCTGAAGTGACTGGGGTCTGCAGCAGCAGGTGGGAGCTAATCTACCCCTACACTAGGTTTTATCATGTCTTTAACAGCTAGAGATAACTTAAGCTCTGGAAAAGATGTTTCAATATTTCTGCAAAATGTCTGTTGTTACAGTGAAGTGATCATTCTGGATAGTCTTGCTAGTACTAGGAATGTACAATACCTTTGAATCATAAATTTTGTGGAGTTCTGTTTAGTCTATTTTTTTTCTTTTCTTTTTAGTTTGGTGCCTCAAAAGATCTGTTGTTGATCTTGTGGTGGCACAAGGGGAACAATGCTCCTGTTTACTGAACTGTCAGTTCTTCCACTGGTTCTTCCTAGCTCCTCATGGAAGTTGTTAACTTTTTTTCTTATTAAAGAGCAGTTTTCTTCTTCATTGAAGCCAGCCCAGCTGCAGTGATGGTAGAAGTGCTGCTTGCTATCTACTACTCTTGGAGGCTGCTCTGCTGAACAGTGTTAACCTGTTGTTGCCTCAGCCTGGCCACTTGTGGAAGTATAGGTGACTTTGCCTCCTCTGGTCTTTTGTTAGCCGGAGTTCAGTAAAAATAGCTCCATTTCTGTAAATGTATTGTCTATATTTTGCAGAAAGGAAAACTGAGGCAGAGACCAATAATGTAATTTGGTCAGCTGGGATTTGAGCCAGGGAGTGTGATATCTCAGGTCCACTAATGGGCACTACTTCTTCAAAGAAAAGTGTTTTTGAGACCTTGATCTGTTAGTCCAGTTAAATATTAAGTGTTGGATTATCTAAGAATCACCTAGTGTAAGAATGGAATCTAACACTGAGCACCACCCAAATGTCATCACCTAGTGTAGTTCAGATTCGGGTACCAGCAGGACCTATTTTGTTATATATTTTAACTGGGGTGATTACCCTACAACTGCTGGTGAATTTCCTGGCACAGAGCTAGAACAATAACTTGGATTTCCAGAGCTGCATTGCTTGAAGAGACCTCATGCAGCAGTTGTAAATCTGGAGTTGTTGAGTGCTCCATTGATTCAGAGCAACGTAAAGGTAGAAAATAAATGATGCTGCACATTACTACAGTGATCAGGAATAATTCAGCTGGAGTACAGGTCTAATCTATTCCTATTTTACAGGCGAGGTTGCTGAGACACTGAGCAGTTAAAGGACTGACCTTCAGAAATGCAGTTCACAACACCCACTGAAGTCAGTGGGAGATGGGAGGACATGGCAGCTCTGAAAACCAAGTGACACACTCAAAAGTTGTGTGACATGCCTTTGGAAGACTGTGGGAGAAAACTTGGGATTCCTGTCTGCCAGCATAGATCAACATTCAGTAGTCTGTTCAGAAAAATAGTGTTTAAATGCAATACTGATAGATGTCTTAATCTTATGCTTTGCTGGGTGACAATGCAGGTTTGTTTCTGTCTGTTCAGTTGAAGGAATGCAGAAGCTCCAGAGGAGAGAGGAATCAATGAAGACTTATGTAGACTGATCTAAACAAGTCTCTTTGCTGTCTTCAAGAATCAAAAGGTGCACAAACTGTTCATTCACAGGGTGAATGTGTGGGATAAGTTTTGATTAAATGAAATATACTGAGACAATTCTCCTGAAATAGCAGCAATGCTGCAGGGGTCTTGGTGTCCTTTTGTCCTGGAACGCTGGGAAAGTTTTGCATTGAAGTGAAAACCTCCTGAAATAATTTGCCTTTGTCCGGTTTTTAATTTCCTTCATACTGTGCATAAAAATCCTTTCTGGTTTAAGGTGTAGTATGGCTCTGAGGAGTGATAGTTTAATACCATCAGGCTAGGTGGCAGTCCCTGAGGCTAATGCCACTTAGTGAGCTCAATAAGGCATTTAAGTATAGCTTAAGAACAGATCCAGAGGCTTGTAGCACAGTGGGTTTTACTCCACCTCTTCCCTTTTAGCTTCTTTCAATATAATTGCATCAGTCCAGGTTTGGAACTGAGCAGAACTGGTGTGCATGGCATGAAATGATCTGTTCATGTGGCTTCTTGACAAAACCTCTGCTGCTGTTAGCCATCCAGGTAAGCCATAGAACATTGGGATGCCATAGTCATCACCCCAGAAGGTAGAGTTTACTGGTCCAAACCTGTGTCATTTAGTAGCACAATAGATGAGATCTATCCTCTGTCAGTCTTAAGTGAAAGCCATTGTTAAGGCAGCAGTTGCCAGCTATTACTGCTTAGTTCCCAGTGAGACAGTGTGGCTTGATGATGAGTTGGGAGGGCATACCAGTCTCAGCAGCCAGTGTGCAATCCGCAGGGGAGGGATTGATATATTAGTGGCAATTTCCTAAAAGATACACTCTTTCAGCTGCGGTGTGGCTAGTGTTCAATACTGATCCTATAGTGAATACTCTTCATGTGAATAAATGTCATGGTCATCATCAAAGCCAGGGATATGAGGCCTGGTAATCTGGATTAAAAATAATCATAGAAAGGAGAATCTCCCTTAAAGTGTGATTGGGTGGGGGGATGAGGGGAGGGATGATTTCCTTGTATAGGTTCTTCCCAAGGGGGAGTCAGTTCTGACAGCCTCGTCCAGTGTCAGGACATTGTGTCTGGTCAGATCTCTAATAGTCCCAGTAGTTTTCTGTTCTGGCAGACCTGTTGTTCTGTTCCAAAACCTAATTGCTAATTGCAATCAATATGAACTAGATAATAGCTTTCAAATGAAGCATCCATCAAGGTCTACTCTTCAGGGAGTTTCATAATTACTACCATGAGGGGACTTGATGTTTTGTGAGGTGTGTGCAGAGGTAGTCCTGGTTGCCGTACAGAAGTCAGCAGCCATGAGAACTTTCAGAAATGGCTAAATAATGTGTTAAAATATGTTTTTGCCTTGTGTGCATTTTGGTGCTTTCTACATCACTAGAAGAGGATGAGCCTCAGAAAAAGCAGGGGAGGCAAATTCTGCTTGTGGGTCTAGAAAAGGTTGCTTGTACAGGTTTGAACTGGAATGGAATTTGAATTCATGCAAATGAACTGGAAAGCCTGAGACACACAGTGTTTGGGGTCCAGCTTAGAATATGTTACAAGGAGGAGATGTAATTTTATATCATAACTTTGCCCATTGCAACCCTCAAGTATAGCCATACCTATAAAATTCCCCTGAGATACTTATAGCTATTTAGTCTACGCTGAACATTACAGACATTAACACCACATCATCATCAGGGTCAGGTTTATATTTGTAAGCCAAATACTCTGTTTCATTTTGTGCAGCATGTCAAGAATGGCATAGAAGCAGTTCATACCCTAAATAAGCCATGCAAATGCCTTTTCCTCTTGCTATTGCTGGCATTTTTCTACCTACTGCAATACATGAGTGGCAGCTTCAAAGCAGCCATTCTGTTTCTACAAATGAATGTGTCTGCTTGATGTTATTTTTATCCTTTGGTTTGTCCAAAACAAAGGAAAAAGCTTCCTAGTGTAACCTCTGCAAGCACAAACAGAGGATGTATAAAAGCACATGTGAAGTCTCTGGTGCTCTCCTCATGGGTCTTCTCTGCAGGACAGTATAGTGAGGAAGATGGTGTGTTTGTTGGGAGGATGGAATCCAAATCTTGCCCCCATGGGTCTTTGCTTTTGGCAGAAGGTCAGATCTCATTGTCTTTAGAGAAAAAAAAATAAAAATTTTTATTGCCTTTCATGGATTTGGAAGAATGGTTAGAATTGCTGTCGGAAAGTGGCAGCTGCTCAAGGGACCTGTGTCTTCTGCTGCTTGGTCACTTCCGTTCTCCCCTTTGCATTCTTTCTCCAGTGTGTCATATGCAACTTTTTACTTCTTTACTCCCTATGCAGAATTCAAGCTCTTTTGTCAAAGCTTTCAGCACCTCTGTTTTCTCATCTTGACATGATGAGCTCTTTTAAAAATAAGAGGAAAGTGAGGTGGCAATATAATCCCTCCTCAGTTCTTTTTTATTGTAATCATCACAAAATCTATTCTCTTTTCAGGTAAACTTTTTGTTCTGCTGTTACTAGTAGGATAGAGCTCTGTGATCACTGGCTATCAAGTTAATGCATCTTAAAATTTCATTCTCTATGGAGGTATGATAACTTATGGATGTACCTCTATCTGGTGGAAATGCAAAGTAAAATGTGTGAGCTGAAGAATATGCAATGGTGTGTTAATGCATCTCCCTTAAAAATGGGGACTACTAGATAAGGGCTGGTAACTCCTGAAGATGTGCTGAGTAGATGGTCTGACCATAACTTCAGTGTTTTCACTTAGTCCTTGTGTGTGCGCTGCAAGAGCCACCTCTGTTCTTGTCTGTTTCTTTGAGGCAAAGACCTTCGCTTTAGTTTTATGGTAATTTCTCAGTGATATGAGGGCATAGAGGCATTACCCCAGTACAGATGAAAAGTAATCATATCCATTTTTCCAGACTCATCTAAACGTGCAGGAGGTATTCCAAAAAAGTAGACGCTGCTTTTGAATGGCCTCACTATCCTTACTGCTAATGTGTATTATTCTGGTTTGTTTGAAAGTCACTTTCAAGTAGGAGCCTGTTTGGATTGCTTTGAGCAGGGATAGCCTCTTTGGGATCTTTTTATTCTTTTAATGCTTTGTTTCCAGGGAAAGCCAAGGTCAATAACCATAATGCTCCTCTAGAACTGCTGCTTATTGAAATGAGGCACTGTTTAAGGAGAGTACATAAATTCTGTCATCCAAAGTGTCCCCCTAGGATGGGCATAGTTGAAGGGGCAGCACAAGTTGTTTTGCACATAAAGAATCTTCAGCCCTTGGCAGTACTGACAATGTTGTAAAGGACTTGCAGAGCAAAGTCAGACTAGTGCTGTGAGGTGGTGCTTGGTGTTGTGCGTCAGCCTGCTCACAGTGTGCTAATGTAGGTAGATTTACACTGTCCCATTAAGGAAGAGGTGTGTTCTTTCTGCTGCTAGCTGCTAATCCACTTTGCCTTCACAGTTGGATTTGGGGGGGGGGCGGCGAACCCAACAAATTCTCAGGTCCTAGTATCTGGTCACCTAAAACGTATGGACTGCTCTGACATCACAGTTTCTCTTACTTCTTAATCAGTTACTGCATCTGGGAAATTTAAAGTGCCATGTGAGTGCTAACTAACTGTTATTTTATTGATGTTATCCTAATGGGCTGGCTGAATGGTGTATATGCAAATAGCTGTTGTCATGATTAATTGGACAGAACTGGTAGTGGTTCATGATCAGAGGGATCAGACTGCTGATTTCTGGCAGAGATTTTTTTTTTTTTTCCCCTTTAGCATCCATGGTGAGGAGGTGAAACTTTGTTGAAACCCTAGTTCTTAGCTTGTTACTGACTTGAAAAAGTTCAAACAGTTGGAACCTATCACAATGTTATGATCAAGATGTGTTTAATAGAATTTATTTAAAGCATTAATTGTTGAACTACAAGTTGAAGCTCTACCTGTAGCCATTCTAGGAGGCAAACTTTCTTAGCAATACTTGTCAATGGGTATGCGTTCTCCTGCTGTGTAGTTTGTAGTGGCTTTGAGGGTAGACAGGACCAGCACACCATGCACCATTTGAAAAGGATGACTTTCAAGGTTTGCTCCAAATCCAGCAAGGCTTCATCAAAAGGACTCTCTGAGAATGTAGATTTAGCATTACTGAAGGACCCTAGTCATCACCTACAGCCCCATTATGCTTAGCACAGATGCCAAAGAAACATGCATTTTATAAAGTAAATAGGAAATGACTGTGTAAATAAATAAAAATTTTAAAATGCTGGACAAAAATGGAGGGATGTAAAAGTAAAGAATATTTTATAAACTCTGCTTAGAAGTTAAGGCTTTTAGCCCAAGTTAGGCAAAAAAAGAAGTGTTGAAGACACAACACGTGGGAAAAGGATAAGTATGTTGTATATAGCAGTGAACTTTTCACCTCAGTATCCAAAACTGACTACAAGCTCTAGATCAAACCAGTTAAGGTAATCAGAGAATATAAAAATTATGCTAAAGGCTAGATCTATTAAGTCCAGAGTGACAAATTAGGAAGTCTTTATATGGCAATGAAAGAAGGGCTCTGCCCCAGTGTACTGTTCCTGTGGCACTAAATTCCTGTTTCCACTAAGGTTCTCTCCTGCACTGGTTTAAAATCTTCCTAGGCTTCAACTATTATTTCTAACAGAGTGGTTGCCTCTTAGTTTATACGCATGTTAGACAGGACACTTGCAAATGCTCAGGCATTGCTTGCTCACTACATTGGGAGTCAGCAGCTGCAGCAGTACAGCTCTTCCTAGCATTGTGATGGGCTTGTTTTCTGCATCCTTAAGGACAGTTCTTACCTGTATGTAGGACCTAGATCTTCCTAGATATCTGTCATGACTGCCTGAGCGTGCAATTTCTGACCTTAAAGTAGGGTATCATCAAGTGTTTAATTTGCACATGATTCTCATGCTGTTTGCTTGTACTGAAGCTTTCCTACACACGGTGTGAGAATATAAGGTCTGCTACTGTAATGACATTCCATTCTTATGGGGAGACCTCTGGATTAATAATGTGAATATTTAGTGCCTAAACATTAAATAAGAGAAGGAAAGTATGAAGTAGTTACGCCTGTGGTATTCTATTCTTGTCTGCTTTATTTAATTCTTTCAGTGAACCTTCATGGTTAAAATTCTGTATCCAGCTAATAGTCCTCATTGGGTTATTTACATTGGATTGCTTGCTTTCACTTTGATACTCATTTGAAAAACATTTTAAGGAAATTGGATGTTATAATACAGGTTTTTAGAAGAAAAAGTTCACACATAGCATGAAGGCTGTAAACTGTGGACAGTAGAATAAAATTGTTGTAATTAGAAGTGACATGTTGTTAGTTTGTTCTTGAGCATAAAAATGTGCTACACTGATTAGACTATATCTGGGATCTGAGGGATAAATTTTATTTTCAGTCTTTTGGCCTGACTCAACCGTCTGTAGACTGTTTAAAGCTGCAGTCACTTAAAGATATGTCTGTCCCTGTAGTGATACCCTTGTTTCCTAATCCCTGTTCTCAAGGGCATGTTGGATTAGCTTGAATAATGAATGTGCCTAATTGAGGGGAGTTGACATTGGATGTAGCTAATACAACATTGGGTTGGAAACAGAGCAGGTGTAATGTAACCTTTGAGAGGACATACTAATTTTTCTTTTGAAATGTGTGTCATGAAAGACCATTATTACAGGTGTTGACATGTCATGGTTCTTAAAATCCCATTTTCTGAGACATCATGGATGCTGAAACTAGATTTGGTTCATGGATCCCTGTTTTCAATTGCTTGGCAACAGAGTGAGCAGGACTGATGGCTGTACTCTGGTCTGTTCTCTGCAGCTGCATGCAGAGAATGGCCTTTGGTCCCTCTGTTTCCCACCTTCCTAACATCTTTACCCAGCTGCTGCTGTTTTTCTGTATAGGTGAATCTCACTCCTGATAAAGAGATAAAAGCTTACAAGAGAATGAGCTTTACATGACAGTGAACGCTGTTTACAAGACAGTCATGATGGGGCAAATACGAGTATCAAAGGAGGTGCTTTAAAAGCATAGCTATAAAGAAAAGAGGTGATGTGGGGGATCTCAGATTTCTGGTGTCACTACTTCAGCTGATGCAAGCGTCACTATTGCAAATGAAAAGAAGAGGTAGTACAGAGCCTCTGTTTTGTTTTGTAACAGATTTTGGTTTTTTCTTCCGTGTTGACTCAGCAATGTGTGCTGGCTCATGCAAAAAGTTATGTATTGAAGGTTTTGCTTTTTTTGAAGGAAAAAAGTGAGTCTCTTTTGCCACAAGAGGGAGAGCATGAGAACGCCAGAGAGAGGAAACTGCACTGTGACAGTTCTGCTCGCGTCTTCATTTTAGGCCCCACAAAGGGATAGGGAGATTTTTGGAGCTGAACTCCTCCTATCGTTATGCCCATACTTACTGGAAAGCACAAATGCTAGAGATGGTCAAAGTCTAGCCTTGCCTAATCAGTGTTGCCTAGTGGTTCTTGCATGAATTGTGATTATATTTCAGCTTGAGATGTACATCACTAAGAATCAAACTTGCAGACTAATTATTCAGCGAGTCAGTCATAGTGCTGGAGCTGGGGCTTGGACCCCAGGGAAGAAATAACGTCAACAGTTAGAATTCATCGTTGCTTGTGTCTCGTTGGCACTCTATTACTAAACCCATTTAACTAAATGGATATTGATTTTTAGTTAATTCACTATCCAACCAAGTCATGCTGATATACGTTTAATGTACTCTGACTTTAGTTATGCTGAAGGGCTACATCTATTTAACTGCATTGGTTTTTATGTCAATTTAGTTAAATCTGTATAAAAGTGAGTATTGACAAGCTCTAAGTGTTTCATAATGGGATTTTTTGCATTGTAAGCTCATTCTCCTACCAGTTCAGGTTTTACCCCGTCTTCAGCTTTTCACCTGGTCTTCAGGGGTAATATTTTCTGGGTTTATTTTTTTGTTTTATAAAATCCACCAAACGAGTGATTGAATATTAACACTATAAGAATCAGCACTTTAAAGTCAAGAAATAGCTAGCCTAAAGCTGTCTTTTGTTTTGCTTTCTTCTCCTTGCTGCAGATGTGGTTATAATAGATCTCTCAATCAGTTATTTTGTTTCATAAAATTCTTTTTTTCTTTTTCCTTTGATAATAAGCTTAGCAGAGATACTTTCTAATCCCCTAGTATGGTGATTAACTTGCAGAGTCCGTGAAAAGCATCTGCAAAAGTTAATTGCACACACTCCTCAGCTCATCTGAGGTGGGTGGAATATAAAGCAGCAAGTAGATCTGCTGGGAATGTGTATATTTGTGTGTGGCAGCATCGGTTTAACCCCAGCCAGCAACTTAGCACCATGCAGCCGCTTGCTTACTTCCCCCCCACCCAGTGGGATGGGGGAGAGAATCAGGAGAGAAAAAAGTAAAACTCGTGGGTTGAGATAAGAACAGTTTAATAGGAAAGAAAAGAAGAAAATAATAATGATGATAATAATAAAATGACAATAATAATAGAACTGGAATATACAAAGCAAGTGAAGCACAATGCAGTTGCTCACCACTTGCTGACCAATGCCCACTTAGCTCCTGAGTGGTGATCTGCCCACCCCCAGCCATATACTGGGCATGACATCACATGGTATGGAATATCTGTTTGGCCAGTTTGGGTCAGCTGTCCTGGCTGTGTCCCTTCCCAACTTCTTGTGCCACTCAAGCCTTCTTGCTGGCTGGGCATGAGGAGCTGAAAAATCCTTGACTTGGTATAAACGCTGCTTAGCAACAACTAAAAACATCAGTGTGTTATCAACATTCTTCTCATACTGAATGCAAAACACAATGCTATACCAGCCACTAGAAAGAAAATTAACTCTATCCCAGTGGAAACCAGGACAGGCAGGTTCATGTTGTGGATAGTGGATGGTGCACGGCACAGAACCGAGCAATATGAGTTCCTTCTCCTGGCTCTATTGACGCCTGTTGCGTGACTGTGAACACACTGCTCCCTTTGTCTGTCTGCAATTCCCTGCCTGCCTGTTCTCTAGTCTGTTATGATGATAAACTCTGCAGGGCATGGACCATCTCTTGCTGTGGTCTAAAAAAGCCATGCACATCCTCATTAGCTACCACTCCCTCCTTAGACTATTTTTAGTTGTTGTTTGTCTCAACCAGTTGTTACTTCTATCTTGTAGACAGTGGAGACTGCCAGCTGCATGTTTAGACAGCACCTAGCACTTTGCAGCCCAGACTTGGTGAACATCTTTAGTCACTACTGTGACTCTATTTCCACCATGGCTCTATATTTGGTATGACACAATGGGGTTCTGCTAAGGCCAAAATTTTAACTGTGGCATCTGTGTCAGCTGTTTCAGTGGTGGTGTTATTAGCCATACCTCAGTGCATCTCAGGCATTATGTTCATAGACTAAGCTGAGAAAGGCAAAGTTTGAGGCATGATCTGAGGGGGCAAATTGCACAGTAGCAGTGGTATGTAAACGAGCAAGTTGAATTTAGTTGTTTCCTGAAAACTGAGGCGGGGGAAATCCACTTCAGCCAAAGTAAAATCTGCACAGTTTAGGCAGGCGTATTAATTTAGGGCATTTCATCCTGTATTTACAGCTTTTTAAAACTGTAAGGACAGCCTGAGGTTTCAAAAAGATTAATGCAGGGATGCCAAGCATACACCACACAGGCCAGAACATTCCCCTCCCGTCCTGTTTGTTGGTGGTTCTTCAGATGTGGGCAGGAAGTGGGTCGAGGGCTGGAGGGATTATTCTGGTAGTCCTGTCCCTGCTGTGCTCCTACCCAGAGGCTGCATAGATTTCTTTTTTCCCAGCATGTGAACAAAGTAGATCTTTCAGGTGAATAAAGTTCTAACAGCTCCTATGCATGCAATAAGGACACATCTGGCGATGTTTTGGAGAGTGCAAGGAACACCTGCATTTGACTTTATATGTGTACATCCCCTCACGAGATGTCACCTGTCCCTGTTGTGTTGTGTGACACCTACCTGTCGTGACAGAGCTCTAATGACATGGGGGGGGGGCAGGTACAATGCTTGAGGGCCACTAAAAGAGGTGATTTGTCCCATACTAGGTGAATGGGTGAGGACCACTGAGTTACTGTGTTTGTGTTTTGGTTTTACATCAGGCAGAGGGAGACTGTGAACCTCAGGTAGTTCCCATGCTAAACAACTGGGCAGATAGGAGACCACTGTGACTCCTGGCTGTTGCCCTTGCCTCTCCAAGAGCTCACCACACACTCAGCAACTCTAGTGCCACAAACTGAACTTCACAGTGGAGTTAGTTTTGTGAGGTAAGGGGCATTTGAATATGGAAAATTGTGTCATGTCCTCAAGATGGTTGAGATGCAGCCTAAGCTTCATAAGCTGAAGCCTGTAATATTCATCTGTTTGAATTATGAACGTCTACTCCAAATAGACTTGCTACTTTTTTTTTTTTACCCACATGGAAACAGCTGCCCATTTTTATATGAGCTTGTGGGAAAACCCAGTATTTGTCCAATTAGAAATAATTCTGAAACTGTTCAGATAGCTGTGCCCATTCAAAGAGCAGCCTGGCAGCTGAGGTGGTAGCAAGGGATTGTGCCAAAGACCATGAAGAATTCCAGCTGTGAGCAAATGTGAGAGAGCAGCCTCTGGGTACCCAAGCATTGCCCCCTCCAAGCTATTATTTCTTTCATGGCTGTGGGAATGCTTAAAAATTATGGATGGCTAGGGAGCAGGGGAAAAAAGATCATAGTGACTTTCAAATCTTTGGCTGAAAGCCAGATATGTTGTTGTGGGCAGAGATTCACATTGGAACTGCAGCCATGAGAGAAAGATTCAGAAATGACTGGGATTTATTTTTACAGTGTACTTAATTCCAAGTTTCTTTCTCAGAATGTAAAGCCCTTGTTGGCATGCTGAGGCCTAGCCTGCCCTTTCTCACTCTCCTGGTCCTGACCTGGTCTGTCTCATTATCAGCTGTTATTAATAGAGATCACTGAGTTTATTTTTCATTCTCTTTCTTTCAGCTATTCCCACTCCACTTTTGGTGCTTGAGGAAATTGAGATAGCTGAGATGGAAGCGAGGAAGCTGGGGTGTATAGAGGGGTTAGGTTGCTGTCTCCAGGAGATGTTTACCTGCCAGGTTCTTATCCCATTGCTGCCCCCACATCATTGGGGAGCTTTTAGGGACTTGCTTGCAACAGCTGTGGTTAGTGAATGAGGTGACTCGAGCTGGGCTTCCTTAGGTATCAATTTGAAATGCTCAGCCCATGTAACTACTGTTCTTTTCAGTGCAGGTATGCCTTTGGGTGTTGGAGTTGGGAGCAGAGGGTATCCAAGGCACGTGAAGTGTCATTGCTAGGATTTCCCTCTGTGTGTCCAAAGAATGTCTAGGTTTATCTTGTTATCAAAAAGAACATTATCATCACAGTTGGATTAAGAGAAAGAATTGTAAAGACTGAAATTACTCCGTGGACTGCTGCAAGGTCAGATAATTGTTTGTCTTAAAAGAATGGGGAGACAATTTTAACTTTATTTTTAAAAGTTATTTTCCATATCTCTTTGAATGGGTGGAAACTGGGTGATTTTTCACCTAGAAGGGACAAATTTCAGATTAATGAAGAGGCCTTTTTGTTGATCTAGAATTGGTTATGGGGTTGGAGAGGATTGTTCTGATGAAAAAAATTAAACTGTGTCTTTCGGTATGTCCTGGATCTGTTGTTGTGACCCTGTCTAACTGCAAATCCTCGAAAACCCCTAGCTTCAGTACACGGATGAATGACATATGGATGTGGTTGCCTACATCATTGAATGGCTGTTATGTTATCCTTAGACTACTGCTGGTGAGGCTCTATAAATAACATTAAAAGTCTAGCCCAAGGAGGATGGAAGGGCCTGAGACCCAGGGTGTGGATCCGTTGTGGACTCTCCGTGAGATGCTGTGTGTTCATGCTTCCTCCTGAGAGGTATCTTAACACCCTGAACTGCAAGCTCCTAAAGCAGACCATGCAGCTTAGCAGAGGCAGCCTCGTTGCTTCTTGGCTATCCCCAATTCCTGTGCTGGGCTTCTCAAGTTGAGAGATCCTCCGAGCCAGTTTGGGATTGCTACACCTATGGGAATGGAAAGTTTTGTTAGATTTGCCAGCTACCCTGAAAAGTATCTAAGCCCTATAGAGACATAAGGATAAAAGAATGTATTTACTTCTCAACAAATAGTAGCATTTGCCTCCCTATATTTTACATAGTTTCTAAGAAGATCCAGAGAGTTCCTGCTATTTGTAACTTAATGAGGAATTCAGTTTTAGTGCTATTTGGGCAGAAATGTTAACTGCCCCATCAGCTTCTGTGATGGCAATGGCCATTGTTCATCCAGACAGTAGGTAGCATGTGCTTACCACTTACCTAGAAACATAATAATTCACATCTCTTAGAAGGACCACTCCTTCCTGGCTCAGTGGCGTACAGCATTCAACACAGCTCTTAAAACTGAAATATATTTCTATGTAGAGTTAAAAATAGACATCTATATTTTATATAAACACATAAGTGAGAAGGATGAAAGGAATTGACTGTAAGGGTATTTGACTGAGATTAGACGTAATGGCAGCCAAATAAGTTTGGGGGTAAACACTATTAAAGTTTTGAGGGACAGGGAAGTTAAAAAAACACTCATTCAATGAAACCGTAGACATCAGTAGTCAATTATTTGATTTGCACTGCATTCCTTACCGTACAAGGATATTGGGAAAGCAGAATCAACTCACAAGCAATGAGGTGTGTAGATGAAGTAAGGCTGCTAGAATATGAGACCAGAGTAGATTTAATCTTAAACCAGCAGTGAGAAGGTGAGTCAGTCTCTTTAACTGTGACTCAAGAGGCAATCTTGCTTTTACCAGGAAAAACAGATTTGTTTGTTGCACCACATTGATTTGTTAATATTGTAGGAATTGAGCCTTTGAGGTTCATTTTTGTCATAAACATGCAAGTGGTGCGTATATGTTGTAATGAACGGTTTTAATAAAGTTGATTAGGAAGTGTGTGTGCCTCACTGCTAATAACACAAATCCAGCTGGAGAGGCTACAGAGACAAGCAACTGTTATTGTGACTTCTAGCAAGGGTTCCCTGCAGGCGGGGAGCAGATGGGAGGTGGGGGAAAAGATGAATTCCATATCGAATCATTATTGTTCTGTTCTGTTGTTTTCCCATATAAGCCCAAAATGCTTATGGTGGGAGAGAACTTGCAGGAACTAAAGGTCCTAGCAGACTCATGAAAGAAAGGACCAGCTAGCCCTTTCTTACAGCTTTGGCCTTCAGTGCTCTAGGTTGTTGGCTTTCAGACTGCTTTGGATTTTTTTTTCTGACTTACTGTTAGCAGCATGGGCCTGTGACGTTTTCATATTCCTTCTAATAAGTTCTGCATCGCCTGCTTGGTTTTTCTGCTCACTTTCTTGTCTTGAAGCCGTGGAGTACCGTAGGGAAAATGCTTGAGACAGACATGATAATGCTGTTCAGGATGAGGGTCAACCTGAACTGTTCCTATTGTATATTCTCCATGGTTTGAGGTTTGCATAGTGTTCTCTGGGTTATTTCTGGATAGTGTTGTAGATGTTAATGCTAAGTTATCAGATCCCATTGCAAAATATGCTGGTTTACAATATAAATGGATAGATTTACAGGAAATCTCAGAGAAATGTGAACAGCATTAAGAAATGTGTGCCAGTGCGGGACAGTAAGGTTTATACCTGCTGGTGACAACTGCAGAACTGCCTGCTTGGTCGAATAGCAACTCAGCACACTCGAAAGCAGTAGTGTATAAAAAAACTATATGGTATATGTGCAGGAAGAAGGGGTAGAATTGGTTCTCAGTCACATATGTAGTTATGATAGCCTTGCCAAACTGTTTATGTTAGCCTGTGTATAGGCTGTGTAGTAACAGACAACCAGTAACAATTTTACTGTAACCTTGCTTTTTCATAGGTAGATCTCCAATCCTAGTCACCTAGTAATTTTGTTGAAAACTAAAACTTTGACAGAAATCTGTTTTTCACAGAAATTAAGCTTTTTACAGTTTTAGTAAAATTACTTAATTCAGATGAGAGTGGCATGGAAAGAGTCCTGGCCATGAAACTGGGAAGGTGTTCAGCTGGGCATACAGCAGGTAACTGTATGACAAGTTCACAGAGCCATGTAATGTGTTGGAAGAGGACTGATGATGTGAGGTCTCTTATTTTGCAGCCCAAACCTTGCTTTCTTCGCTGCTTTTATCATGTACAAATTCTTTTGTAATTAGCCATTCCCTGTCATCTCTCATTGTTGCCAGGATTCATTTTTCCATAACGTACACATTGTTCTCACATAATACACTGTTTTTAATCTCCTGTGATTATTTCTGTTTTCATAACCTATCTAGGATACTTTGTTCTACTTCTGTCACTGCAGTTTGCAACACTTTTACTATCTTCACATGCTCTTACGCTTTTCTACTCAGATCTTTAGGAAGATATTATCTGAATGCTAAATAAAACATTACAAGATGTGTTCTCTAGGGAGAGACAAATGTTGGATGCCTCTAAATGGAGTAGATTGTGATGTGAACAAAAATCTAGAAACAAGACCTGAAGCACAGCTGAGACTAGAGCCTCATACTGTGTGTATTGTGATGAGAAATTTACCTTCTACTGAAGGGTTGACAGTCCGAGGCTCTGTTCAAGAATTTAACGTGATTTTTAGAGCTGTTAGTATCAAACATGTAGCCATGTGATACAAAGCACTGTTCTGATATAAATTCATTTTGATGTTTCAAATTTATTAAAAAAAAAAAAGACATTCCCCCCCCTCCCTGGCTGTAAACCAGAAAGCTTTGTTTCGACTGAGATATGGTCTGCTTATATCATTCCAATTTTACGTTGGATTAGGTATCTTTTCTCCTGCAGCTGGCATAAAGCTGATGTAAACTCTCTATTGTGTTCTTTTGCTAACTTGACAGAAATGTGATTGTGTCCATGCCTGATCTAGCTCAGTCATGCCTTATTAAGTGATTTGGTAGCTTAGAGCCAGCATTAATTGTTGTGGAACCTCTGCCATGTTAGGCAAGACAGAAATCAGAAGTTGTCATCTTCACCATTTCGCATATGGGGAGCTACGGCAAAGGGAACAAAACCATGTTCTAGTTCAGAGTGGAACTGGCCTCTTCTCTCTGAGCTTCCTACTCTGCTGCTGGCTATTGCATATCCCTTCTCAAGTTTAGTATGCTGTGTGCTATGATAATGCCTTTTTGAGAAGCCCTTCTGAGTTTTGAGTCCCTCTGGCAGTGTTCATGTTCCAGATAACTTGAGTTACTGTACTAAGGAATTCACGAGCCATAGGATATGGTACTGTAATGAAATCCAAGCATGTTGCCCCTGCTGCACTTCTTTGCTTGTTTTACAGTCTCATTGTAGCAACCCAGTCCATTTTGTCTGGAATACTTTGCCTTTATAAACCAACACTGTCTCTGAAATCCTTTGTTTACCATCTTCCTATTGATTAGTGGTTAGTTCTCTTCCTATTACTTTTATTCTTGCTTGGAGGAGGAGTCTGGCTCTGGCCAGAAATTATGTGGATTATTCCTCTTTCTTTTTTTGCCTGCTTGTAAAATATAGATTATGATAACTTCAAGCTTTATAGTTAACTGGAAATTTTGCACTTAATGGTAATGTAAGCTTGATCCCAGCATTCTAAGGGACTGTCAACCCCTGATTCTCCTTTAAGGTAGAGTTAGTGCCAGGTATGGAACACAGTTTGGTGTCCACCCAGCAAACCCACTGTCACGTGTGTGAGGTCATTACAGCAAAATTAGGAAGCCTAATTATTAGAAGTATTGTGTGAGGTCCTGCAGGGCTGACCAGCAATCTTAGCTCTGTTTTGTCAGGTCCTGGATGGAGTGGGCCAAATGCTAGGTAGGTCTCCCAGAGTTCCCAGACTTGGAATTAGCCATTGGCCTTAAGGAGTCAGTCTGGGGGAAGGACTGTAAAGGAAAGTGCTAAGGAAGAAGGTAGTGCTTTAGAGGACAGCAGGAAAGACCTGAAAGCTAATTCAGATGGAGTGGCAGGTGAGAAGGCTTTATCTCCTGCTCATATTACCATCTCAGAAGGATCAGCTGCAGAGATGCTCTCCCTTCCCTAGGCAACCCAGTCAGACTCTTAGCAGAATTCACTTGACTGCTTTCCACCAGGACAGAAAAACTTGGGCAGCCATCAGGACCAGGTTGGGGTGGCGGAGCCATCCCAGACAAGGCAGCCCTTACTGCCCAGGGTGAGCTGGCCAGCCTGTGAGACACAGGCAACCCTGTGCAAAACAGTTGTGTTTTCACAAAATTACAGGCAACTTGAAGGAGTCTTACAATGGATGATGCTGGGCAGCCATAAGAGGAAGCAGTGTTCCCAGCCTGGCAGTAATGCAAAATGCTGCATTTAAGCAAGAGTTGCACAGGGAAGTCAGGCAATGTCAGTTTTTAACCTCACTTCTCTTGCTCAGTGGATTACTATGATATGGCTGCTTAGGCTTACTGGTCTGATCCAGAGCAATACTGTTGCCTGCTCCTTTTGTGGCAGTGTTGTGGACGCAGTTTTAGGAAAGGTGGCTGTCGCTGAGCAGTAGCTTCCGTAATGGCCCCTTGACCATGCGTAGTGGATAGGCAGTGTGTGACAGCATGTCTGTTGTGCACTGTCAGCTGCTGTACAGTGAGGCATCCTGTTAAATGTGCATCAAAATAGGAAAAGTCTGAAGCATTCTCAACTAATATACTGCTCAGTGGTGCTCTAATTAGCATATCAAAAAAGATCTAAGGATACAAGATGACTCCAGAAAGTCTTGTCACACTGTTTGGCTGCAGCAGCCTGTTCAGAGCTCCTAGAAATAGCCACTTATGGATCAAAGCCACAAGTGCTAGGACTGAAAATGCAGACATGCTAGTGCTGTACTCTGAAACCACACTGTACACATACACTGCAGGAATGGGGAAGAAACAGCAAAGCAAAAAATCTAGATAAAGAGGAAATGTCTTGTTTCCCTTCTCCACCTCAACACCAGCAACATGCTGGTGTCCTGGGGAAGATCATCAAACTCTGCGAGGCAGTTCCAGAGTCTGAAATGCAAGAATAAGCTGCTATTAATGTTATTCCTCTTTCTGCCCACATTTACTGAGGGTCTAGCTTCTCCAGTGAGAGTGCATTAGTCTTCATTGCTGTAATGTTTGTATTGAATATCAGAAGCTTTTCCTACATTCATTGTGCATGTTGAGGGCTGTTTTCATTCCACTTTCACTAATCTCCTGTCCCATGCATACAACTCCTAAATAAGAAAATGGAAAATCTAGAAGTAGTTTATAAAAACATAAAGCAAAAATGGGCATTTAGGAGAGTGCACTGTAAAAGAAACAGTTAACTTGAATTTCTGATGCTGCCCTGCACATTTTTGTCACAGGTATGGTGCTCAACAGACAAGAGTCAGTATAGTACTGCTAACTTGAGTAGAGCAATGCCACCTGGAAAGCTGAGCTTGTAGGGGGCTGCCTCTTTCATCTGCAAATTTACAGTCAGTCCTGGGTTTTGTGCCCCAAGCCTCATCCAAGTCCCATAGCAGCATGTCTGTTCTGTGACACAACAAGACATGGCTGGAGATTTATTGACAGCTTTGCATCCATTTAAAAATTAGAGAAAATAGCTTTGGTTATGCAATTAGACATGCTTTCTTTCTGACAATGACTTCAGTAACCCATTTCCTAGGGTTATCTGTCCACTTTTACTCAACAGAGATATGCCCTCCTGTAAAATAGATTTAGGACTTTGATCATATTCTTGATGTCCCCTACGCTATTGCAACAATCCCCAAAAGGGACAAACCAGAATTAAGAGCGACAGGAATAGTTTCAGGTGTATGGATGGCTTTCATGCAGGAAGAAACTTCCTAGATCATGAGAAGAGATGATTGAGAGGTGGGTACAGTAGAACTGGATATAACTCTGAACAGCATGGGCAAAACAAAAAGGGAATAATTAATTATTCAGGACTATTCATAACACAGCAGCTAGGATCACTTAAATTATCAGAATTCCTGTTTTTAAAATGAATAAAAGGAATTTTTTTTCTTAACAGTTCATGATTAAATTGCAGCTCTCATTACCATAGCTTATTACAGGAGCTAAAACCTAAACAGCTTCAGAATGGGATAGCAAGTCTGTTGGTAGCTGTTATATACAGCTGTAATGTACAGATGTGTATATACTATATACAACTATACAACAGCAGAAAAACCTATTCTCTACTTGTGCTTTTTCTGTGCCTTCTCCCTATACATCCAACTCTGATCTGACTGAATATGGCTATTCTTCTGTTTTATAGTTTTGTTTCTTTGTTTTAATTAAAGTCTCAAGTTTACATATATGTTCTGAAATTTGTTTTAGCTTGCAGGATTGTGGGGTGTGTGATACATCCTGAACTAAACCATTTGTTTACCACTAATACTGGGGGTTGCACTTGTCAATCAAGGTGATCCAAGCTGGGTCCAGTTTTCCAGTATGTTAGATAAGCCCATGGGATCCAACTCTTTTGAGCAAGTGCTATATAGCCTGAAATGTGTGAGGCTTTTGCATACCCCCTGCTTTGGTCCTTCCTCCATCCTGAGACTGCATCCCCCTCCCTCCCTGCCCTGGGGTTGCATTATATGCTTGACATAAGCTATTGATGCCTTGTTATCAAATCTAATCAATAATGATTTTTCTGTCTAAATATTTAATTCTCAGTCTTTGAAGGAGTACTGTAATAGAAAAACATCATTTTTGGCAGCTGTAGGGAGCAGTTGTCCCCACTTTAAAATAGAGATTGTCATGGTGCAGCTGGTGATTTATGGTGATGGGGGCTAAGCATGTTACTTGGGATGTTTGTGTGCAAGTGATTAGCAATAAATCATCTTAATCTGTTAGATGAGGATATTTGCACTACCATTACTGGGTTTCAGAGTTAACATCTCAATCCCTGGCTCTTCAAATGTTTTTGTGTGTGTATCACTGCATCGGCTTCGGGTATGTTGGGATGGTTTTCTGCTATGCAGTGGGGGAGAGAAACTTGGAGAAGTCAGTGTGCAGTTTAAAGCAAAATGGTGGTGAATTTGCATAGTGCATCAAGCCTCGCATCTACCATCTTCAATATGAAAGGTGGAGAGACTACATTTCACTCCCTACGGACAAATGAGTAAAGCAAGGTAATGCAAACTCAGAGTAGTCACACCTATGGGCTGTGGACCTGTGTACAGTAGAGGAGTGATGAAGATGCTGTGACAGTCCTTATCAACGTGGCTAGTGGTGTGAAATGTTTAGCTGGTGCATGTTGATGAATCAAAGCCGTTCAGAGCACAGAGGTGCAAATGTCTCCTGCTCTCCATCTCGTACTCCACTGGGAAAGGAGCTATCTGAACCCCTGTAATGGTCAGCTGCAGCTGCAGGGCCCTTTCTGAACAGAAGGACTCTTAGAGCTTAATCTAGATACCACTGAAAAAAAGTGAAAGATTTTTGTTCTTGTTGTTTGGGGCTTTCTATTTTATTTTTATTTTTTTATTACTTGCCTACATTTTTTTTTCCTAGGAAAGTAATGGTCTCAGGGGAGGAAATGTGGGGAAAGATAGTGGTTTAGGCTTCCTGAGGAAAATCAGACAGAGAAGTTCAAATTAGTTTTCAGCAAAGCAACAACAAAAAATTCATTTTGGGTCATCCCAAGACAATTTGCTGACTCCCAAACCAAATATTTTTAGTTTATTTTTGCACTTACTGCTTTTGCCTAAGCTTTTCTTTTGCTGTAGATCAGCTTTTAGATCAGAAACATATTTATGAGGAAAAATGTTGAAATACTTTATGCAAAATGTAATGTTTTGAGAGGTTTTAATTTAGGCCAAACCCATTTGTACAGAATTAAAAAACTGTTCCAATCTCCTTGAAATACAGCTTCCATTTCTTCTGGCTCTGTTCTGTTGTGGAGATGCTTCTGTGGGTAGCAGTGTAGTTAAATTTCTCTAGCTGCACTGATCTGAAGCCAAATTTATGTTATACACTCCTAACTGGTCGAGGGGAGAACAGATGTGCCCTCTGGTCAACATAGCTGCCTTAGCAGACACTCTGCCAATGCAGTTAGCTATCAGTTACCTGTCTTCACATGAGGTTTTTGTTCAGTGTGAACTACAAGATGTGTTACAGTAGCAAATCTGCAGCTTTGTTAGCCTAAGCTGAAGGCATACTAGAATGATGCTTCAATCTGTGTACTGATATATCTCTGGCATCACTGGAAAAGCTCCTAGTGTAAGTCTAGCCCTGGAGCTCAGTTAACAGGCCTAAAGCTCTCAGCTGTGGTTGTACACAGGAAAGAAGTGGGGCCAGACCCTCAGCTGAGGATAAATTAGGCTTTGCTGACATCATTAGAGCTGATTGACTTCTACCAGCTGAGAATTTGGCCCAGTGTCGTGACTCTATTTATTTCCACTCTGCACCTTGAAATATAGGCAGCTTTTGTTTGACTGAGTAGGCCTGTATTTTAGTTGGGACAATTACTGCCAGTTCCGAACAGAAGGTGATTACCTGCTGTCAGCTCTGGTAGAGAGAAAGGGAAAACAAAGTTAACTGTCAAGTCACTGCTCTGAGGAGGCACCATCCAAACAGAAGAAATCCTGGCCTCAGTGCAGGACTGAAGGGCTGCAGGCCACAGGCAAGCAGCAGTGTAACCCTTAAAGAAAGCACATCCGTGGTTTAGGAGTCTTACAGGGAACCTGCACTGTTTCCATTTCCTCACATTTTTACATGAAAGAGAAGTTCTGTCTCAGAGTCTGCCCAGTGGAGGGATGTGAAAATAGAAATACTGAAGTATATAGTACCTTGGTACTTCAGCCTGATTGTAGCCTAGAATTTGGATTCCATTTGGAGCCAGTGAATTGCCAAGGCAGATGTAACATGCTTGAATGAGCTTAACAAGATGATCAGGACTCTTTACCAGTGTGGCTTGCTTAGAGCAGTGCTCCCAACACCAGAGATACAGGAAGAAATTGTAATTAAAGGCAGCCTTGAAATTCAGTATGTGGCTGATTTGCATTTTACCATTTTATTCCTCTTTCCCCTTGCCCTTATAAAAGCCTGGGGAGGTTTGCACGGTGAGACTGGCATTGCTGCGTTGCATTATGTATGCTTGAGGAACTGTGGAGTGGCAATTCAGTAATGAGGAGGAAAATCAGAGCTTACTCTGGGGAGAAAAAGAAACTTTTCCCTTAACTGGTGCCTGGGGGCTTTCATCCTCTTGACTGCACACATGGGGCAAGGTTGTGACCCTCTGTTACTAGCAGTGCTGGAAGGGATTGTCAGGGGATTGTACCCAGTGCTTCTGGGGCTGCTGGTAAGGAGACCCCACAGAAGCTGTGCTGCTAGCTTATGTTGCATGTGCAGTCTTTCTATTTGGCTCCCATCTTTCTGTCCTTGTCTTAATTTTCATTATCCTGTTTGTGGTCGAGAGGACAGGTGTCTGCTAAACTTTTTTGCTAGTAGGACTAGAAGCAAAATTGCACCTATTTCCTGTGCTGAGGATATAAGGAAAGGCTCCTTCCCTGCTCTCATAATGCTTGCAGGTTTACAGTGATTTATTCTGTCCCCTATGTGTCACTAAAAGCCACGCTTTGCACTTAGTTCCAGCAGTAAAAATGTGTTACTGAATAAGTTTGCTGTATCAGTATCTTTTAACTAGGCACTGTAGGCTTACCACTTTGTCCTGTTCTGCTGTTAGTGCTATAGGTACATTTCTGTCCTCATTTTGGTTTGGGTACGTACATAATTTCATTTATTTCATTTCCAAAGTGAATTAAGAAAACTGTAACAAGGCTGTGGGGTTTCCCATTCAGAAATATGTAGGCCTGAATTCATATGCTCTGCCTCTTAAGGGAAAACACATAATAAGCCCTAATTCTGAATACTATGATTATGTAAAACTTGTACCTTCCAGTAATAAAAAGTAAGTCTCTTACTGCTTATGGACTTAAAATAAAGATCCAAGTAGGATCTGTAAAAGCTCAGAAAACAGAAGATAAATAAATGAAAAATTCCCATTGGTTGGAAGCCAGTCTCCTGATTTTGGTGGGGTGACCTGAAATTTGTGAATGCCTGGAGTGGCAATGATTCAGAAGCCAGATTGTGTGCAGGCTGGTTGACAAACAAAAGTCACTGTTACTTTAGAAACATGTCATTTAAAAATCAATTAAGATTAAAATGCCTTCTGGCAGCTATCAATGGACTTCACACTACATTGTAATCTTCTATGTCAAGTGGCTTTTCAACACATCACCCTCTTCAGTTTAGGCAGTTTAGAAGGGTCCTGGTAAGCAGAATAAAGAAATAGAGAGACATACTAGGGAAATAGCATCTCTTCCCCTCCCACCCCCTACCCTGCTAAACTAGAAAAAAAAAAGTAGGGCAAATTCTGTGGCCTTTATGCAGGGAAAGTCCCATCAACTTCAGTGGGAGGCTTGGCTCAGGGAGAAGTATGGGAGCCAGGCCAAAGTTTGCATTCTGGTTTTTAGGAAGTTAATATCACATGTTCACAGACTAATGCCACAGAGCTTTGCAAAGGTGGCCAGTGGAGAAGTGACATGCCTCTAACTCAGTGGACTTCTGGCATTTAATTCCTGCAAACGCCAATCTTCGTGAAAATTTTTTCTTCATTGGAACATGTTTGCTTGAACGTGATGGTAGGAATACAGCCAGTGGTGCTTGAATATACCCATAGTGTAGGCATAAATTAAACCCCATTCTTGCTATGGGACAGATAAGCATGAAGGGTCTTAGTGTTCTGCAGATGAATCATACTTAGCTCATCAGTGAGTGCCTTGATTTAATGAAGCCATAGTATGTTAATGTTAACGCTGCAAAAAAAGCTGTAAAGTTACAGGCAGCCATGCTAACTAGCTACAAGCATTTAAAAGCCCAGGCATGAGCTCCTACTTGGCTATTCTGGCCATAATTAATGATGACAAGTATGTTGGAAAAATAATTACTTTGCTTGCTTTGAAAGACAATTACTTGCTCGAGGCAAGTGAGGGGGTGGGATTTATGTGGCTGTAATAAGCATATGTAGATGGCATCTTCCCAGAAGAATATTGTAGCCACAGGATCTTTTTAATTGACCTGAGATTCCTTTGTTCTGCAGATACAATTTATGTATGTGGTCACAGACTAAAATGACCCTACTTGTTTTAGGGTAGGCTGAGTTCTAAACTGCTGAAAGGAAAAAAGGCTGCTTTTATCAGCCCAGTCAGCAGCAGATGGAAATCTCTCCTGGTCACTTTGGGTGGGGAGAGAAATCTTTTTAAATGGGTACCCTGAGTACATGCTCTCTCCATCTGATAAAATAGAAGTTGGGGGTATGGCAGCAGGCTGGGCTGAGTATTACTGCAGTCATCTTGTATCCCTCCTGTGTCAGGGCTTGTATAGCACAGCAGCTTTTGTCTGGCACATGGCCATGCCATCCTCTGACAGCCACCTGCCTGCTCATTTACCACGTTGGGCTGCAGAGCCTTGGCCCTTTCCAGCCTAGACATGGTGGTGGAGTTAGAGAAGGAGTGCCTGCTTCTCCATTGCCTGCCACTCTAGAGCATCATGTTACTGGGTGATGGAGGGCAACTGCTCCACCTCCACTCCTCCTCCTTCCCACCAGTCACTGGCATCCCCTGCATTCAAGGGCTATAAGAGCCATGTAGTCTTATCACATTGGCTGTGATCAGTTGCTTTAACAATAAGGTAGAGTCTTACTGCCTTTTTCTCTGACTTTCATGCTGACTTTGCCCAGGTGGGAAATAACAGCAGAAAGTCCCGCAAGGCTGTAATTCAGTGGAAAATTCCAACATGTGGCCACAACTAACGACCTTTAATAGAAAGCAGCAGTTTTCATGTCTGTTGTCAGTCACTCCACTGTTCCTCTAAGGTGGTAAAATCCTCTTGGGCCACAGGAGAAGAGAAGGGGAACCAAAATACTATATGCTCATCACTCACGTACATTCAGAAAAATCTCCCTCTTAATCCCTTTTGTAATCTTGTGGTGATTGTACAGAAGTCA
This sequence comes from Haliaeetus leucocephalus, assembly GCF_000737465.1. NCBI lineage: Eukaryota > Metazoa > Chordata > Aves > Accipitriformes > Accipitridae > Haliaeetus > Haliaeetus leucocephalus. Next base: position 989,427 of record NW_010972604.1, read on the forward strand.
TGATCTGTTTCTCCAATTCCCATCTGTAAGATGAGGAAGATGACGCTGACTTTCTTAGTAAAGCATTTTGAAACCTGATACTGAACCTTGTTACAGAAAATGCAGTATTAAGAGTCATAGGTGCTCTTCTCTGCACTAGCCAGCCTGCTGCTAATGGCAAAGATTGTGCTCTATGAACTCTGCAGTCAGTTTGTGTTTGTGAACTGCAATCTGAAGTTGGGGGAAGGAGGAGGATCAGAAGAGGAGGGACCCAATAACTATATGTTAATGCGTTTTTGGAGTGATGATACATAACAGAAAAATATTTGGATTTCTTGCAGTCCTGCTTGTATCTAGTCCTTTCTAAAAGCACTACTAAAGGAAGCGGACTGAAAGCTGGCTGAATGATAACGTTTAACTGTTTTGATCCAATTCAGTCTACTCTTGGTGTCTGCAGATTTTTGTCAGGATAGAAATTTTCACCTGATCTCTGTCTGTTTGGAGGGCTGACTAAAAAAAGCTATGCCTGAGCAACAGAAAAATACTAAAGGATAAAGAATAAACAGTTCCCCCATCATGAAGATACAAGGTCTTAGAGTTCCTCAAAGTAGGTTGTGACGGTAAGAGGTGGGGAGTGAAAGAGAAGGAGCCTGTGTTTCATTGCCCTGGATGAGACACACAAATGTTTGTTTGTGTAAGTTCAAAGTTATCGCTGGAAATTGCAAGTCTAACAGGAGGGCAACCTCTGCTTTTAGCTCCAAGGGCAGAGTGAGTTGGAAATGAGGCAGAATATAGGGATACTGGAGTTAAAAGCAGTAGGGTTTTGTGCAAGGTCATTAAAGGGCCAGATTCTTGGGCAGCTGGAAGGCATTACTGCATTAGTCTAAATTTGACCCTGTGTTAAACTGGCAGAGAAGGGAATTCCCTTGTAGTGCTGGGTTTTACTGGGTATTTCTTTTTTTTTTTTTAATTTACTGTGAGCAAAAAGGCAGACTGACTTTGGCAGAAACTCCCGCCTGGTGTGTCACTGTGTGGGGGGCATATCTGCTCGCAAGAGGAAGTTGGAGGATAAAGGGGATGTTACAAGGGCTGTTTGGGCATGACATCTTTTCCCATGTACCACACAGTGACAGCAGGAGGAAGTGTCATGAGGTTCAGGGATGAACTCAGAGAGTTCATCCCGACTGCTGAGTTTCTCTTTCAAAATAACCAGATTCTAGTGTAAATCTTTGTTTGGGGTCTTCTGGAAGGAATTAGCAGTGATGGAAAGTGCTCGCTTCACCCAAAAGTTTCCAGATATCTGTGGAAGGATTTGTGAGGCCATAAATTGTGTTAGATCTGGGAGAAAGTTTGAGCTGTCTTTGATGATGTAAGATTAGGATCAGGCATTGATTCCAGATTAAAAATGGTGTAGATAGGTTTTGCTAGGCCAGTTCCTTCCATACTCACACATAGTCGTGTCCCCCAGTCTTTGGGGGAGAGGTGTGTGCCAGTCTGATCATGGATGGAACAGAGGTAGTAGGTACATGCACATTAATGTGTGCAAGATTTTTCCAGCTTCTGAAGCAGATGGTACTGGGCCATCTCCAACGGAAGGCAGTAACTAGCTTGGCCGCCCATTCCAAGATCAAGTGAATTCCCCAAGTCCAATCCACAGCCTGCAGTGGTTTCACAGGTGGCAATTGCCTGTGTCACTGACTCATATGGACTCTCTTCTCACCTCTTTCCTTTCTGTTGTTCCTCTCTGCTCCATAGGTGCTTAAGTACCCTTCTGCTCAAACAGGTTAATGTGATTAAGTTAACCAGACATTAGCTTGAAGTTTGCTATGGAAGAATTGTTTGTGTGTCTGAAAGCTTGCCAGCTGATTTACAAACTGTCAATGATAGAGCAGAGACTTGGTTTTGGTTTGTTTTGTTTTTGTATGGTGGTACAGATACAGGAACAGTGGCATCCTATTGAGCATTTGAGGATTTATGAATACTAAACTATGGTGAAGTTTTTCAGATTGCATGCTGAATGGATTTACCTTGAGCATAAAACGTGGCTTTCCTAAAAAAAATAAATATATATTTGTGCACTGACAACAAATGATTCAAGAAAAGGCCCTGCTATTAGCTTTCTACCTTGCGGAGCACACCGCTAGTTTATACAGTCTTCATTATAGAATTGTGTAGTCTTTTACTTCATAAGAATAGTACGAGTTTCATTTGGATCACTTAGTTTGCTAGTCTACAAAGCTGACTTCAAATCCAGCCAGTCAATAGGTTATTGATTGTAGGTTATAAATGTTCTCGCTTTCAGGTAACTGCCTACTTGCACCTCAGTGCAGTGATGACTTGGCAGTATCCCAAAGGCTGGAAGCAGTAAAAGCCGAGAGCTAAAGCGCCCGTGGAAGTATAGATCTTTTGATTTTACGTGTTTTCCATTACAAGTCCATGAGCTTTTAAAAGAGTGAGTCCCATCTTCTAGTCATTACACATGGGAAGACTTGAGGCATAGAGAAACTGATGTGCCCAAGATTGCATAGTCAAATTTCTGGCATTGTCCTTTATATTCCAAGGAGTGAGGGTTGAGATGTTGCCTGCCCAAGCAATATGCTGTGGTTGAGTGAATTAGAGGTAGATAACTAGGAGGAAGCGTATGTGGATAAATGTCATTGCCATTAAATGTACTGTCCCAACTTTATGGAATTAGAAAGGATATGAAGTCTGTACAAAACTGTCTTAAGTTTTCCAGAGAGGCAGCAGAATCAACAAGAATAGGGCTGAATTTTCATATCAGATCATCTTGGCTGAATAAAAGCAAGAGATTTTTAGGTGGCCTTTGGTCTTAAAAGCAGCATGGCAGAGTGAGGGAAAATAAACAGCCATAATCACGGAGGGCAAAGCAATGGGGTTAAGCACTTGTTCTTTTAGTACCTACTACCCAAAAGCCTCAAAGATTTTTACAAATACAAGCATGGCCATATCGTCACCCCATTTGAAAGACAGGGAAACTGAGGCATAGGGTAGTGGGATGACAGTCTGGAATAAAAGGCTTCCTTTTTTCCAGAAGTGCCTAAGAAGAAAATGAGGAGATAGCCCAGTGAGTTGACATAAGAGGTTTACAGTGATACAGTTTCTACTATAGACAAGAACTGGTTAATAGAATCAGGTTTTTTACATTATCCAAACCTGATGTGTTTTCTTCTTCCCTTCTCAACATATTGCTAGTTGCTGTGGCAGCTGAGTAATGCAGAAGTTCTGCCTGAAAAAAATGTTTCCTCCTTATATGATACTGTACATATTGTCATGGAAATTGTCCTCATTTCCCCCGAGCACACTTTAAATAACTCAGAACAGCAGTGCTAATGAGCAGAAAGATATCTGCAATCCCCACCGTGCAACTTGACATACTTTATCCCACTCTGAATTCCCTTTGCTCATCATTGAGCATTTTAAAGATCTGGTATAATAATTTGCTTTCTCTCTTTGGTCCAGTCATTTTGCTTTCAGCACTTGATAATAAAAGGTCAGCTTTGGCTGAAACCTTAGTGTTGCAGCCATGCCGTTTTTTACTGCCAAATATCTTAAGAAAAGCAAGTGTCTCCGAAAGGGTAAGTCATGATATTTTTGGTGTGTTTAGTGTTGTCTGTTTTGCTTTAAATCACAGTAAAGAATTTATTTTGAATTAACAAGCAGTGGGAATGGATCTGTTCATACTGCTGGTTGGTTAGCACGGGGGGGGTTATTATGCTGTGTGCATTTTTGGTTCAAGATACAGTGTATGTTATTATCTCACATTTTACATTCAGTAAAGCCGACTAAGCGAGAGAATGTTTAACCCTTTAAATATGGAACATATGTTTTGCACAGGGATGGAATCCCTAATACAGAACAAAACAGCAACAGAATGACTGTGTATATTTGTTTTCCAGATAAGTTTAGGTAGGTAGCTGAGTAATGCTCAAGTATTTTTGTTTCTTTTGTCCAAAAGGAACATTTTAAAAAAATCTGCACTGAAATAATAACTTAAAATAAATCATACCAAGTGATGGAAAAGCGTATTTCCTCTTAGCAACTTTCCTGTGTAGGGTTACCTGAGTGCATGATTCCACGTAGATTTTCAGCTCACTGTTGTGAGGTTTGCTTTGAGAATGGCTGTGTGGGCTTTTCCAGGAAATGTGATTGTTCTACCTCCAGGTAGATGTAAAACTCTTAATGAGAGTAGTTTGCCTCTAGTGTTATAAAAATTGACAACATAATAAACTCTTAATAGAGAAACACATTGCTTGTATTTTTCTTGTTCCATTGCATGTGTCTTTATTGTGACATTTGTTATCTAGCCAACAGTCCAGATGTGGGTTTTTCATAAAGGCAAACGGCAGTGATTTCTTGTAGCTGGGACATGCATCAATTCCAGGGGATCTAAGGAATCTGACTTGCTTGCTTGGCTAAGCATTATATATGCATTTTCCAAACTCCTTGTTTGAGTATGAATTGTTTCTAAGGCATAGCTAAAAGGTAGAATTGGATAGGTTTTCATCACAGGTTTAAAGTTGAAGAAAAGGTTTTGAAGAAATGGAAATTTGCTTTCTTTAACCTACCTTTGTGTTTCCTACTGGGTTCCTATTTTAGAAGGGGATTGCACAACAAGAACTGGCAGTTGGGGTGTGAGAACTGAGTTAAGCTGACCTGTAGCTGCTGGTACCAATTTTTTGGTATTTTGTTGAGCAAAATGTGTGTGCATGTACACAGATTTACACACTCATTCAGGAATTCTTAAGGATACAGTCATGTTAGCAAAGTTTTTATTAGAAAGAAGGAGAAAAGATTTTAATTGAAATCTTTATTTGATTTTGCTAAGTTCTTTTTTTGGAGTTGTATGTGTGTACCTATATATGCCACTTTAGAAGGGGGCATAGAACAATTTTTGCTCCCTTGTTTTGCTCGTCTGCTAGGCGCACTCAGCTGACCAGTGCTTCTTTCCCTTATAGCATATGCCACATTAAGAATGTCTCTCTAGACAGACACTAAGGAAAGGTGCCTGCCTTACCTCCGTCTGTGGAAGGCATTGCAGGAAAGGGCTGGTGGTACAGCCAGGAAAGGTAAGGCTATTCTGACAGGTGCACCTGAAGATAAACTTGCCCAGCCCTGATGCCTGCTACGAGAGCAGGCTGTGTGCATCCTGCTCAATACCTGCCCCTCTGTGTCAAGAAGCTGTGATTTATTAGATGCACAGCAGCCACTTTAGGGTTGGAGCCCAGCTTTAGACATCCAGCATGGGTCAGTGTGACCCTCTAAAGGTTACAATTTGAAGGTGGGGAGCAGTCGCTCACTGCTCAATCCTTTGCCTAGTCAGCTGATCCTTGTTGCTGCCTTGCTATGATTTGGCATTCCCACTTGTGCGGGCAGATGCTGTGCTGGCATGGGAGAGGGCTAAGCCTCCAGAAGCAGCAGGCAGGGGCAGGAGCTGTGGCTGTAGGCCTAGACTCGGTGGTGCTGCATCTGCTGGGAGCCACCGTTGGTGCCACAGTGCAGTGGCTGTGATTTGCCTAGCCCTAGGGCTCAGCCTTGCAAGAAAGTCTTGCACGCATAGGAAGGCAGTGAGGAACTGGGAGCAGTAGCTTGGTGCAAAGCCTATGCAAGCAAGAGGGGGCTATGAAGTGACCATTTAAGACCAGAATCAACATGAGCATAATCTGGGCCTTTAAGAGATGACTGAGGAAAGCTCAGCCAACAGCAAGCAGTTGTATTCTTAGTGAGTCACTACCAATGTGAAAATTTTCAGCTGACTGAACACTCCAAATAGGTTTTCCCTAAAAGCATCTTGGTGTGCCAAAGAGGGTAGAGGGTGTTGCCTCTCTAAGCCTGCTTCTGCCAAAATATATCTGATCTGTGAAATCCATTTAGCTGTCCAGAATACCTCCTGCTTCAGGCACACTAGCAGGGTAGGGATCCTGCTTCCTTCTGATGCCTATTCTGCTCTATGCTAACCTTTCTCCTCTTGCTTCCAGGACATTCTGGGAAGGGAAGTGCCAAAGCATGAAGGGAGAACCTATGTATTTGAGTGGGGAGTGCTGAGGTAGCTGGGCATCTCCACGAGCTGTTTAACGTCAGCCTGTCACTAATCTTGCTTTGTAGAGCTTGGACTCCTGCCAGTTTTTGAACCGCTTTCCATCCAGTTAGTTGAGGCAATCCCTTCTAGCTCCCTTCCAGAAAGCACTTCATTTACAGAGGTTTTTACTGTGGTCTGAGTAAGGAGATCCTTCCCAGTAAGTAAATGTGGTCATTAAAAGGCATTAGATGATTACAGAGTGTCCTAGGCATAGCATCAAAAGTGCAGTTGCACAAAAACTATAGTAGCCACAGGCTCCAAGGGATCTGTCCTTGCTGTTCTTCTCTGTGTCTCTGAACAGGGAAGGAGCAAGCCAGCAAGAGCGGTGAGGTTTGTGTATGATCTCCTTCCTACAGGTTCAGATGGCCTAGGGACAGGAGCTGGTCTGTGGACAAGTTCATGGCCAGAAATATTGGTCACATGGGAAAGAAAAGTCCCAGGTAAACAATCCTGATGCAGCCTGAGAGGGAACTTGTCCAGATTAATGCAGGAAGTGGCCAGCGGAGCTGGGAACTGGGACCTTATTCTCCAAAGTCTTACAGCCTGAAATCCCAGGCAGTGCAGGGTTTTGCCTCTTAGCCCTTTGGACAATGTACCAAGTTGTAGCCGAATCCTGTTTCTCCCCAGTTGAGCTTTATTCTCACTATGCTCCATTTTATCTTCTCACTGGTATTCTAGGCCAGGCAACACTGCATTTTGGATTAATTCTCTATTTGATTTTGTAGGGGTTGAGAGAGCTTCCAGACACCCCTGAAATGAAACAGCTGAGCTGAAGTACAGTGTTCTCTCTTGCTGTACATCCTTTGCTTTGCAGACTGTTGTGCCTATGGAGATTTTCTGCAGGTCTCATTTGGTGATGTATCCTCAGCCTACTCTTACCCTCTGGTAAAACCTACAGCAGATTCTGGAAGATACAAGTAAGGGCTCCTTTATTTCTCCTTTTACCAGTGTTAAGCACCATCAAATTCCTATCAGTTACACTCCCCCCTACCCCCAGCTTAAGTAAAGCGTCGAAACAATGAAGAACATTTATCAACCTCTGCAGTCTGTTGTTAAAACCCACTGTTCTCTCATATGTCTTCCTACAATAAAATTTCTGTTTTCCTTTGGCCATTCACTGAGCACTAGCTCAACACTACTCAAAATTGGGCTATAAAATGTCATACAGTCAGAATTGTCTCTGATCTGGCAAGTCACCATTGGTTTTTCACCTGCTTCTTGACTTCTAGTGGGGAAAAAGAAAGTTTCAGCTCCAGCAAAGCCTTTTCCTCTTTAATACAAAAAAATGTAATAATGAATGTTTTATTGCCAAGTGGTCCTTACTTTGCTGCATCTGTAGATTTACAGGACTTCAAAGCTGGATGATTAAGGCACAGTTTTAGTTTGTAGCCAGGCAAGCCAAACAATCTCAGCTTCAAAGGAGGGGGGTGTTCTTTAATGTTGTGGGCTCACTCTGTGTTCAGCAAACAGAGCTGCTGGGGAAAATGCCATGTGCAGCAGACAAGTGATGTGGCTGCCACTCCTGGGAGGAAGTCTGTTAGCTGCTGCCTGAGAAGAGCAGCCCACACCGAGCAACCTCAGGATATCTGATGGCTGCTGACTAGGTCATTTTTACATGATGTTGACCTATGAGACTTTCAGTGTCTGCTTTTAGTATGCTCAGAGCTTCTGTCTGTGTGGACCTCCAGGGCTGGCCATGCTAAAGGCAGGATTTGGGCCTGAGCTCTGTTGCCTCTCCTGCTCCTTTCTGTCTGCGCCTGATTGTTTTCCTCCTCTGATGTGCTCACAGGGCGCGTGGTTTTATATGCATTAGGGAAGTTGAGAGAGGCTACCTCAGTGAAAGGAAGCATCCAATCCATACAACACTGTGGTTTGAGGAGAATAAGGGCCAGGACTGGAGATGAAGATGCTCTGCGCCTATGACAGTCATGTTGAAAAGAGGCCATCATGATTTTCTTCTTATGTTAATACTTTGTCCAGTCAACCATACACCACCAGTTCAATCTAGCAGGGAGGGAAGAGGAGCTGGATAGCTCCATCATTAGATGGACCTAGGAATTGAGGTGGTGTGTTGCTTTACTTTGAGCTCTGAAGCCCAGGCAGTGTGACCTGACCCTTTGTGTTTTATTAAACTCCTTATCCACATACCTAGTGGATGCTCCAGCGTAGAAAATAAAACAAAAGCTTCATGATGAGGCAGAAAAGGGGGCTGGATAACTATGTTACCCCTTGAACTGGTGAGAGTGTTATTTTCTAGGACTGTTTCCTTGACTAGAAATCAATCTTACAAACCCCTGCAAAAGAAATTAATGCCATAGCTTTCAGTTGCAGCAAGGTGCAAACATGTTGCAGTGAGGTGTCTGGGATCAAAGCAAGGCATTTAAGTAGAGGATGAGCCCACAGGCAGTCTGGATCCTGGCTGTATACTCTGCTGCTTTGAGGGGTTGGAGACTCCAGCAAACAGTGTGCTGGACTCCATGGGCCTGGAGATATGAAAGGAGCTGGCAGGGCACCACAGAGACATGTCTGTCATTCAACAAATGACTTGAAGAGCCATGTGGCTCTGGTGCAAATCTCCCTCGTCAGTATTAAAATCTGAGTGGAACTGGGGCTTTATCCAACCACTGTCTAGGCTTTTGTGGGATCCAGGACACTCTCCACAGGGCTCTGGGATTCAGCAGCCAGAGAGGCCAGCGCTGCCAAGAAGCGTAGTGCTCGAGAGGCAGAGCTGGCCAACACACTGCTGTGCCTTTCAATGAGCCATGCGTATGCTGCTGAGAGAGTGGTGACTTCAGCTCGCCGGTTAAACCTCTCCAAATAGAGAAGGTGCCAGGCAACCACTGGGGCTGCTGAGCAAAGGAACAGCTTTTTGAGACGCAATATGCTCCTATTTCTAATGTGGCTTTCCCATTTTGAGAGCACTGCTTTGGTAAGAAAGTGGCCTGCTTTCTCTCCTGTGCTGGGGGAACATCTTCATGCTGTTCAGCTTGTTCTCTCTCATTCTTTGCTTTCTAGGGCAGGCACTGCCTTTGCAGTTGCACACGACTGACCTTCCAAACACTATTGCTTGCTTTATGAGAATCAATGTTTGATTAATCCAGGGTGCCTGGATGTGGTAGTTCTGTTTTTCATTCCTGGCTCTGCTAGTCGCTAGTCGGTATCATACTGGAAATCATTGAGTGTCTGTATCTCAGTTCTCCACTGGTATGTAGGAATTTCTCACTGTGGAATTTGAAGGCTTTTTTTTTTTTTTTTTTTCTTTTTAATGCAGCAAAAGCATTTCCCCATTGATGCACCTTGGAAAGTAATTTTAACCTCTCTGTGCCTGTTCCCCCAAACCACTAATGTTTAGTTCTATGTGACAAGCATATTTCAGCAATGGAACATCTTTTTTGAGTTCTTTTAATTTATTTGTTCATAGCTAAAGCATACTCTGAAATCACTTTCGCTTGCATATACTTGTCATAACATTGTTTTGCAGTTACTGTGGTATGACTATTCCTTACCTGAAAAAGGCAGTCTGAGCTGTGTTGGACATTTTTAATTGGACAGAGAAGTGACAGAACTGGACTGGATGAAGCTGATCTTAGGATAAGTCTTTTTACCATCTGCTGCCTCCTTAGAATCAGCCTTCACTCATATTTAGACTCTAACATGGACAGGATTAGAATATCTGCAAACAGGAGCATTTAAGGCTTACAGATGTTTGACTATGCATTTGCATATATGCTCACTCCTTATGATCATTTTTGTGTAATGGTTTCATGCCTAGGTACCCTGATCATCTAACTTAAATTATACAAGGCAAGAGAACTATTAAACCTCCTTTCTGGAAGGCTGGATGGAGGAGCTGTGTCTGGCAAGTGGCTTGCAGATTTGCTTCAGAGACTATAGATTGAGTTCTCTCTTAAAGAGAGTTAACTGACAGAGATCAGACTTTCAAGGCAATAGTTTACTGCTGTGTTGGGTTCTTGCTTTCACACTGTGGACCATTTAAATAAAAATAATGGTAAAAGGTGACATTCTGTGTCTTTAATGCTAGGACAGTAAAACAGGCTGCAGTCACAAGCCATGCAGGCTTATAGCTCTGTCATTTTTTCCCCTCACCTTAGATTTGTATGCTCTTTTAGGGACTTTCAAACTTACCTGATTGTTGTCAGTAAAAAATGGGGAAGGGAGGAGAAGGAGGCACTTCCCATGCTCTCCTTATTCCCTCTGTTACCTGACTGGGGCTCAGACAAATCATAAAGCCATCAGTGATTCCCCCCCACCACCCTTGCAGACCATTAACCCAAATGGTTCTTCCATTTCCAAACCTTGTCCTCCCCAGCTTCCTGAGTACCACAGCTTCACTGCAGATATATAATTCATTATCTGGAAAGCTGCTGTTTTAATGTAATATTAAACAGGCAGCAGCTCAGCAGGTGTCCCCAAGGTAAGGAAGGCAGCATGCTGCTGGCAGCAGCTGCTGGCTTCAGGCTTATCAAGATTTCTTTGTTTTGAAACAGAAGTTGGAAGGCTTTTTAATATACCATGTCATTGGCTGAGCAGATCCTGGTTTCTGGCTGTTATCCTGCCTTTCACTGCAAAGACAAAAATTCTTATAACACATGCTGCCTGTGATGTTCTGCGAGAGTTCTGTGCTCTCAAGAGAGGAGCAGGGTGATGAGAGGGAGGAGGCTCACAAGGCAGATTCATGTGCCTTATTTCCTGCTCTCATTTTTCTTAGTGGACCAACTGGGCTAAATGTATCTGTGGTATATCACAATGTGCATTGAGCAAAGCTTTTTTGTTCCATGGGATAAGAAATTCATCTTCTGTATTTGAACATCATAAAATACATTGGTGGCTGGGTTTCCTCAGAATATGTGGGTCCTAAACTGGCATGTGTAAACTGCATGTGGTAAACCTGCTCTGTCCCTTTATCTGGTACTTGATTCTAAGCTTAGGAAAAGTGGAGATTTTTCATAAGGTAACGTTTCTTGCTCTAGAGATAACTGGAGTGTAGTTAGAATTTGGCTAGCCAGTGTGAACATCCATGCTGCAAAGGCACTGTCACACCAGGACAAAGTTACACTATCACACTTGGTTGCTGCACTTACCTGTGTGGGACTTAAGGAATTTTGGGGCACATTCCTGTGAGTTGTAATGTCTCCTGAGCATTTGTCTCCTTTCCGTGCTCCTTTGTGGAAATTGTTTTAGTTTGCCTTGTTAGTAAAGAGACTCTGTCTGGCTAGGACTGTGATCTAGCTTTGATCAGCAGCCTTTGCTTGAAGCATGACAAAGACTGTAAACTGTCAAAGAGCATAAGATGGTTTGAAGGACCTTCTGGCAGCATAGTGTAGGCCTTAGTAGGTGTCAGTGTGCTTTGCTAAGAGACTGTGCATGCTGGTGTAGTGGAGGTTTTCTAACCTGATCCAGGTTTTCAAATGCAAGGATTTGCCTTCTGCCAGCTAACCATTCTGGAGGTAGACTGCCAGGACAGAATACTTAGACTACAGTGCCATGCAGATCTAGGAAGACTAGCAGACATTCAAGGATTTCTGCAGGAAGGATGTCACTTTTTACTGGAGTTTGCTCCAGTCCGCGAGTACTGAGATGTACAGATAGGAAAGGTTGTACCAGCTCAGAAGCAGGTTGCTGTTGTCTGGAGGAGCTGGACAGCAACAGGTCAGTGGCTGATTGCTTTGGTGCTGGTGAGCTTTCTGTGCTGTGGGAGTGGAAGCTTGCAAGGCAATGCTTGAGGTGGTTTTGCTGTGCGCAATGAAAATAGTGAATAGTCCCAAACTATAAACGTGCTTCTACAAGCAGTCATCCTGAACTGCGCTGTGGACTCTAATGATACGCACCTGAGCTTTATTGTCTGCCTCTACAATGTAAAGGTGAATATCTTAACTTGTCAGAAGAGACACTACCTATGTGCAGGCCTTTGGCCTGTCATGGAGGAGACATACAAGCAGCAAGATGGGATAGGATGCAATGGAAGGGTACATCTGTAGTATTTGAGTATGCTATAGTGGCAGTGAATGCTGCAGGCTGGACTTCTGCTGGGAAATCCATTGAGTCTCAGAGAAAAACATTCTGTACAGCAATCCCTTGAATTTCAGTGGGAATAAGTCCACCAGCTGAAGACGTCTCTCAGGATGACCTGTTTACCTAACAGGATCTTTTCATTTGTTGTTTAAATCTGATCTAAATCAGCATGTTTTTGAAAAGTGAGGTTATATCTGCTAATGATTAACCACTTCAAAGGAACTTTTATGGACTTTCTGATAATGCTGTTAACTGGGAGGAATTTGTCCATTGCCAATGGGTGGAGAGAGTTAGAATTGATTTTTCTAAGCATTGTTCTGCTAGCGGTTCACTGACAGTTGTCCTAAAGTGCAAAGAATTGAGGGCCCCACTTTTTGCATCTGCGCAACCTTGAGTCCATTAGCCATTCCTGGTTGTGTTCTGAGCAGCCACAGTGCTAAGCCCAAGTGACAAGTATGAACTTTCCTTTTTGCCAAAGAGCACTGTTGCACAGTGAAGAGTGCTGTGTTACATAGTCATGTTTAGAAGATTCATTGGTTACCCAATGCATAGCCAGATACAGGAGGAGACTGCTATAAAACTATTCTGTGCAAACTATAACAAGACTATGGACTTGGATCAGAATATCCGTGAGCTCACAAGTTTGGATTTAGAACAGTAGTACTTCCATCTACATTGTCTTATCATTAATACTGGCAAGAGTTTTTTCCAAATTTGCCAACACATTCCCAAAGGCCTGCAGTATATATTCTTTTGCATTTCAATCCCTTTTCTGCATTAATGCAACAAATAACTTCATTTTTGTGAAAACAAAGTCTGCTACTGTTGAGTCCTTAATGATAGTTCATTTATTTGCTGCTGCCAAAACTGCTTGTAAAGCTTCAGTCACTTCACTGAAGAAAATAATAATGTTTGTAATTGGTTGGCTTGAATTTCTACGGAACTCTGTATTCAGTCTACAGAGAATCGGAGTCTTTACAGGCTCAGCTAAAAGCTCTGGTCTGTACAGCCTAAGTTGTAGCAGCAGATGGCTTCACTTCCATTCTCCTTAGTTGAAAGTCCAGGGCACTGGCTAAGATGGGAGACATGTAGTCCTTTAAAAATACAGTGAGGACGTCTTTGGTTTCATGGTGGACTAGGTACAGGGGGAATTAAAAATGGGCTTATGAGGGTCAAGGAGGAGAAGACAGTTGTAGAGAGACTTATTTAGAAGGCATGAGAACCACTTGGTTCCTATCAGTGAGCAGACCTGGAAAATGTGAGCATTACAGTTCCAGAAGAATGCAGAAGTTGGATATTATCTCTCTAGTATGAAATTATTAAAGAAAAATAGATCAGACTTTACCATTCTGATGTTGTGATAAGTAATTTCTTGTCAGGATTTAAAATTTCCCTCAATTCTTGTCTTCAATGTTAAAGATTTGAAGAAATTTATGAGAATTAGAAAATTGCCTGTGGTTGCATGGTAATGCATAAAAATTATCCAGTCATTTTCATTCAGATATTTCAAAGCATGAAGTATCATCATCTTTGGTCAGGAAGGAATTTCCTCCCTTATAATGGCGTGTAAACATAACCACAGTTGGAATATATAATTTGATACATTCCTCAGAAGTGTTGAGCACTTGCTGCTTTGGAGAACCACATGGAAACATGTGGCCTGCTTTGCCACTATTTTCCGAGTCTTTCGTACATACGTTTGTAACTTTTTTTTGTACCCTCAGATTCATAGTTGCCTTAATTTAGATCTCTCCTGGAGTGTGCCCTGTAGGGGCAGGCACACCGCTTCTGCCAGTGGGCTGGCCTGAATCACTTCCCTGTGAGTGTGTGGCTTCTGCTGGCCTGCGAAAAATTCATTTCCTTTCCATCCAAACGAGAGGACAGTGAAATGACCAGGAGCTCTGCATAGCCCAGACAGTTCTATGCTGCAACACTATTAAGAGCTAGGCTCATTGTAACTTTCTAGATTTGAAAGACATTGAGGAAACACTGCAAGGGTTAGTTTTGTGGAGTGGAAGAAAGGAGGGTAAGGAAAAGGAGCCTGCTGTTGCTACAAGGCTGTCTATGAAACATGCTGGGCAAAAAGCTGTGCAACCTTTTCTTTCTCTCCTTTGTCATCCCTACTTGCCATCACCACCACAGACTTGATTTTTGTTGCAAGGTTAGGGTCTTCTTTTGTGTTCCAGCACACCTGTAGAGAGGGACAGAAGTTGTCCTTTTGTCATTCTAAGGCAGGCACTTCATGAGATGAACAGCTCCCTAAGACCTGGTGACCTGCCAGGTAGATTTTGAAGGAAAGGTTTGTGAGCTCTGGGGCTCAAGTTTGTGCAAATGGAAGAAGCTGAACCACAACTAAGCCTGGGCTCCCAACACCTTCAGATTCTTTTCCAGTGGGAGCTTTGTTTTTCCAGTGACAAGCTGGTGCCAAGGTGGCAGATACCTGTTGCTTGGCAGACAAAACAGTGTTGGTGTCAGCAGAGGCAACACCATACTGTGAATTTCTCTGCTTTGTCAGCAGATACTGCCATTAGAGGCAGCGACCATGCCATTGCACACTGAGAGCTCCACCTAAGAAGCTGCTGCTATCTCTGTTATGATCTAGGTTTTGAAGTGGACATGTTCAGTTTCCACAGTAACCCCCTATCAGGAAACATTTGAGTCAAGAGCCACAAGGGTTTAACTGAGAAAACTGTCACTTGTTTGACAGTCTAACCCCTGAGGCATTGCTGGACATAATTAGAATATCGGTACTCTAGAATTCACACTCAGTATGAAGCACACTGGCGAAGTGGTGTTATAGAGCTCCTAGCAATTGCTGGTGTAGTAGTTGCTCCTCATGTTAGTTATTGTTGATCGATTCCTCTTTGGAATAGTTCTGCTGGCATCCTAAACTAGCTGTGACCACGTTGGAGAGATTTCATCTCTTGCTGCTAGCTGGCAGAAGCTGATACAAACCCCAAAGCAATAACAATACAGCTTGCTTGTAGGGATACTATACAGAGTTGGGGGCACGTTTCCCAGACTCCTGAAACCTCTCTAGTTAGGGAGGCAGCAGCGTGATCATTGTTAATGGCTGTTCTTTTTATGGGGCAAAGTAATTGTGGGCGGAAGCTGGAGGGAATGGTGCCTGAGCTGTGTTGGTACAAGGGGGATGTTATGTCCTTGAAAAAAATAATGTACTTAGCAGCTGCATATTATACCTGGGCTCATCTCAGCCCTAAATATTGTGCTGCTGCAGTAGGAGTGGCCTTCCCACAATTGTGAATTTACCTTAGCCAAGTTAAACTGTACTTTATGGCCACAGTGAGCAGCACATCCCAGGCAGCATAGTAGTCTCCTCTCTGAAATGTCAAATAATTGAAAACAAGGAGGCACGAGAGCATTGGAGTACTATTACAATAAATACGTTTTAATGCCAGAAGTGTAACTTAAAAATGACTGAACCTTTTTTACTGAAACTTCTCATAGTTCAGCCTAAGGCAGGTAAAGCACATTACGTAAGCTGATTTTTTTTTTTTTTTTAGACTTAAACATTACAAAGCACTGAACACATGTGTAAGCAGGTTTTATAAGCACGTGTTCAAGGTGGCGTTTGTGTACAATGCTACTTGCTTTTCCTTTAAGAGTACTTGAAATTGTCTTTTTTCCTTCCTCTTATCTTGCATCTTTTTTTCTGTTTGCCATAATTTCTGGAGTGTGACATCACCTACCTGGAATATGGGTTTGTTTATTTTCAAGGTTTTGGTTTATTTAAAGTGATTGGTAGCATTAACCAGTTCTTCAGTTTAATTAATAGATAAATCTAGAGTAATACAAGTCACACACGTTATCAAGAAAGGCATCTCCAGGAAGGAGAGTCAAGCTAACCTGATACAATTTTTATGTATAAAAGGCCAAAGATTAAACCAAATCTTCATTTCTTGCATATAGTTTTAGTAATCATACACTTGATCCTGACAACTGAAATAGAGCACTAGCCTTAGCTTTTTAAGAGTTTTCTGTAGTCTGTGTGTGAGTACAGAGAAGCTGTAGTGCCTCTGTTCATGTTAAATCTTGTCAGAATTTTTGCATAAGAAACCACAGTTCTGAGGTCTAATCTCTTTGTTGGTGCTTTTAAAAAGCACTTTAATGGTGTCTGAAACCACAGAAGGCATGAGAGGGGAGAACAGATCACAGGGCCTTTGGATTAGTTCATAGATGGCAGTGGCTTTAGAGTGTTTGCCTGCCTTTGCTTTATTCTCTGGGATGAGGTCTGAGATCTGGGATCTAAAAATCATTTAGGGACTCACAGAAATCCTCTGCGAGGACTTTTAGTTGAATATTTGATCATCTTCTACTTATAACTATCATTAAACCTGGTGGATTGAAAAGTATTTAAGGAAATTAGGTATTATATTTGACTGAAAAGTCAATGAGATTTTAGTGCCTGCTTGTAAATCCTGCCCTAAGAAAATCTGAACCATGTCAATTTGAGCTGAACTTACTCAATACAATAAAAGGTATTTAAGATTTCACTTTCCTCATTGACACAACCAATGAAAGTTGAATGTTAGAATCCCCTCAAACTCCTTCCAAACTGCGGAAATAAAACACCCTTCACCTACAAAGGTGCATGTTTCTTTAGGAAAAAATTGCCAGTATGTTGTCCATTGGAACTGAGATATAATAAATTTCTTTTGATTCAAAGCTTGTTTCTTTTATTTTCATTCTGTATGATACCAAATCCCCAAACCTCATCTTTTTCTTAATTTTGTAAGCTTTTTGAAGTGTGATCATGAGTTTACTCTCTCAGCTTCCAAATCAACTTCCAACTTGGATATCCCATATATAGATAGATGGGTGGGTGGATATAGATAAGATACAAATACAAAAATCATGGCAAGCACACATCAATGTTTACTGTACTGCTCAATTATTCACTGATCATACCCTTGTAGAGCCTGTCAGTTTTCCTTATTTTTATCTGTCACTCCTTGACTACTACAGATTTTTCTTGCTGTTTTTTCTGTTCTCAAGTAGCCTAAATGGAGCATTTCAAGATCAGTTTTGTATTCACAGCAAGTTTTCCCTTCTGTTAAAGGATCATCTGGAAAAAAACAGCAGAAAAGCAGTAGAGTTGTTATTGGTTGTAGTCAAGTTTAAACTGCATGCTGATGGCAGGTTAACCTAAGATTCAGGTATGATAGACAGGGTCTATCTCTAGCATTCAGGTTCTTGGAAAACTCTGCTTCGGGGGGAGAGTGCTCAGGATAGAGGTTCAGCATTAGCCAGAATCAAAGGCAATGATTGAAGAAATGGAATTAGGTTTCAAGTGATTATTCCAAGCACTCTTAATGACCTTTTGCTTACTCACTAATATTTCTTTTGTCTCTTTTCATAATCCAAAGTTCAAGACTGGGGTTTTGTTTTTTTGGGTTTTTTTGATTGTTTTTTCCTGCTGTGCAAAGAAAGAGTCCCCCTAATAAAGCTGCCCTTAATCTTGACAGAATTAATCTACCTCATTTTTCACCTTCTTTCATTGTCGGGGAGATCTTGGAGCCCCAAATCTGATACTCACCTTTAAGACAGTCATGAAGAGCAGGTCAGGGAAGATGAATCATTGCAATTGTTCTTTTCAGCTGTGGGTGCTAGTTTTTGTCCATTTGTCAAGATCTTTGTTGCTGCTTGTCTGCAATCAAAGGCTTCCTGTCACTACTTGCTTTAGTACTGAGGGCAAACATGTCAGCTGGGCCTTGCGTTACCCACCAACCACCCCTTTCATAATTCAGCCTTGAACTGCCGTTTGCCTCCCCACTTGCTGCAGCAGCATGCACATGGCCAACTAAATTTCACTCTTACTGAAAATACCGCGCTACTATCCACACCAAAGCAATACAAACATGTAAATATATACACACATGCAAGCATTTGTAATTGTGTAAATTTTCAGTAGAGTTGATACAATGACAATACACAAGTACATCAGTAAGCAGAATGATGCAAGAAATGGGTGAAAGGCAAACCAGATGGGGGGGTGGAAGGAAGGGAAATGGTCTGAACAAAAAAAGAAGCTGCCAACTGCAGCAGAACCTGACAGCAGCTTTACTTGAGAATAGAAAAGTTCCTCCTTTTACATGCAATGGGGCAGGAACATCTCCTGTTAGGAAGTCCAGTCGTGTTCCCCCTGAACTTCTGTTTCCATACAGACAAAGGGGATCTAAGGCTTGGTTTCACAAATGTTGATATTAAGAAGGCTAAGCTTGAGTGAATGAAGTTCAAGGCAAACAAAAAATTGCCATGTTTCCTCATTGGAAACAGCTGTATAAAGGACGAGATGCAACTGAATGTCTGTTACAGATTCTTTGAGCAGGAACACAGCGCAAGACACGTAAATACAGCATAATGGCAGCCTTATGTTTTGCAATTTCCAGTGAACGCATACCAGACTAAGGATGGTCAAAAAGGAAGAATTTTCAGTAAAGAGGGCTTTGAAATGTGGATTGTGATTCTTGCTGCTGTCGCAACACTCCATCTGACCTTCAGCAAGTCACTTAACCCCAGTCTTTCAGTATTTAATCTTCCCTGTTGTAAGGCATAGGGGAGAGCTAAAAGGAGGACTGTTATTAAGGATTAGGAGGTGGCATGTTACTCTGAGGTGAACGCTATACAGCTGACATCAGCAGCAGATGGCTCCAAGGCCATATGAAATGCAGTTGCACAAACCACATAAGCAGACAGCATATGAGAGCAATTCTGCTAGCTTTAACTAGTCTGGGCCTGGCAGAGAGAGCATTCATGCAATGCAGCTAGGGGCCTGCAGCTATGCTGTTTGCTTCAGGCAAAGATACCTACCAGTGTATGTAAAGCAACTTGACAAAGATACCTTGAGACAGGGGTGGCAAAGCACTAAAGTCAGCTGGGACCTGCAGCCCGTCTGATGGTAAGCAGTAACAAAACAAGTCCCTTAATCTTTCTAGGCTGTTACATTTACTGGAGGTACCTGTATGGTTGCCATCACCTTTCCTGGTCTTGAAGTTGTTCAGTTTCTGTGCACCTGGGAGGGAGGCAAGTAGTGCTGCCAACTTGCTTTATGGATAGGGATGGAATTTAGTGCATCTTGTCCAATGTGCACTGGAAATCTGCCCCAGAGCAGGTGATTGAATGCAGGATGCCCTGGTCATAAGTTAACGCTGAAGCAGGTGGACTGTTCATCCCCAAACTTAAGCCCCCTGCTTCTGCCACATCTACTGAGGTGCTTGCACTCTGTGTTTGCAGACAGTTTTATTTTTTTTCTGGTGTGGAGATGAAAGCAGCTTTGAGCAGAAGGACTGGAATGTCTGCCTGTGGCAATCCTGAGCTACGCAGAGTTTGTCTCTGAGGGCCAGTCTTGCTTGTATAGGAGCTCGATTAAAGATGAGTGAGAAGTTCTGTTCAAGGGAATGAAAAGCCCTTGTCTGTGTTTGAAATTGTTAGCAGAGTGTTCCTCGCTGTCATGGTGCTGAGTAGCCAGAGCTCTGATTCGTCCAGCAGAAGTAGCGCTTGTGCGCTTCGGGGTTAGAGTCTAACGGCAACCGTAGTAAGGGCTGGAGCTCTGTTAGTGGTAGAAATGATGTCTGAATGCAGTATCTGAATGCTCGCTTCATATTGCTGTGAGAGGCAAAACTAAAACTCCATATCCAAGTGTTTCTAGGCAGGAAGGTTTAAAATCGTTTTCCTGAAACAATTCCTAAAGACTAGGGTGTTTGAATTGATACAGTGTTTGTGTTGCCAACTCAAATCCGAAACCCATAACAAGATCCTGGTCTGGGGTTGAGCCCAGAAAAGGAAAGCATCTGTGAACTTCAGGTAAAATTCTGGACTTCTGAAGAAGGTGTATGTGGCATTGTTTCCTTGTTTTTTTTAAGAACAAATACGTATTTGAATTTGGCTGTTTCTCATTCTTGTGACTAGTGAGACTCAAAACCTGTTGAATGTTACAGCAACGTAGAGACATGTCTGAACTCTGCCCTTTAGGGAACTCTAGTTCTGCTTGTTGCCTCAAGCATGTAGTGAAAGGAACCAGCCATGTGTGGAAAGGAACATGATTAAAATGTTATTTAAAAAAAAAAAAAATTAGTTTATAAGTGGGTCTGCATGCTCTGCCACTGCATATTTGTGTCAAGCTAACACAGGAGGCTTTCTCTAAGAAGCAATTCTGAAGTGCATTCTTGTTTCTAAACTAGCCTCCATGCATGGAGTTGTCTTCATTTGCTTGTACTTATGTGACTAGTTACTACTAACTCTCCCACAGGCAGCTTGTAGGGTCATGACCTTGCTCCTATTTAAAGTTTCAGTGGGGAAAGCCAACCACGGAGGAGCTGTATGTAGGTTTTGGCAGAGTCTCTAGCATGTACAGGAATACTTTTTTTTCCCCCATCCTGTTTTTACTTTTTACATACTCAAATAGAAATATAAATGTTTTTTCCCTAAATGCTTGCGTGAAAAAGGCCCATGAAGGTTTAGAAGGCAGCTGGCTGGTCCAAAGTAACATCTTAAGGGAAGGGGAGTTATAGACAAGTCCCTGTGGTACAGCGATTCAGTGGGAAGATGCTGAGACACCATTTCTGCAGAAGTCCAATAAGAAGTCATCTTCATCCTTCTCTGTTTATTATGCTTCATATGGTAATCTTTGGATGGGTTAGTTTAGCTGTTCTGACTAAATTTGCAGTCTGTAATTAATTCTAAGCTAAGATTCTGGTCTTGTCCTTCATGGCTTGGGTGGGCAAGAACTCAGCTGGGTGCCTTAAATTTAAGAACAGGATCTTGGTTTTACCTTGACCAAGCTCAGTTGATTACTGGTGATGTGACCCACACAGTAGATTTTTTTTTTTTTTTTTGAGACTGTTTTGTTCCTTTGAAGAGCTAGCTTGAGCTCAGGCCATCTATGTGCCAGATCCTGAACCGCTGTTTCTGATGTGTGTGGAGGACTATGAAAAGCCCCTTTCTTGCTGTCGTATCTCCTGTAAGATATGAAAGGGCATGGCAATACGTCTGCCAGGTAAGGTACAAGAATTAGACCTCGTGACCTCTGCTTTCACCATAAGGCTGACTATGTTGGGAAAAGAATTAGGCTGTGACAAGGAGTTTCACAGACTGTAATTTCCTGCTCTGACAGTTCTGTATGTAAAGGATGAAGTATGTCCTCCTTGCAGTGGAGTATGGTAGAGCTTTGTTCTATTCAGATGCCTGCATCCTAGCCTTGAGCTAGAGAGCTGTCCTGCTTCATACATCTTAAAGAATGTGAATCATTCAGTAAATTAAAAATGGGAGACTGTCTGAGAGGATGCTATGAGGAAAGAAGCAGAATTTGGATACATGTGGGGAAAAAGCATCGTGGCTTTTGTTTCTTAAGCTGCATGCCTAGTCTCAGGTGGCTGTGATCTCTCTTCTTTACTGAAAGACTGCCTCAGTTTCTGAGTTCAGTGAATTGTATCTCAGAGAGCCACAAAATCCTTCCCAACACATCTCATTTTACCTGTTTTGCTTTGCAAATCAGTGTATGATCCATAAGTGTGTCTAGGCCAGGAAACAATTAATAGTAAGTAAAAGTACTTCCTTGGCTTGCAGGCAGCTTCCAGCTTGCTCCTTTCCACAGATTAGCAAGGATTTAGGAGGCACACATTCTGTGTACTCTAAATCAGTTCTGCAGAAACCACAGCATACCATCGTCCCACTCTTATCTCTGAATTCCATGGACAGGCAATCTCAGCTGCTCAGCACTGGCTGGCAGCTTTAGCTTGCCAGTAAGTACTGAAAGCCATGTAAGCGTGGAAATGACAGTGACACAACGGCTAAGATGTTATCTCCGTAGCAAAGCCAAAGGCAGTTTCCATGGTGATGGAGAAGCTCCAGGGCGCTAGTGATGCAGCTGCTGTGTCGGACAGGATCAGTAGCCTTTTTATACAGAGGCTGCTCCAATAAAGCTTTTATGTGTTTATGCAGTCCTCATTAGGTTGTATCTGGCTTTGGAACATAAAATGAGGGACGAGGGAAAGATTTAAACTGACTGAAGTGGGTGCTGACCTACAAAGAAAATGGGAAAAGAAGGTTGAAAATGTAAGTCTTGGAGTATCCACAAGTGACAGATGTGTATGACAGCTTGAGCGCATTGGATATTCTATGCATTTGATATTCTGGTCACTACTTTCCTGAGATATTGCGTGCCAATGTTAACAGCTCCTAAAGTTCTTATTTCAAGTGGGAGAGTCAGATTCATATCCCCAAGTCTTAACTCCTCTTCAAAATGTTCCTTCTGAATTGGATCCAATATCAGAATGGGTCTCTTTCTGTATTGAGACTAGAAATTGCCAGGGACTTGTGGAAAGTGGATGATGATCTTGCAACTTCTGCATCTCAAGCACTAAAATGTCTTATGATTCACTTGGTCCCCCTTTGGGGTAATAATCTCTCAATACCTCAGCACAGGTACGTGGAATTCATTTCATACTCTTCCTGTAGGGTCCTACAGCCTGCGCTTTCACTTGTTGTACCTGCTGTCCCAGCAATAACCAATTTCCAGGTTCCCACACTGGAAATGCACATTTTGCATTTCTGCTTTGATCTTCTACCAACCTGTGCTTTGTGGGTGCTGCAGCACATGAGTAGGAATTGTGTGTAAAACTGCTCAATTAAAATAATCATTTCATCATTTTGACCCAGACTTTTGGTGGTTTTAAACATTGGTTGCTCTCTTCTGAACTAGATGCTAAAAGAGATTTGTATTCTGTCTTTCAGGTGGTGCGGGGGACCGGGAAAAGATACCTGTCAATCATGAGGCTTTCCTGCTCATGGCTAATTCCCAGAATGAAATGGAAGATTGGGTGAAAGCCATCCGACGGGTTATATGGGCTCCATTTGGTGGAGGTATTGCAAATAGCTCACATGCACATAAATTAAAACATTTGCCTCAAGGTAAAACATATTCTTGTGATACTAGGATACGTGTAACACTGTAAAATCACAGAGATGCCTAGATAAGCTCTTGATTGTCTGAAGTGTTTTGCAGCAAGGGGATTGGGTTGATTTTTTTTGCCAGGGGATGGAAGGGAATGGGAGGGGAGGGCACATCCAAACTGTATAACTGACTCAGAAATGGGTGGCAATAATAATCATATCACTATTGTCAATACTCTGTTATTTACAGCTAATTATCAACTCTTCTGTGGACCTTTCTTATCCTTATGGACATAAAGGAGTGTGTCCAGTTATCTCAATTTTCTACCACAAGGGCAGATGCCTATCTTTAACCTCTGTACAGCCAGAGGCAGCAGAACTTTTCATCCAGCTAATGTAGGGCCCAGTTGAGAAGTCAAAGCTTCCACTGGCTTCAGTGGGGGTGTAGCCTGAGGAAGAACAACAGGGTCAGGCTGAGTGAACGAACACTTGTAAGGTAATACAGCTGTTGACAATTCCTGTAGTTAAAATGAACAAAAAATCCAGACTCTCAGTGTTGATATTATACCACAATCTTCAAATTCTCAAGTCAGTAGATTAGATAGGAGGTGGTTTTGTGCTTTAGTACAGGGTTCACGGGTGTTTTCTTCTCGGTTCACTGTTGGTGACAGCAGCTACTGGCTTTGTACTGGACAACTCTATACTTTGAAGTGACTTGTGTGTGCTACTGATGAAGTTTATGCAAATAGTGTTATCATATGCAGATAGTGATATCGACCTCTTTTGAGAGATACAGATTAAAAAGTGCCAGATAAGGGTTAGGTAATGCAATTACTTTTGCTGAAATGAAGTTACTAGTTTTCCTGGATCTAGGGGAGGAAAAAGTGACATTGATGCAATTGAGGGAGGCTCAAATACCACAAGGTCACTAAGACCCACTGTTTGTTAATAACTTTCGTCTTGGTGGGTTTTATTTGGTTTTGGTTTTTTTGTTTGTTTGTTTGTTTTCTTTTGAGTGACTCTTATGATTTTGAGTCTCTGTGTAGCAGCATTTGGTTTGTCTGGAGGAGATACAATCTCTACTGCTGATGTAATTTTTTCCTAGGTCCTTCTTTCATTTAGCAGAAAGGGTATATGTACAAAAGGCAGCTTGTACTTGATTCTGAGGCTCTGTGTGATGCTGTTGTGCTGTGGGAGGAACAAGCCCTTTTCACTAGTAGAAACTGATCTACCATGATTTTTCCTCAAACATGAGTGTGTGCTTGTTTTGCTTTCCTTCTCAAGTCCAGCCCACAGTGAAGGGTCTTTTAGACTCTGAGCTCACTGCCGGTCCCTGCAGTTCCTCCATCAGAGGTGTCAGAATCTCGGAGGTGGTATTTCTGTGGCCATTTGTAGTGGACTTTATAGTGTGTATTTTACAGCTTTGCTATCTGAAAGGAGACATTCAGTCATGACAAATGGTACACGTTCCAGCAACAGCCACCTCCTTTAGGGCATGGTGTTGTCAGCACTGCTGGTATCAATGCAAATTTGGCTTCTTTGTTAGTGTTCATGTTTTGTCAGTCTCTTGGAATAGTTCTAGAGCAAGCATCTTTTTTAAAGTATTAGAATAATAATTAGATAAATAATTATAAATCCTAAGTTTTTGAAAACAAACACATGATGATGGCATAAAGGTAGGGTTGGATTTCTTTTTGTTTGTTTGTTTCTTTATGGGGGCAGTGTTGTCCTAATTAATCTGCTCTTCTTCTGTACCTCTAAACTTCTCTGCAGAGCTATTGGATAACATTTTGGCTTTCATTTAAACAAGGCAGATACTCTTACATTCGATTCCAGGAACTTGGGCTTTATGAGATATCAAAAAAACATAGAACGAAATCATGAGAATGTGGGAGCAGGGCAGTGCAGGGGGGAATACAGCAGCACGGGAGGGGAATACAGCAGCTGCTGTTTGTTGCTATTTTACATACTGCAGATTTGATCTGGTTCCATTAATGTCAATGTAAAGGCTGTTTTGGCTGTTGGTGAGAGCTGGCTTAAGCCCTGTAGAAGAGAAGCACTGCCGTTTGCAGAGTTGGAAAGAATTGCAATTGTGTATTGATGTTTTTCCTCTCTCTGTGGATAAAAACTACCCAAGAACATGGGTACATCCTGGGCGGTCAGCCTGGCCTGAGGTCTCTGCCCTAATACTCACATGCATCAGTCTAAAGCTAGCTTGGCTATGTATTCTTTGTAGTCAAAGCTGCATGAACAGATTCTTATGCTATGGTTTCATTCCTTCTGTGAGCTGACTGAAGTGCTAGCTGCTGTCAGGACTGGTCTCTTCCCACCTTGCAACCATGTGTTCCCACCACGTTTCATTCTGCTAATAGTAGTGGTTATGCAGCTGTGCAGTAGGAAATGACCTGGCAGGAAAAAGAAGCGTGGAGGATTAGTTTGTAGGTGGATTGTCTCCCTGGCCGTGCTAGCTGTGCAGCTGCAGGACTAGTAGTTCCAACACAATGAGGACAGTGGGGAGAGATGATGGGGTGGAAGACAGCATGCTTGTTCATTCTGAGTGCAACCCACACATAAATTGGCTTAAAGAAACCATGGAGCTGTATCCTCAGTCTCTTTGCACTTCACAAAGCATTTATAGGAATGTCAATAACTAGGAAATAGTTAAGGTGTTCAAAGCATTGTTTCCAAATGGGTTTAGCTGGTTTGGGGAAATGATCAAACCTACTCCTCCTCCATCAGAATCAGAGCAGGGCAATTTCTGTGAGTGAAATCCCAGCTCAGCTCCAATGTGGGAGGACAGTAAACATAGCTGTCTCTGTGCTTTAATTGAATAATTTGAACTCTGCTTTGCTACCACCACTAATTTGAGAGCCAAGTCTTATCTATCGACACTTTTTAATACATGAAGCTAAAGGGATGGGGGGAGGAATTAAAAAGTAGGCTTTATTGTTAGCATGTAAATATCCAGCCCTGGAGAAGGTTGATATGGTATAAAAATGAATTATGCCAAGATAAAAGGGGAGGCTTAGCCACACTTTAATCTTTGCTGATGTATTGAAAAAACATAAATCAAAAAGGTTGAGGGTATCTTCTTACGTGTTGATGCGGGCACATGAACTGTGGTTAAAGGTGAAAAGCAAAGGCTTCTTAAAATAAAACAGAAAACTCCCCAAAGCTGCTGAAGGTCCCAAATTGTTAATAGGAGACACATTCAGGCTTAAAAACCACGTGGAATGTGTGCTTTGAAATAAACTTCAAATGTGGCCTTAAAATAATATCTTAGAGTTCCTAAGTCTTTTGAAGAAGAGCTGTCTTGTTTATGGGGAAAGTAATTTCTAACAAGTTTCCCTGAGTTTCAGGCTCCTGAATTCTTGAATCTAGTCTATCTCATTCGGAGCAGAAGATTTTGTAAACTGAGATTTGAGAGTGCTCTGTATGTTTTGATCATGTCCTTAAGAATAGAGTTTGTCACAGTGGCAAAGTGAGTTTTGGAACACATTCTGGCAGAGGGTGATTAAAACTGTTCCCTATGATCCTTCTTACCTCCATGACAAACAAATTTTGCTCTGAGTTTACATCACTGAAAGTTTATCTGGAGAGTCCCTCTGTGCCCTACAGTCACGCAGTTCTGCAGCTGTAGCTTGTAGCAGTGCCATAGTGCAAAGGATTTGTGGCCATAGGCTTGGGTGAGAGTGAGCCTGCCAGTGTCATTTGTAGGTGGATGCACTGAAAGTGTTTGGTGTAGTTGCGGGGAGAGGAGGTCATTCCTCACTGTACATGTACAGAGGGGCTGTACTTCTAGGGTGAAGAAATACAGCTACTTTAAGGAATCTCTTTCCATCTGTTCACCTCTCAGTGGGCTTTTTTGTCTTGCATCAGGTGTAAAACATACTGTGTCTAGGACTGAATTTTGGGCCATGAGGTACAAAAGCTGAGGTTTTCGGTGCCTGATTTGAAAGCCGAGTGGCATAACTCTCTCTCACAGCTCAGCACACGACCAGCACTGCATGGGGACAGAATCATTCTGTGTTAATCTGGTGTTATGTTTGTGTTTTTGTGTTTGTTTTCTTCTGTTTACATATTATTTCTTGCCATGAGCAGTTCCTTGCTCCTCTGCCAGAAATGCATGTCACAGCCCCTTTCTTTCTCCATTACTTTATCCTTATTTCTCCTCCTCCTCATCCTAAGCTTTCATCAATTCCTTCTGATGGAGGGGAGGTGAAGCAGTTGGAAGGGATGTGCTTCCCTTAGGCAAACATGGAGAGCTCTACCCTGTGACAAAGTAATTGCTCTGCAAGAGCTCCGCAAGTGGTTTCTCTGTTCAGGAGCAATAGTCACTTTTTAACTGGTGGCCTCTGAAGAAGTGTCCACTGAGGAAGCCACTCTACTATCATTAATTCCAGTCCTTTTCTCCATAAAGGTAAACCATGATGTGTGGATTCTTTCTTCTTCTGCCAACAAAACTGTGCAGAGAATGTTTTTGCTGGCAACAAGGGCCCTGTGCAGACCATGTCTTGTATTAGGGGAGAGCTGCAAACTAGGGAACAAGTCTCTGAGGTATAATTTAATACCTGGCTCAATGTCATTATGGGTAATGGAAGAATAGCCCTACATAGGCCTAGTTAGGGATCCTGTTTTAGATGAGTAAATGTCTTTCAGATAACATCTGCATGAGAGCAAAACATGATTGTTTTGAAGGGTCAGGTATTGGTATTAGATGCATGTCCACCAGGATGCCAGACTGTTTAGGAGCTAGGATATGATGTTAAGTCTTGGGAGTCTGAGGTTTAATTTCTTCACCTGTAAGATGGGGATTTTC
The DNA here is from genome assembly GCF_000737465.1 of Haliaeetus leucocephalus. Lineage (NCBI taxonomy): Eukaryota > Metazoa > Chordata > Aves > Accipitriformes > Accipitridae > Haliaeetus > Haliaeetus leucocephalus. Next base: position 1,017,266 of record NW_010972604.1, read on the forward strand.
CAGCAAGAGCATCATGAGCATAGAATCATATCAGTGAATTTAAGATGCTAAGATACCACTGTAATGAAGAAGAGGTAGGTGGCTTCTGTTATCTGCCCAGTGTGAAGACAGAGAGGAGCTTTTTGCTCCCTTTCTTGCTAGAGGGCTTCCCCAGAGTGGCAGTCTGAAGTAGGATTCCTGGCTGGGCCAAGAGGAGCCCTTTCACTAGGTGGCAGGGTGGGTTTCCTTTGTGCAGGCTCCCACAGGTGTGTGGGGAGTGACACTGCATGTTTGTTATGCCTGATATGTGCCATTATCTCTGCACAGAGATGGCTGGTGCCTAATGCAGCTTATCAGTGTTTGCTCTTCAGTGTTGTCTCAGGCTGGGAGATGGGCCCAACCAAGGGAAGATGAAGAGAAAGATGATGGGGCTTATAAATTCAGATATCTGCCCAGGACTAGGGGATGCATGAATCACCTGTGAGGAGGTAGTGGTTAGCCTTGCCCTGGGCAAAGGTATCACAAGCAGAGGCTACACTTGTGGGTATAGAAACTGAGATACAGAGTTAGAACTGAATTGTTAGGAGTGGATCTTGCTGCTGAAACTGCTTACAACAGAGAAAGTTTTAAGATCTGTTTCTGAGGTCTGATTAAGTTATTTTTTCTAACTTACCTCTGTCAGATATATTTGGGGCTTCTATTACTGCTTTATGACCAACATATTTTACCGACATGACGCAGCCTTGAAGTAGGCAAAGGCTATTGTCCTCATTTTTTGTAAAGGAGGAATCTGAGGTATTGAGCAATCAAGTAACTTGCCTGAGGTTCCAATGACTATCTGTAAAAGAGCCGCTCTGAAGGCATCATTCAGCAAGGCAAATAGAAGGATTGCAACCCTGGACCTGAGGAGAAAAGACTTTGGCCTTCTCAGGGATATGCTTGGAAGAATCCCATGAATATGGTCCTGGAGAAAAGAGAGGTCCTGGAGATCTCACTGATTTTTCAAGGATTGTTCCTCCAAGCTCAAGAACAGTCCTCCCCCATCTGCAGGAAACCATAGAAAGGTGGCAGGAGGCCTGCATGGATGAACAAGGAGCTCCTGACAAAGCTCATACCTAAAAAGGAAGCATAGAAGTGGAAGCAGGGACAGGTGACCTAAGAGGAATATAGAAAAACTGTCTGAACATGCAGGAATGGACTTAGGAAAGCTAATGCCCACCTCCAGTCGAATCTGGTGGTGGCTGTGAAGGACAACAAGAAAGTCTTCTTCAGGCATATCAACAACATGAAGACCAGGGAAAATATGGGCAGACTACTGAAAGAGGCAGGAAACCTGATGACAAAGGGCATAAAAAAGGGCAAGGTCCTCAATGCCTTTTTCACCTCAGACTTTACTGGTAAGGTTTGTCTTCATCATTCCCCAGCCCCTGAAGCCAGTGGGAAAGTCTGGAGCAAGGAATACTTCTCCTCAGTAGAGGATGATCAGGTTAGAGAACATTTAAAGAAAATGGATATACCCAAGTCCATGGGACCTGATGGGATGCATCCACAAGTGCTGAGGGAGCTGGCCACTGGTGAGGCCAGTCTTGATAATCTTTGAAAAGACATGGTGGTTGGGGGAGGTCCCTGAAGACTCCTATCTTCAAGAATGGCAAGAAGGAGGACCTAGGGAACTACAGGCTGGTCAGCCTCACCTCTGTTGCTGGGAAGGTAATGGAGCACACAAACCCAGAAATAATTTCCAAACATATTGAGGTCAAAAAGGTGACTGGGAGTAGTCAGCATGGATTTATGAAGGCGAAGTCCTGCTTGACCAACCTGATAGCCTTCTATGATGAAATGGTGGATGAGGGAACAGCAGTGATTATTGTTTGTCTTTAACAAGGCTTTCAGCATTGTGTCCTGTAATATCCTCCTTTACAAATTCATAAAGTACAGACCAGACGAATAGACAGTAAGGTGTATTGAAAACTGGCTGAACTGCTGCATTCAAAGGATTGCAATCGGCTGCCCAAAGTCCATCTGAACGTCAGTCATTAGTGGTACACTCCAGGGGCTGATACTGGGGCCAGTACTGTTTAACAGCTTCATTAATGACCTGGATAATGGGACACCCTCAGCAAGCTTGCAGATGATATTGGGAGGAATGGTTGGTGCATCAGATGGTTGTGCCATCATTCAGAGGGGCCTCAACAGGCTGGAGAAATGAGTGGACAGGAACCCCATGAAGTTCAACAGAGAGTAATGCAAAGTCCTGCACCTGGGGATGAATAAACCTAGGCAACAGTGCATGCTGGGAGCTGAGCGGCTGGAAAGTAGCTTTGCAGAGAAGCACCTGGGATGCTGTTGGATAACAAGTTGAACGTGAGCCAGCAATGCACCCTTGTGGCAAAGAATGCCAACAGGTTCCTGGGCTGCATTAGGAAGAGCATTGCCAGCATGCTGAGGGAGGTGAGCCTTCCCCTCAGCACTAGTAAGACCACATCTGGAGTGCTGTTGTGGTTTTAACCCCAGCTGGCAACTAAGCACCACACAGCCACTCACTCACTTCCCTGCCAGTGGGATGGGGAAGAGAATGGGAAGGGTCAAAGTGAGAAAACTCATGGGCGGAGGTAAAGACAGTTTAATAAGTGAAGCAAAAGCCGTGCATGCAGGCAAAGCAAAAGAAGGAATTCATTCACCACTTCCCATTGGCAGGCAGGTGTTCAGCCATCTGCAGGAAAGCAGGGCTCCATCACGTGTAATGGTTACTTGGGAAGACAAACGCCATCAATCCGGACGTCCCCCCCTTCCTTCTTCTTCCCCCAGCTTTATATGCTGAGCATGACATCATATGGTATGGAGTATCCCTTTGGTCAGTTGGGGCCAGCTGTCCCAGCTGTGTCCCCCCCCCAACTTCTTGTGCTTCCCCAGCCTACTCACTGGTGGGGTGGTGTAAAAAGTAGAAAAGGCCTTGACTTTGTCTAAGCACTGCTCAGCAGTGATGAAAGCATTCCTGAATTATCAACACTGTTTTCAGCATATATCCAAAACATAGCTCCATACTAGCTACTGTGAAGAAAATTAACTCTACCCCAGCAAAAGCCAGCACAAGTGCTTTGTCCAGTTCTGGGCTCCCCAGGACAAGAAGGACGTGGGCTTACTGGAGTGAGTCCAGCAAAAGGCCGCTAAGATGATTAAAGGATTGTGGCAAGTGAAATATGAAGAGAAGCTGAGAAGGCTAGGATTGTTTAGCCTGGAGGAGAGAAAGCTCAGAGTGGATCTTATCACAGTGTATAAATAGTTGATGGAAGGGTGTAAAACTAAAAGCAAAGCTAAAGCATGTCAAGGGCAAAAGGTGTTCTTTACTGACTTTTGAAGATCCTACCTTTAGAAGTTAGATGGCTGCTCCCCTCTATATAAAATTCATAACTTTCACATCTATTTAGTTCACTCCTCACATATATTTCATCTTTAAAGCTGCTGGCTAAAGGCTTTAAGTGACATTCAGTACCAGTGCCCAAGCTTATCTGGTCTCTGAGTGGAGACCATGCGGTACCCTGGCCATTGCAGAGCAAAAATGGGTGTTCTTGGAGTACTGTGTCAGGGCTTGTCAGAGGGGCAAGTCCCCCGCTACTGGTTTCAAAAACTCCAGGCAGGCAGCAGCTGAAGTTCTGCACTGTAATGCTATATCTCCAGCTGTCATTAACCAGCTTAGTTCCAGTGGCTTCTGAAGGATGATGCCATTTGGCATCAGGTGGATGAATTTGTAGTACTTTGTTAGTGTGGACACTCCTGGGCACCAAAGACCAGGCATCCAGAGCTGGGGAATGACAGGTAGCTGAGCAAGAATCCTTCTCAGTGTCTCTGCTCAACCAGATAGCGGATAGAGAAAAATGACAACTAGAAATGACTTCTATTACATTTGCAGGTGAGCAGGGTAAAGCTTTTCATGGGATTTGCTTGATGAAATGTTTTTTGGTTGGTAAATGCTGGCCTGATAAAATGAAACATCATATGGGAATGTTTCCATTTGGATGAAATTTGTGCTAGGAAAGCTTTTTCAAGCTCAGGGTAAAATTTTTAATACAAGCTCTGCCCTGAATTGGTCTTGTACTCCAGAGGTTGTATAAGCAATTAAGATGTAAAAGCTATCCAACTTAAGCCCTTTCCTCAAAAAAATGACTTTGAAAAGGGTCTTCGAAAAGAGGAGGGTGCAGGAAGGTCTGATGGATGAAATTACAAATGTAAGGAGGATTTGAAGAGTGCACAATCATGAAGTTTGAACCAAGAAAAAAAGTGTTTCATGCAGTGCACAATTAAATTATGAAACTCACTGTCACCAGATGTGGAAACAAAAATAATAAATGGTTTCAAAATAGAATTAGATGGGTTCATAGAAGATCAGTCCACCTGGGCTATCAAAGAAAAAGTTCTGGAGGGAGTCATTAGCTTCATATACCTTGTATTGCTAAGAGCAATCCAGCTTTAGATGAAATATGGTGGGGCTTGTGTTTGCTTCAATAACAAATTTTTTTCCTCTTCTCTTCAGCTAGTTAAGTGCCATGGAGAGGTGATAGTGGCTGTGCATTTGTTATATTGTTGGTGGCTACTGCCTGTAGCACATAGTTTGACCAGTACTGCCTCCTACACTGTGGTTTCTCAGTGAGACCTTTCCTGCAATCGTTAGATTCATGCTTGATGTTTGAGAGCTGACAGTCTTTAAAACACTGATGGTTCTCACTGCACGTCCTGGCAGTGTATGATTAATGGGACAAACATGTTCTTGTGGTGTTTCTCAGCTTGCAGGCAAGTATTTTAATTTCTCTGTATTAGTCCTTTGGTGAATGTTATGAGGATATGTGCTTACTGAAGGGGAATGGTAGCCTGCTCCTTGCAAGTTGCAATTTTAACCATTTAGGAGCTGAGAACAAAGGAATTCACCCTGTCTCTCTTTTCCTATTTCTTTTCTAAAGGTTACCCTTCTACTCCCTACAGTTGCTCCTTTTTTCTTCTCCATCATCACATAATCAGGCTTGCAATTTCCCCTTCCTACCTTCTGAGTTGCAGGTCAGGGAAGGGAACATATGCAGCCCTTGACTTCTTCTAAAAGTGTTCCTGAAAGGCTATCAGATTTACTGAAATGTTTTATCCATTTTACAAATTGGAGCTAAATGCCACCCCCTCCCTGAGCACAGCCAGTCAGGTTCAGCTGTTGCTAGAACTTAGACCGTGACCTTATGCTTGGGTGGTGAAGGTATAAGTTATGCTTTATATTGACTGAGGATTTAGTTGGATAGTGGAGGATAAAGGTAAATGCGTGGGAGTTAGCTAACAGATTTTCATCATTGATTGACTTTGAGGAAACAACAAACCAAAACCATATACAATTTACCTAGTAGTGAGTTTTACAGTTGCAGGTTACAGACTGACAGAGGTATTTATGATGAATTTTGATTTGGATAAGCACCCATGTGTTCAATGTTGATCCTGCCTGCTTCTCAGTGACTGATTGTTCTTAGGTTATCAGCCTCCCATGGCTTGGGAAGGCTTGAGGACATAAGCTTGTTTGGTTTTCTGAATGGACAAAAGGGGCTGGTCTTCTAATTTTTGGTTATGAATCTAGATCACAGGCCCTGCCAGATTCCAGGATGGCCAGAACTCCAGGTGGCTCATTTCATTCTGTATTAGAGATGAGAATCAGCAACAGGTTTCAGACTCTGTGATCCTTGCATTTGAACCCACAGCTGGAATTGTCATCCTTCTCTAGTGATGAGATACTGGCGGCAACAATTATACTATCTCATAACTGTTTTTTACAAACTAACACCCAGAATTTTTGTAAAACTTTTCTGTGCAGTGGGGGCATCAACATGCAGCACACTTGAAAGAGAAGATCTGCTGGTCAGATGCTTTCTACAGACATAGCTTCAGTCAAGTCTATGGAACCTATTTATTAAATGTAGACAGGCATGTGCAAGAGTCAGTAAATAAAAAGTTCTGTAAAAGATGTTCTTATGTTGTGGGGAGCAAGAAGTTTTCCAGGGCACGTTTGTCCAGATCACTGCTTGCTAAAAGGCACTTTTTGTTGCTCTTGATGTTTAGTTCTCTAAACACTTCTTGCCTTTGTTTAGAGAGAAATAGACCAATGAACATAGGGGTTTGGCTCTGAATTCAGAATGCTGTGGTTAAGTGATGTTTTAGGTCTCTTTATCATCTTTTCTCTGTGAGCAAATAGTTACAATCTCCATTTAGAGCATAAACTGGTCAGAGTCCACAGCAGGGTAATTTATAGTGCTGCTCAGTCAGTTCATTTCTTGACATATGATGGGAAGACACCTCACACAGGTTAGGCAGAATCTACTGTGACAGAAGGATGAACATAGCTATTTGCTAACCCTTTAACCCAGGGTGAACTGGTTCATCAGCCAGTGAGCCGAAGCCTGTTTATTCTCAAAAGATTTCATTTTACCAGTAAAGGTTAAGACCTCAGCCCAGAGCAGGGGAGGTGTGTGCGGACATCATTTTGTTCAGAGAAGGATCTGTCCAAAGTGTTTGGAGAGGGAGGAAACTGGAAGGGAAACTTTCTGTACGGGGAACATACTGTTGGAAGTCCTTCCTGCTGGGTTCAGCCCTGTGACTGATCACCTGTAGCCGTTTCACTGCCAACTTTCAACAGATACAAGGAGTGCCCATGTTTGCCTGGGTTAAAAAATGAGTCTGTACAAAGCTAATTTACTTGAAAATTAGGGAACTTCAGCTCTGATTCTAACTTTAATGCTAGGCCCTTTCTGTACAAATAGACAAAGCAGTTTCCTAGATCTGAGCTCCCTCAGACAGGTCCGCTTGAGTATACCTGTATATTAGCTAATACTCTAAGCCAGTGTCTAAAAATACCCACACCCTATGGGCACTTGCTAGAGCTGTGCAAGCCAACAAGTTTGCTCACAATCAGAGATGAGGAGGAATCTTTTCTAAGTTCATGCGAGTTCACCATTCCTGTCTGTTGCAACCAGATTCAAGACTGAATTTGACCTGAGGTAGATGCCAAGCCTGAGACATGCCTGGATTTTCAGAGGTTGTGCGAGCTGTAGTGAACTTCCCAGCCAGTCTCAAGGCTTGTAGTGACATGTACAGGCAGGATGCTTTCTCCCTGTTCTGGTACCTGCAGCAGAATAACTGCAGTGGTTCTAGCTCATCAGAGTATTACTAGGACTCTCTCCATACAATGACACCAGGAAAGAAAATGCCTCCAGCTCCCCAGCAGCAAGATCATGGGAGACTTACTCACTAAACAGTTTTAGAAACCCAAGTTCTTCTTTAGGAAAATAAGAGCCGCTCAGTGGTAAACTTCTCTACAGGTAAACAAATTTACACCAATGGGGAAAGAGGGAGTTCAGTCTCCATTACCCCTTCTCTCCTTGGCACATGTGTATGGGGAGATCTCCAGGTGAAAATTTTGATGGTAGTTTATATGCAATGTGGCCAGCTCTCTGGATTTTATTGCTCTTCTTGCAGTATCAAGTATACTTCTGGAGTCTGCAGCCCCTGCAATCCAGTGATTATGTGTGAATCTTGGATTTCATTTTTGAGAAATGTGGTTAACAGAGAAAGCAGGATCCAAGTGTGACCTGGAAATTCAAAACACAGAAGACAAATTAAATATATATATATAGTGATTTTTATTCCAGTCTCATCATATTCTGTGGTCTAAGTCATGACTTTTAACACAATGCTTTGAAAAGCATTGAGAATTGTTTCATATAAGGAAACAGGTGTTAACTGTGGAGTGTGTAGATACGCACCACAATGTTGCATTCTTCTCACAGGACACCTATAACTGCAGAGTTACGATGTGTAGGGAACAACACTGAAGCAGCTGCCATTTTATGCTTTTGTTGTGATGCTCATGTGAGCAAGCAAGCATGTGCTCCTGCTTTTTTCTCTCACCAGAGAGCTGTGTTTGCACTTTCTTTGGAGAAGAGTTTACATTGTCTTCGTCATCTCTTGTACTACTCACAGTATTATAAGCTATGCTGAAGTCTAATCATGCTTTGAGTCATGCTGTGTCCTTGGCCGTAGAGAGGCTGTGAATTTCATGGGTTAATTATACTTTGGGTATAACAATATCCATGTTAAACAACATGACATTCTATTTCATTGGATACCTCCTTGTTCTTGTGTTTTGAGAGATGGAAAACAGAAATGGAGAACTGAATGGAAGAATAAAAGTCTGCATTTTCTATCTCCTGGGCTCCCATCCCAAACATTGAGTCCTAGGCTCCATAATGTTTTTAGCAGACGTGACACATTTTGAGGCATTGTTCCAAGGAATAGTGCCAAAAATCCTGATGGTGTCTCAGCCATTCAGAAGAGGATTGGTGCTGCTCACCAGTTAGCACTGTGGGCAGTCTCTCCCCAACCTACAGCCTGCTGTGTTCACCACGAGGGAAGAGAGGATAATAAAAGGGTGAAGAATACCCTGGATCACATTTGTACCTTTTGTTTAAGGATCTCCATCGCTTTCCAAATATTCTTTAGTGGGCTTTAAATACTGTCTAGTGTATTGTCTGGGATTCTGGTGTCTAGTTGTGCAATACTTTGCTTCTCAAGGTATATCTTGAATAGCTAAGGAATACCTTACTACCTTGCCATTCAAGAACTGGAGCTTTTGATCCTGGTACTGCCTTCACCTGTAGTGACAGTCATTTCTTCAGGAGCTTTTGATCAAAATAGAGAATGTAGAGACAGAGTTTGATCCCAAGTTTCCTGAGTTGCAGGACAACACTCAGTGACTGCAATTTCAGAGCTTGACTACTGGGTCAGTATCTTCTTTGACATGTGTGTTCAAACTGAGCCAAACTGTAGCTAAGGAAGTGGTGGGCCACTAAATTCAGATGAGTGTGGTCTCTACAGTGACCGCGGACATGATATTTTAATAACAGAAGCGGATGAGTGGCTGCAGACAGGAATAACTTTTTTTTTTTTTTCCTCCCCTCTCCTGTAGAGGGAGATGAAGTTAGCCAAGCTTGATAAAAATCCCCAGAAGCTTGGTGCAAAAGTTTTGGGTGGTGACTCCTGCAGATCTGCAATCACGAGTGCATTTTGTAAATGGGATGGAGGGCTGGCCTCTGTATAACTGCATGGGGCATTGTGTGATAAGTGTTTTTCTTAAATACAGGCTTCTTACCCTGAGAGCAGGAGCCGAGGGGGTGAATGTTTTCCTGCAAGTGAGTCCTCGGGATTGGTTCACATGTAAGGAGCTTTTAGTTCCTTCCTCTACCAGTTATTCAGCTGAGGTATTCATTATCAGGCAACTTCTCTGTAAAGGGCTAAAGCAGAGGCTGTAAGCACAAAAACCTGCACAGATCAAAGACTGTAGCTTTTCCTAAGCTGTGTAAAACTTTCCAACATGTCTCAGAGCTGTGGAGATGCTCTCAGAGCACACTAAGGCTAAGGTGGGGGGATGTTCACCTCCAAAATGAGCTTTCTGCTTCTGGTATTTTGCAAGCAGATCAGAGGCCAGACCAGGGCACCAGGTTGCCTGCAGCACAACTAACATTGCCTGTATCAGGAAGGGATCCAGAGCGTGGCATGCAGACAGCAACTGTTGCTCAGCTTTTCCAGCTATCTAGAATAGATCTGACAAGCAATTAGAGCATGAATATATTACAGAGCCGATGGGGGATGCCTTTGTTAAAACTTGTGACCCATACTTAGCTGCTGTTTACATTGGCGGCAGCTTCGAGGGTGGGCAAGACCCTACCTGCCTGTCTTTCTCTTCTCTCCTTCCCCATGCGGAGGGAGCTGGGGAGCTCTGCATCTCATTGGATATTTCAAATGCTTTCTGCACAAGTCATAATTAATGCCGAGTTGTGGAGCTAAGACCAGATGTGCTGCTGAGATTATCTCCCAGGGCAGATCGGCTGCTCTCTGCTCTGTAGCGCTGGGTGAATGGAAAGCTGCCAGTGCTGGGACTCAGAATGTGTCTGATGCCTGAAGTCAGGACTTTCTTTCTCTGCCGCTCCTGCTGTCTGACACTGCCTGGTTTCTGCTTGAAGCTCAGCGCCTGTCATGTAGCGGAGTGCTGCACAAGAACAAGAGGTATGAGATGATTTTCCAGGGTTTAGATTTGTATATGGTTTTCTTTTCCTAGATGAAAAGCAGATATTTGAGGTTAGCCTCAGACAGAAGCTAAGAATCTAAAAAAGGATCTGGCTTTACAAAGGGGGAAAGAGTGGGAAGGATCCAGTCTATGGCCAAAAATACTACCGGATGTTGAGCTAGCATTTAAAGATAGTTCTGGGGAGGTGTGTTTCTGTTTGCTTTTACATAGAATATTTAAATGGCTGTATGTGGCTGAGAGCACTCAGCTCCCAGCATATGGAGGCTGCTCTTTGTGGGGAATGGGATCAGAAGACACCATGTTCTACCACAGACCCGTTTGTGTGACCTTGGGCAAGTTACTTCATCAGTTTCTCTTGATTCCTAATTATCTGTCACTTCCTTTCCTTTCCCCTGTTCTTGCATGCTTTGTCTGGCTGGATTGTTTAGTTGTTAGAGACTATCTTTTCTTAGGCATGTACAGCTCCTAACGTGGAACTCCTTTCTCAATTGCTGCTGCAGTAATCCACATAGTATGTGCTTGGGTGGGCCAGGGCAGGGAAAACAAGAGTTATAGGTTTGTATGTGTTTTGTGCTGTGGAAGCATATGCATTTCTGAATGTCTGCCCATGGTTTTTTTCTCAGTGCTTTCATGTGTGAGAGGGACAGATAAATGGGAGCCTAAGCATGAATGTGGGAAGGTAAAAGCAGACACTTACCTGTGCAGGTGAGCACGTACACAGTCTTTACATCCGTAAACTGCCTGTCTGTGAGGCACCACATGCATGCGCGGGTGTATGTACTGCTGTATAGCAGCATCCAGGTGTGTGCCTGATTATCTTCCAGCACATCTTTTAATGTGTGTGTACTAAGCTGTACATATAGCTGACGTAGGTGTGTCTGGACTTTTCTCACTTTAAGCACATACGGAGTCCTCAGTTCTCCCCATAAAGAAACTCTACTCAAGAACTGACTTTATTATCTCTGTCTTTAGTTTATTTGGGTTGAAATCAGAGCTCTGATGAGGAAAAATGAAGCAGGGAGCATATATTTTTCCTGCCCACTGCGTGTCTGGACAGCATAGCTGAATGTATAGGCTTTGTATGCCTGGAGCTGGTGGGTGAGCTATTCAGGCCAGGACAGAGAGCCTGTCTGTGTCTTAGTACATCATTCCTGGCTCGTTTTTTCCACAAAGAGCCACCTAAATCTTTAAAGAACAGTAGCAGCTTGTTGCAGTAGAGGAAAGAAATTCTGTAGCTCTGCTAGCCCAGTTTTTTTAGTATCTCTTGAATCTTTCTGAGATTAAGGATGTGGTCCCAGGCATGCTGGGTTTTTTTCTGCTTTGAAACCAAACAAAAGGGCCTAGCTATAGATAAGGATATGACAAGGAAAGTTAACCCTTGGGTTGCTAGTAGCTTTGGCTTTATTTCCAGCCTAACTCTGTCTGTGTGACTGGATGGCACTGGCTCCCCTTCTGAATGAAGAGAAAAACTTTAATGTCTTCCAGCAGTATCATCAAATGGAGTGAAGTGCTGCCAAGTTCAGCCTGAGCTGCAGGCCCCACTGATTGAAAACAGGCCTGTGCCTTGAGGAGCCAGCAGATGAGGCTGTGTGTGACTGGCTCCATATTAGCTTTTCCTTGCAAGGCAGGGCAGTCCTTGTCTAGCCTGGCGATGCTGTGATATCCTGCTAGTTTCAGGGACATTTTACAACATCAGTTTTACAAGACCTTCTGAGACCTAGCTGAAGTGAGATGAGCTTTACAGAGCTAGCAGGACACCACCTCCTCAGTCTGCCCTGTTTAGCCCTGGGAGACTGAAGTAAGTGCATCTGCTATGTCTCTTGTCAGTGTAGCTGTGAGAGCCCTAGAGGTAATTTTCCTGAGGGCAGACTTCAACAAGGGCCCCCAGCAGATGCCCAGATGAAAGATTTCCACAAGACCAGAACTGTTAGCAACTCTAACTTGCCTTTGACAGTCCCTTTCCAGCCCCACTCCAAAGACAGCTCTTAGCTGGCTCCTTCTCTGAACCCTAGCACTAATTTCCTTTCTTAAGCCATGGACAAGCTCTGCAGCCACTGCACAGATGAACAATTTCTCTTAAGGCCAACTTTCCAGCCTCACTCTAACTGCAGCTCTGTGCTTTCTCTCTCTAAACCCCAGCCCTAATGCTCTTACTGCCAAAAGACTTGGTCTGGGAGCAGTCTTTCTTCTGAGCAGTGGCTGAGGGGGGTCCTTGTCTACGGCTCAGCAAAAAAAATTAGGGCTAGCATAGAGAGAAAGAAAAAGCATAGAGCTGCAGTGTAATTGGGGCTGCAAAGGGAAGTTGCAGTTACCAATAGACTTGGCTTGGGTGAAATATTTTGTCTGCATGATGCTTGGTGACCTTTTCTAGTGCTTCCCTGGAAAATTAGGGTTCAGGGTTGAAGGAAAGAGAAAACATAGATCTGCAATTGGAGTTGGGCTGCCAAACTAAGGTGGGAGGCAGCCAAGAGAGCTGGGCTGAGAGAAGTCTTTCACCCTGGCAATGGCTTCAGGGTCTTCTCTTCCCCTCAGCAAAAAATTACCCATGAGGGCTGCGTGATCTCACCTGCACAGCCTTTCGGCACACACTGTCACACAAGAAGAAACCCATGCTTGTGCTAGCTCCTTTCACTCACCATATGATAGGTAGATCAGCTTCATCGTCACTCATGTCAGTCTTGGTTTCATGGCTGGTTTTTCTTGTTACCTATTTGAAATGGTGTGAAGGGAGATGAGCAGTATTGCAGTAGAAGAATATTACAGTGCCTTTATTTCCTCCAAAGATCGTTGTTTCCATCCAGGAGAAAAAGGTGTTACCAACCTCCATGCCTGAACAAGGGAGAAAGACAGGGTCCCCAGCATCTGGTTCTGCAGCAGACACCCATAGTAATGTTAATACTGTGCTTGTGAAAGGTCCATCTGCTGCTCCTTCTGAATCTCAGAGCAGGTCACCCTTCTATCTCTGTTATCTTAGTGTCACATTCCTTAACCTCTGTATCAGTGGTCTGTGTTTGGCTGCAGTCAACTTGTTACCCAGGAGTCACTGATGGGTTGATTGTACTTACAGAAAGCTACTGCTGTTGTGATCCAAATTGACTGGGAAGGCAAGGACTGATATTGCCTGAAATGTATTAGAGCATGTTGCTGGCCATAGTCCAGCCAAAGCTAGGGAAATGTAGATAAAGCTTCACACTGCAAGTGGAGGTTATGTGTGCAGTTATTATCTGTGTGCTTGCATACATGTGTGTCTGACACTGCTTTAGTCCTTGCTCTGAGTTAAGTCTAGAACACCAGAATATGAGCTTCTGAAAAACATTCTCTCTGTGCTCTATACCTGGGGAATGCAGAGCATTTACCTTTCCCAGAGCCTTCTCTAGACAGGCCCTTTAGGAAGCAGGGCTGTGATTCAACAAGTAGAGATTTGAGAAAATGGGGCTGCTATCCTGTAATTGCCCTGACATCCACCACAGCCTGACCTCCCTAAACCTCTCTGTCTTGCATCTAGAAGAGTCAATGCCGTGTATCATTTTAAGGAAATAGATGGGTTTGGTGGGAGGAAGCCTGGCTCAGAGATTGATGATAGGATATGGAGGGTTTTTGTCTCTAAGGTGCACAGCTTGGGGTCTGACCCAAGCTTGCCATAACTAATGCTGAAGGACCTTGCTTTACATTGGACTGTGGCCCAGGATCAAACACTGAGGTCGGAGGAAGAGGCAGAAATGGTCACTAGCAGAATAGCATGAGGGAGGTTAGACAGGACACATGTTTCTGGTCAGCTTTTCACAGCTGAAGGGCCTGCACTGTAGCTTGCAACTCTTGTTACCTGGATCATTCCTGTGTGTATTTCTATGATATGTAATGTTGCCAGTTACTCCTCTGTGAGTAGGATCAGCAGAGAGGCTGAGATGAACAGGCCATGGAGACTTCACTTTTTCAGCTGTGATCTGGATTTGGAAGTTATCTGAGAAACTGGGCTGAAAAGCTTGTTCTTTCATGGCTGTAAGTGCCCTGGAAATCCTTGGAGAACGCTGAGCCCCACATACCAAGCAGTTCTGCTGTGCCCTGTCATGACAGCAAGGATTATATGATGAGATTACAAAGCAACCTGTGCAAAAGCAGGAAGAGATTCCCTGTCCTAGAATGTGACTTCAGAGACACCCATCTCAGTGAAAATTCAAACAGATTAGAAACAAGAACTAGCAAAATCCTTCCTCTGCAAGAAAAGCAATATTTCCAGTGATAAAGATAAATCACTCCCATGCTCCAGGGCATGCCTTCCTGCCAGGATAAGGAGGGAATTTCCTTCAAGAGTCTTCATGGCCCTCCAGCTCTGATACTGTAATGCAGTTGCGTAGGCTGGGGTGTAAGGAAGGTTTCTGTCTTCTGATGTATAACAAACTGGCAGGAAAATGAAATTGGACTTTAGGATCCTTCTTGCGTGCTTCATTCAGGGAGCTGAAACTGGTAGTGAAAGGTTTGTTTCTCTGAGGATTCAGCAGGGTTGGACTGAATATAGAGAGCAGGTATGGTTTGACATGATGTGTCCCATGAGGGACAGTGAATGGTGGTTAGGAAACTTCCTGCCAGGAGTTATCAGCTTCCCATGAATATAGGACTAAAATAAAAATGGAAAATGTGGTTACTAGCAGGAAGGTAAGTAGACCCTTAAGAAATTATCAAATTCCCTGGCCTGGTATAAGCATATGCATGCATCCATTAAACACTGCTTCTGGCTATTGGTTGTAAACACAGTGTAACTCCAATATTGCATGCTGCTGGTTTTTTTCAGACCAGCAAGATTAACTAAATGCTGAATGCATGATCTAAAGCTCTTCGGTGTCAGTAGAAAGATTCCTGTTGCTTTGAGAAATCTTTGAATAGAATTTCCTATCTGCTATGGTCTGGTCTCATCTGAAATTGAGTAGATTCTGGGATTCTCTCTCTCACTGAATTCTTATTACCAAAATATGGTTAACTTAGATGCTATCCTCCCTGATTCCACCACATCTTGCAAGGTGCTAGAATTAGGGTTTCAGAACACAACTCAGTAGCTGTCCTTTTAGATGGAGTCGTCTCCTAGTGGCAGGGATTGAACTGAGACCTCTGGGTCTTACAGCCTGACCCCCTTCTGTGTTGTTGAAAAGATCTGGTGCTAATAGTGGCATTCAGCAGCTGGTATAGACCAGGAACTCTGGTTTCCCCAGAGAGAGAGACAGTGCTTCATACTTGGGGATGTATAATAGATCTGACTTAAGAGTTAATTAGGCCAGTCTGGTTTTAGAGCATCTGGTGCTTCTGATATTTTCAAGGTGCAAGAAGTACAGCACACATTTTTTAGTAGGAAGGGCAATGCAATGTATTTTGCATGCGTTTTACTCTGTGTTTTAATTTTAATTCAGCAATTTTATTTAAAGGAAAAGAAATAGACATGAGAAGCTTGCAGGATGGTGGGCGATTTTCACAGTAGCTAGTTTTAATGTTGACAACTGTATTCTGTGATGTTAGCAATCTCCTGCTAGCGGGATTGCTACCTTTTGGGCTGGGCGCCTGCAAAGTAATGAAGGGTAACTGTATGACAGCTAAGAGGTAGGTGCGTGCAGAGAGGAATCGTGTCCCATAAAGTCAATGTAGCCTATGCTTTGGCATTCTTGGGACAGAACATGCAATGGAAGTATAATTGCTTAATCCAGATTCAGCACAGCTGCAGATAACCATGAACATAATCTTAACCCCACCTTCCTTGTGTATAATGAGATATAAACTGGCTTAGGGCAGACGATAGTTTGAAGCACTTAAGAAAAAAAGTCACTTGGCATGTAATTCTTAGTTTTAAAAATAATTTTATTCTTCTGAGTCTGTTAGAAACTGGACCTTCACACATGTTCACCCCCTCCATGTGGAAGTTTCCCTTGCTGTATGCGCTGAGCAATAGCTCAAAAAGAGTTTAAGCTGACAGCCAGCTGTCTCTCTTGCTCTCTGTTGGCAGGGATCTTTGGACAGCGATTGGAGGACACCGTACAGTACGAGAGGAAGTATGGCCAGCGCTTGGCCCCACTGCTGGTGGAACAGTGTGTGGATTTTATTCGGGAGCGAGGTCTTACAGAGGAGGGGCTCTTTCGAATGCCTGGCCAAGCCAACCTTGTCAAAGATCTGCAGGATTCTTTTGACTGTGGAGAGAAGCCCCTTTTTGACAGGTGAGTTGACATCACCAAATACAGGCTGGTTTGCCTGTGGCATGTAAAATCTGGCAGGAATAACCTTGCAGTGGCTATCCTAGTTTACATGTTCTTTCCACACCATCATTCTCTTAAAGTGCCGCTGGGGCTTTCTCCTGCATGGTGTTGGGTGCCGAGGCCTTCATTCAGCTAAGTGTTTGAGCAGAGAGAGAAATTGAGCCCATTAATCTAGGTGGGGCTACTCCAGTGTTTCAGCTTAAGCACATGTTGAATGAAATGCATTGCTAGGTTTGGGTGCAGCATACTCAGCAGTTGGTGGGATCCCACCGTAGAAATGGATATGACAGAGGTGAACTAGGTGTTCTACTGCTTTCAGATGTTGCATTCTCCCTTGCAGCAGCCACAGCAGATCTGCCCAGGGGCAATATCTCGCCTCTTCCTTTGTCACCAGGTTTCAGAATAGTCACCACCATCTCGCACATCTTCACTGGCTGTTATACGTGCCATGTATAGAATTGGTCAGCATGTCATAACAAAGCACTTGCTGACCCCAGAAGAATTCTTGGCCAAATTTTTTTTTTTGTCTACAATTTCAGCAGCTGAGATGGAACATTTATTTCAAAACTGATCTTTTGATTTTGAAAATATTTTGATTTTCAACAAAACTTGAGTCAAATGTTTCTGAAATAAAAATGGCAATTTTGCATTTTTCTTCCCAGTATAAAAATGTTGCCGTAATCACTCCTTGCCTGGTACAAAGACATGCTAGCTGCCTTTTTGTCCTACTGACCATGCCAATGTCAGGGAGCAGCAAAGGCCAGCTGCTCCATAAAGCAAGGTGAGCCAGGAGCCAAATGTGGTAACAAGGCTGGCAGAGGCAGTGACACAGTCCAGTGATCACCAGGCAAGCCCATAGTGACAAGGCAGGTCCAAGATCAGGGAAGGTAATCCATCCATGAGTCAGGGTCCAGGTCCAGATCAACAGGGTCTGTAGCCAGGCACAGACATGGCAGTGAGGCAGTGGGAGTTGTAGCTCAGACAAAGGATAAACAGTAGAGGCTTAGCTTAGTATCGGCTCCCATGGGAAGAGTGTCAGCCTTGGCTCGGAGTGCTCAGTCCAAGGTCAGCAAGGGAAGGGGAACAACGCTCAGCTGCGCTATCTCTACGTTGGCCCTGAGCCCAGGGAATCAAATCATCAAGAGGGCAGATGCTCTTGGGGCCCTTGCAGCCAAATCCTGTCCATACTCTGCAATTAACATTTCCTTCCCTTTCTCATGTGTACACGCTACCCAGAGTGAAGGTTGGCATTGTGCTAACCTAAACAGTGCTTTGAGAAATGGGCCTTGACCCTAACAGAGACCTTGAACTCCAGGGATATTTGGATCCAAGGCCATTGTATAGATCTGGCCTGATCTCTGTCACAGGTCCAGAAGTGGGATCAGATCTGGGATCTTGGCTTGGAGACCTGGCTCCATTTCTTGCCAGAACTCACTGGCACCACTTTCCCAGGTAATGCAGGCAGCATCTGGTATATTGCCAGCACATTAACCTAGGAGATCACTTCCCCTGGACCTGCAGCCAGCCTTGACATGGCCAATAGCATCCCTGCCTACTGCCGCAGGAAGAGCTAGCGCTCTACGGGCAGCACAGTGTTTGGTCTCATCCTGGGAAGTATATATATCCTTAGAGTTTATTTGGAACATTCTTCTAATTCTTCCCTCCCCTCAGCTTCCCAGACCACCCATCTTCCTTTCTTTGATTCTTAACCACAGTCAGTATTTGTTCCCCAAATGAAAGTGTTAAATATTTAGAGATATTTTCATGAAAAAATAAAGTTTGAAATCGTCAGATTGTCTCACTTCATCATCTCTTAAACAAAGCCTTTGTATTTTTAACTGAATGTCTGGGTGTTCTAATTCAGAATTAGAATTATCTTAGTTCATGTGGAATTGAACAAAGTTATTTTGGAAAATGCTCATATTCTGGAACAGGAGTATCTATGGAAGGAATTAATTAGGAATGACAGTTTCACTTTCATTTTTTACTTTAGTCTAATCCATACTAACTTCATTGTCATGAAGACAAGCCAAGCCTTCCTCCAGCATTTTTAAAGCAGAAAGCACCTTTATTTCCATAGGCATTTGCACTGGATAAATAGATCAGTGCTAAGTCTCACCTTTAACAGAGGCAGTAAAGATCTCCATAAAGGAATGCCTGCCTTTTGGGTAGTTGATTTGAAACATGATAACTGAAGGTTCAGTACAGAATTGAAGGAGGCAAGCCTAGGGGTATCCGAGTAGTGTGACAGTTGTGGGCCCCCCAGTCATTGCCTGTTGCTCTTTCCACCATGTCCACTGCCACTTGTAGGCCCAACTCTCTCCTCTTTGATATGTATAGTCACGGACAGCGATGAGGGAGAGGCAGTTCCACTCTGGCTAAGTGAAATGCTTCTCTTCCTAGCAAGAATTATTTTCTCTATGTGCAACTAAAGCTATCCATGTATGGCCTAGGATACTTAGGCAGCAGCAAGTATTTTCTGCAAGTGCAAAATCCATATGCTTGTTTCCAAATCAGGTGCAGTGAAAGGAATATCCTTTCTTTTTCCTAGTTGCAGTCAGTCCTTTTAGATGTCTTTTCTGTCTACAGTGATCTTCCAAATGCTAGAGCCTGCCTGCCCATGGTGGATCAGATCTCTGTGATGACTGATAATTAAAATATTTATTTTTAAAAGGCTTGCCTTTCCAATTTGGATTTTAAATGCATATGTATATTCTTATGAAAGGCCAGGTGTTGCTGTTTTGGAAGCATCTACAGCAGTCTGCTCCTATTGCACTTCCATGCCACCAAAAGTTTGGCTGGATTTCACATGGCCTTGTGGATGAAACAGTAACTGCAGCCAGTGGACCTGAAGCTGTAGTCTGGGCTCTGCTTCTGAGTGTTAGTCATATCCACTGTCCCAGCCCAAAACTCCACACTAAAAAAAACATAAAAAAGAATAAGGGTACTGACCTCATTTGTAAGGCATTCATAATCAACTGAAGAAAACCACTATGTGAAACTGTGGTATTCTCAAATATGGCGGAGCTGTTTAATAAGAATAGCGTTATCATGATCAGTAGCAAGTGGTAGCTGCTGGCAGCTTCCTGTTGTAATTTTTCCTGTTTTAGCTATGTGTTCCAAAAATGTTTAAAAACATACTAAGCAGAAGAGATTCAGCTTTTAGATAGAGGTGAGGATTTGAAGGTCTGTTGCCCCGTGTTTTTCTCAGGTTATTTAAAGACTGTCAGGGCAATGGTAGGTAGCGGGGAGCTGGTGACAGAATCTGTTTAGACTTCCAATGGTTGAAACCTTTAAGGAGATCATCTGCAAAGATTAAGTTGTACAACAGGAGACTTGGAATGAGGGAGAGGTATTGCCATGCATCAAAAGCTGGATAGGAAATGGAAAGGGAAGACTAGGTGCATCTTCATCATGGCATCTGACACCTCATCCCCAACTTAAAGCAAAGGACAGAGAAGAGGAAAAAGAAGTTCCTGGAGTGGGAGAGAAAAGAAAAGCTGGTACCCCAGCATAACAGATGGGCTAGGAAATGCCAGATACCCCAGCCTGGGAGAGGAGATGCGACCCACAAGCTGGGCAGCGTGCCAAAAGGCAATACAGGGCCTGGAGGAAATGCATCTTCCTCCATTTTTTTTCCCAAATGATTGAGACGGACACTTGGAAGCCTGGCTCATCAGACGCAGGTAGGTGCTGGCTGGGGAGAGTATCAGGCAGGAGGGATCAGTGAGAGGATCAGAGGTTATGTTTGATTGCACAAGGATGCAGAGGTCTATTGTCAGTGCTAAGTGATCACTGTGCACTTGCCTGGACTGTATGGCTCACATTCCTGATCCACATTGGCTGAGGAACCACAGCACCACCCTACCTTAAGCAGTATCATGGGCATGTCCCTTCCACTGCCCATATTGCCTGAGATGCATTTATATCTTGACAGAATGGGAAATTTTCCTTGTTCCCAGGTAGACCCTCCTGCCTAGTACAAACATCTGGTAGAACAGCTTCCTTCCATGTGCCTACTTTGTCCCTGTCCCTAAGAGGGACCTTGATGCACCCTCGTGAAAGGCATCAAGCTTTGGGGTACTGTGGGTTTCTAAATTTCCTTCCCTCTTCTCTATTGCAGCAACACAGATGTTCACACTGTGGCATCCCTCCTGAAGCTTTACCTTCGAGAGCTGCCAGAGCCTGTCATCCCCTTTGCCAAATATGAAGACTTTCTTTCTTGCGGACAGCTACTCTCAAAAGATGAGGGAGAGGTCAGTGATCCTTCCAATCTGCCTCCTTCTACCTTGAAGGTTGTTCCCAAGACTCAATGTAGTACAGCTTTCTTCTCATCACTCTTCAGTCCTGATTCAAATCAATGAAGTTCCTAAGGACCTTCCCCTGAATTTTCCTGAAGCTGTGAATTGGGCATTAGTATCACAGGCTTCTGCTTGAAGCAGGAGCTTTTTTGAAGTCAGTCTTGAAGCCTGGTGCTTCTTGCTGCTGAACAAAGCCATTCTGTAGCGTAATCAGCAAGAGATGCAATGTAGGAGAGATCTGAGTTCCTCTCCCAGCCTTGCTGTTGACTCATTAGCAAGCTGTATGAAGTCACTCCCTTTTTCTGTGTTTTCAGTTTCATAGAACAGCATGTTCTGCTCCCCAAAGTTTTTGGTGGGTGAGACATTGATCAGTGCGGTGGTCTTTGTGTTTCTCAGAGGAGAGGCACTACAAAAGGGCAGGCTATGATATTATCCCAGAATGGGGGAGATAATGCTATGAATACTTTGCCAGAACACTCTTACAATGTTCCTGTCTTTGGTTTCCAGGCAAGGGAAGGGGCTGACAAAAACCTCCAAGTCTGTGGCAATCATGGAAATTTTGATTCACTGCTTGGGAGGAGCAGGATAATTTACAATATGATTGATTGATCTGTTTCATCCATATTGTTCCTCTCGTGGTGATGCCTGAGCTCTTTGCTGATTGTGAAGGCACGTTGGATCTGGTCTTATGTGGGTGGAACTGTGCCACCTTCTAAAACAGAGGTTTAAAGAAGCTGTAAGGGTTGTTACTAGTGTCAGCTAAAGAAGCAAAGGCCTGAGGGCTTATCAGTCACAGTACACAGTTCCGTCCCTTTTCTGTGTGTGGCCTGAAGAGTGTGCTCACATCTTTGTCTCTGGTGGGGATTGTAAAAACTGTTCTTTGCTGAGAGCCTGGGGTTCACCTTTAGTTCAAGTGGCAGAAGGCTCTGGAGAGATTCAGTCCTTCATGATGCCCATAGAAAGATACTTGTTTGCATGCATCAAATGTAGCATATCTGATAGTGTTGTTTTTTACAGATAAAAGGCAAGTTTGCCACTACCTGTACTCACATGATGTATCCTCTAGCCATCTCTGAGAAAGCAAATTTCTGTACGTGACACAGCATACTACCACACATGGATGTGCATTTGCATCCTGGGCACAGCCACATCAGTGTGTCAGTGTACTAGTGTTGTTTTTTTAATAGGTACAAGTGCTACTAGCTCCAGAACTTGCTCATTTTCTGCCTTATCCTCAGTCAACTCGGGCATCTCTGCAGGGTGCTATGTTACAGACAGCACAACCGCTGATTTCACAAGAAATGGCAGCATTTCTAAGGCAGTGGAGCTCATTTCATTTTGGTCATAAGATGTGCAGACTGGGAAGTTTTGGATCCATTAAGCACTATTGCACAAGAGTAGAGACACTGCCAAGTTGGGTAAACATAATTGTATATCACTGCTCAGCTTATTAACCATGTAGTCTGCCTGATTTTGCCTGCACAGGCTGCAGTGGTTTGGGAAGCAACATCTGTGTTGGTTTTGTGGAAGCAAGGCCAGACTGAAATGACTTGTAGTGCAGCACTCTCTTTGTATTAGAAAGGCGATGAGGAGCACTAAATAGCCAACATGAAAGCTTACAAAATACAGTACTGCTGATAGTACAAAGTTGTCTTGTTAAGCTGCTGTTGTAAACATAAGCATTTGTTTTTGTCAGGAGAATCTGGTACCTTAAAAGGGGCTGTTTACTTTTTCAGAAAGGAAGGTGGAGTGCACGCAGCAAGGGTGGCGAGGCTGTGCATGTACAGTAGCATGTGGAGCACGATGTAGCACAAAGTCATACCAAGCCTGTAGGGCCTGACTCCCCACCCCCCACCCCCACCCCCGCTATGGAAAATCCCCCTGCTCAAAAATGTGGTTTCACTGAAACCATAATTTTTTAGCACAAAATGATAAGCAGGGAATTTCAAAATCAAACATTTCATTTGGAAAAAGTATTTGGAAACAAAATGCAATCTATTGTTTTAATTTGAAGTACTATTTTGTTTTCATTTTTCACTTGGAGGTTTTGAATTAGACTTTGGGACTCAAAATGTAATTTTCTTTAGTTTTGTACCCTCCTTCCCCCACAATAAAAATAGAAGCACTTAAGAAAAAAATACCTCTTCAGATAAAATTGTTGGCACCTCATGCTGCTACATTGTGACCATAGATAGGAATTATTATGATAGTCACTTGGCCTCATCTCCATCTGCGGCAAAAAAACCTCCAGCACTGCCCTAAGCTTTCCATTTTTCATTCAGATTGTGGTTCATCTTCATTCTGCACCCAGCTAATCTCTGGTGTTGGAATGCAAACAGAAACATAGCAGAGACCTTGGGCTGTGCTGAGGCCTCTCAGGTATCTTAGCAGGACCGCAGCGTTAAAAAAGATTTGATTCTGATCCCAACTGGCTGGGAGGAGGGATTGAAAACAAAAAAACAATTTTAGAGTAAGAATGAATGAAAGATCTTCAAATTTCTAAAACCTCATTTGAGTCCGAGCTGACTTGACACAGTAGTATTTTAGCCTTCACTGCTGCCTGTACTCTAGAGATGCACACAGCAGTTCAGTGGGCTAAGCACGTGGCTTTGAGTTTTTAGAGGGGTCTGAATTTGGGTGAATATCTGAAATGTTGCTAGTTTTCCCGTTCAGCTAGAAGCTCCTAACTGTTGCTGATCTGTTACACACATTGCAAAATCCTTGGTTTTGGGATCACTCCTTGGAAAGCGTGCCTGTGTGGTAAATTAGACATGCAGGATTTTTGAGGAGGTAAGAGTTATTACTGCAAAACACCATGATGAATGACAGTGCAGTGCCTCTGTTGCTTGCTAGGCTGCAGCCATAAGCACAATCAGTGCTATTTGTTAATAATGCAGCAGTTTCTAGCTTGCGTTTTCCTTTACACTTTCCCTGTGGTGTTACTAGGCTCAGCCTTCTGCCCTCTGTTGGTCAGGTGGTTAGTGGGTACAAACCTGTGGCAGAGCTGATAAATGCTGCAGCAGGAGAGAAATCTTTTTTTAACCTGGCAAGTGTTTGTACCTTGATGAATACAAAGATATCCTCTGTGTAATACCACGTTTGTGATTCATTGTGACAGAGCATGGACGATAAATTTTTAGAACCTTTTTTTTCTTTCAGGCAGCATCTCGTACCTTTAGGTCATGTTTCCAGCTGTTCACAACTGCCTGCAGTTTCTGTTCCAAAGCCTCCTCTTGCATCCACTGGAGCCATGGTATTTTAATTCAGAGCACTTGAAATACAGTGCCAAATACCATCCTGAATTCTGTACTTGAAATAAATTGGGTTACAGAGCAAAATTCAAGAGGGAATTAGGTCTGTTAGCTCACCTATTTCTAGTTCAAACTCCTTACTTGAAAGCTGTATGACCTGAACAGCTGACCTTAACTTTCACATTAGTAGCAGCTGTCCTTGATTCAAAAGTTTTCAGAAGTTTAAAAAAGAGGATTGAGATTTTCAAAAGTGACTGGTCCTTTATTGATGTCTCCATTGTTGTCACTGTTAAAACAGCATAACTTCTAAGCTAAGGAATTAAAAAGGACTTATTGTTTTTAAGTTTTAGGTTTTTATTAGAGGACTTTTTGTGCTGGGACATACAGAATAAAAAAGTATCTATACATTCAGGATGTTAAGGATGGAGGCAGGAATACAGACTGCTCTCTGGATCTTTCTGACTTGTCTGGACCAGAGAAATCAGGAAGATCTTGCAAGAGGCTGGCCAACAGAATTCCCCCCCTAACAGTCCTTAATAAATCGAGGAAAGTTTGAAATGAATGTCCAACTGCACCTCTTTGGCTTGGAACCAGCTGCTTCTGGAATTTCTCCGTTAGCAGCCCTCCATCATTAGTTAGCAGCTATCACTCTTCCCAAATGTGCTTGGGTATCTATTGTCCCACAAAAGGTTTAGTTGTCTCAAAAAATAAGCAAATCTCCAGGGCGACTGCAGCATTGACAGGATCAAGCAAATGGTGCTTGGGACTGTGGAAGGACAATAGCCTTCTGAGTCAGAGGTTTTCATTAGGTGATTTAAGTAGCTTCAGGGTTTTAAGTCATTTCTCCAGCAGATGTCTCATCTTACATTTGAATGTAAAGACAGAAATTTTATGAGGAAGTATGTCACAGCTCAGAATGACTGCAAATGGAAGTAAGTAGTTAAAAAGGAGGTAGTTGAATTGGAATGTCGTTCAGACTTTTTAAGAAAAAACTCTCTTCTGCTCAGTTAAGCATTACTGCAATGTATTTATACTACACTCGATGCCTCAACATTTCAAATAGGCCAGGTGCTGAAAAGGCACATTTGCTGGTACATGCTAGTGGGCAGACTTTGAAGACTAGCAGGCCTCACTAATTGAACACTTCTACATCAATCATTAAAGTTCACAGGAGGATTTCCACTGATTTTGAGAACTGAATCAAGTTCTGGACACTGGCTTTTTGGTAAGGCACAACACACTGGATGACACCTTTTTTAAAGCAAAGCCTTCTTGTGTCATCATCTGTTGTTCAGGGGTTTGACTCTGGAAAGAGGACTTTGTAGTACTGAAGGAAAGTCTGTTTTGCATCATTTATATTAATAGCTCTCCTTGTTTTTCCTGTCCCTCAGGGTACCCAGGAACTGGTTAAACAGGTGAAGAATTTGCCCCAACCCAACTACAACCTCCTCAAATACATATGCAAGTAAGTGAAATTAATTAACGCTTGGAAAAGTCACTAAGTTTTGTAAGGCTGGTCTTATATGCAAATAATTTACTCAGAAAGTATGAATATTCAAACATCACTTATATGTAAGTTACTGCTCCTGTAAAACATGTGGAGGTGAATGTGCAGCCTGCCTGAAGGAAGCTCTTGGTTTATCCAAGAGAATCAGCCAAGCAAATTGCTGTCACCCACAGTCTTGGCAGCATGCATGAATGATACTTATATATTATATTGTTTATTTCAGAAGCACTTAAAGACCAGTAAAGAAAGGCATTTTTTCCAGGTACTGTGCGGCTGGAAGATTTATGACCCAATCTGTGTAGCAGATGCAGTCAGAATAGCCTGTCTGGCCTCAGCTCTAGTTTGGAAGTGGGGTTGGGAGTGGCTTCCTCTTGGAGTACCAGTAACTCCACAACCTTGTCTCACCTCATCTCTCTGCTGACTCTCCCAGTTTTTGTGAAGTGGGCTGGAATGTGTTTTGGGAGCTGGAACGGACTGTTACCCTAGATACAATGTAGTGAACTTTATGTTGTATTCTAGTCTCTGTGGTAGTTAGTCCCTTTATGACAAGTGGGATTTGCACATCTGGAGCAGGCAGTAGACACAAACACTAACATGAAGCTCATGACTTATTCAAGAGATGTCAAGCCCTTCCCAAGTGTACAGACAGATAGCATTTCTGAAATGTGTTTTTTGAATGCTTTAAACAATTTATTTTGCCTCACTGTGTGCTTCTATAGCCATTTGTTTTAATATCTGAGCACCTCAAAACATGAATGGCTGAGGCAGGGGAATATAATTATACATGTTTCTAAGTGAAGAACTGAGGAAAGGCAAGGCAAGTAGAATTTGCTTCTGACTTCGTGAAGAAAACTGAGGATTTGGGGATCTAAGCATAGTGTCCACCACAGGGCAAAGCCACAGAAAAAATGGGAGTGCCTAGAAAACTCATGCTGCAAGTAGAAGCATTCAAAAGTTTGCCAAGTAGTGCAGAATGACAAGAAAACTTTTTCCCTGCCAAAACCCATCCAATCATCCAAAAATTAACAATAGTTTAGGAAACGGAGTACAGACAGAGAGACTGTTCACTTTTGTGGCCACTGAGTCCTGTTTCCTGCTATTGTAGGTTTGCTTGTCATGTAGTCCTTTTTACAACTTGGCTAATGATGTACTTAGGTATTTAGGTGTTTGTTACAGCCTTTCTATTACTCCAACTCCTATTGGGAGGCTGTTCCAAATTACAAAAACATTAATTGATAGAAACTTTCTGCTGATTTTCAGCTTATACATATGGATAGCCAGTCTGTCTGGATTTCTTTATGTGCTATCTTTGGCTTGCATGGTCTTTTTCTTGTGTCAATGTTTGCCCAGCTGATGCATTCACAAGAAGCATTTGGGCTACCTCTTTCTCTGTATTTTGTTAGATTCAAGCCACAAAGCTCTTTCCACAGGCTGCTAGTTCTGGGACGAGGAGATGAGCGAAATGTCTTTTTACTTCTGTTATATCTGTAAGTGAAAACTCACAGAAGTTAATTGTAATTGGAGAATTCCTATAAAAATATGATAATCTGTCCTTTCATACCCAGTAGAAGGCTGGATCCCTGGTAGGCTGGTACTTCTGGCAGAAGCCATCCTGTCCACTCTTGTTTCATACACTAGGAGGGATCTGGGGTTATTACTGAGTATCTAAGCTGTGTTAGTCCCTAGAAGCATTTCAGGAATCAGGGTTGTATAAACACAGGACAAAACTGTTCCTGCCCCAGAATGCCTACAGTCAAAGTATGAGAAGTCACTTACTTATTCCTCTCCTCCTTTGATTTTTCTGGGGGGGCTTTTCAAGGTTCCTTGATGAAGTTCAGGCTCACTCCAGCATTAACAAGATGAGTGTCCAGAACCTGGCTACAGTATTTGGACCAAATATATTACGGCCCAAAATGGAAGATCCAGTGACAATGATGGAAGGTAGGTACTACTCTTGTAAGATAACACAACACCTGTGTTTTGGAGCTGTAAGAGTATGCTGAAAGCCAACATTCGTTGGTAGCTGTATCACTTGACTGCACAGTCAGCAATGAGTCAAGCAATCCCTTTCATCAGTGCCTATGAGGATATGTACTGGTTGGCCTCTGTTATCCCACTCACCACTGGCCTAGGAGTGTCTCTTCTCTTCACTATACGGAGATGCTTCTGCCCTGTTCTAAGTTGTTATGTGAACTCTTTTTGAACCCACTGCTAAAATGAAAGCTCGAATGTTCTTCAGAAGGACCACGTTTAAGTAACAAACTGCTACCATTTAGTATTGGTGCACTTCAGTGGTTAGACAGCTCCCTGTAAAGGACATCCAGTCCACAATGAAAGAGGTACTGTAGTTTTTGCTGTGCCGCAGTGGCTATAACTAGGTGTCATAGAAGTGCTGTCTTCTAAGCAGGTTGTGTATGGGTCAGAACTTCACAGAACCTAAGGAATAACTTGAAAATCACTGTTAATTTTGGATGTAAAAATCTGAAGCTTGAAAATAACCTACGTCCATATGTGTCAGGAAATGCCCAGGGCATGATCGCTGGCTGGCTGACACTAGGGCTGGGATACAGCCCCTCTCCCAGGTGGCACTGGAGCACAGCTGCTGTGGTACAGGTTTTAGCAGGGTCTTTGCATGAAGTTTTGTGGGATCTTGGCAAGCCTGCAAAAAGAATTGATGGGTTCATCCAGCATTAGGTACAGATGGAGATGCTGTGCCCAGGATGTCTGAACTCAGCCCTGGCACTGCTCCCTAGCTGTAGGGTACAGCTGACATGGTGTTCTGTGTGATGGAAATCCTTCACAGAATGCCAACATTATCACACCTTAGCAGCAGCAGTGCCTTTAGTTCTGCACAAGTGACCTCTGAAAGGCACTGCAGATGTGTGCCCCACAGATGGCAACTCACTATAAGGTAATAGGCCAAGTTCAGAGCATGGCCCAGCATACTGTAGTTGTTCAGGGACTCAAAGCCTGCCACAGAGATGTGGGCCATATTATTAAGGGTAGATTTGAGACCTTCCCCTTGAAGCGGGGAAGGTACAAAAATGTGGGGAGGAGAAAAAGGGAGTGCAGGAGCGGATGCTGGACTGTTCAGTATTACAAAGGTGGGGATAGCTGAAACCTCAGTCTGTTGTGTGATGCTGTGCCTTCCCCTAGTGGCCAGTTGGCCAGTGTTGGCAAGACTCTAACAGCCTTGGCCAACAATGTGCTTTTTATTCAGTTGGTCCAGATGACAAGTTTGGGTTCAGTTCACCTTGGGCATTTCAGTATGTAGTTCAGCTGATGGCAGAGGTGCTTGTACTGTGTGTAGGTGCACAGGTGCCACAGATGCTGTGGTCTCATAGTCTCTCCTAATCATCATATAAACACACTACAGTGACCTGACCTGGAATTCTGTGTTACCAGACTTGAATTGTAGAAAAATGGGGATCCAGTGACTGGATTTTTAGACTTCATCATTATACTCATAAGCAACAACAACGGTAATGTTTTGTTTTATTGTTAGTGGAGGATAGAAGATTGGTTAAATAGAAATAATGGAGAAGTAGGAAGAGGCTCAATAAAATTTTTTTAGCTTCAGGATAAGATGGATCTGCTAAAACAGCTGATACAGAAAAATACTGCTGCTAGTTCTTAACAAAAAGCACTTCGTGTTTCTCTTCAAATGTAAACCATGAATTTCAAATAGAAATATCTGACATTTGACAGCTAAATTGTTATTAATGCCCTTATCTCCAGAGAGGTTTATTTCTCACCCTGCATTCACAGACATAAAATAAAAGTTGTAGGTGAGCTCAGTACCCCTTGCTATCAGGCTGAAACCTCATTATTAAATTCAGGCTGTTATCTTGAACCCCTGAGTATGTTAGTCTTATTCTCTATTTCAGATGCTGCTTAAAGATAGAATTACTTATTTGCTCTTTCTAAGGTTTTCCTCTTTTGTAGAAAGTGCTTTGTATTAGGTTTGGTAAGTGGAGGTCTCTATTAGTTCATAATGGTCTACTCTACTGGAAAACAATGACAGCTCATTTCTGTGGATTTAAATAATTGGCAGTACTTTCTGTACACCTTCTGCAGGCACATGTTTCATATAGATGTCATACTTTCTGCAAGTTTCTCTATACACTGAGTGCAGCAGAAGGCCTGAGCTGAAATTTCTAGTTCTTCAATAAACACTAGGTCTGGGCCTGTTAAGACTATGAAACTGGGTGCAATGTAGTTGTGGAAACCTGCTGGTTTTGGAAGCTGGGCAGAGAGGTGCTCCATCCCAGCAAACAGGTTAGTGCGTTCAGGATCCGGCATGCATCGCTGCACAGGGCTATGCTGTCCTGCATGGATGCAAACACAGAGATTGATGCTGGCTCTGAACCCCATGCCTTGGTGTGGTACAGACATGCCCTGTTTTCTAGGTGTTCTCCTCCTCTGTCATCCTCAATGGTGTCCTTAAGCAGGCCAATTTATTAATCGTTGCTAGTGATCATTTGTACTCTGCTAGTCAGCTACATTCACGAGCTGGACACCTGCATCCTTCACAGTCCCCGTTTCCAGCCAAGGGAATGGATTCCTGTCCCTTGCAGTCCTGTACAGAAAGGCCCAGAGCAGTTGTTTGTGCAGACCCATTGCAGTGCACAGACCTGCCTCACAAGGAGCTCCCAGGGCATCTCACAGACAGGGAGTGAGCATCTGAGGTCTTCCACGTCTCATCAACTGCTTGCCTTTTGTTTCCTCCCCACAGGCACCTCACTAGTTCAGCACCTGATGACAGTGCTGATAAGTGAACAGGGGCGAATCTTTGCAGTTCCTCAGGCAGATGTGCCAGGGAGCCAGCTGGAAATCAGGCCTGTGCACCAGCGCAGTACTGTGGAATGGATCTCTGAGGAGGATGGGGAGGACAGCAGGTCGGAGAACAGTGTTCCCAGCCCCGCTGATTTGCCCTCTAGCAGTGCTGTGGCACTAGAGGCCACTCCTGGACCTGCAGCGAAAAACACTCCTTCAGAGCACAGTGGCAAATTGACTCAGCCTGCCACCAGCCCCAATAAAAGAGTGCAGCCGCTGCCTCCGTGGAAATACTCCTTCCGCCAGCAGGGAGCACGGTCTGTAAGTCCAAAGCTGGGCAGCTCATCCTTGGATATCCCCAACCTCTCCTCCAGTGGGAACTGGCTGATGAATGGACTGTACTCCCTCCGAGGCCACCGCCGGACAGCCTCTGGGGAACGAGTTAAAGACTCGTGTTCTTCCCAGAGGCTCTCTACTTACGACAACGTCCCTTCGTCCAGCCTCTCCCTTAGCACACACAGTATGGCCAGCACCACGTGGTCTACATCATCATGTGAAATCTCTGTGATGGACTCAGTCAGCAGCTGCCCAGCCTGCCGGGCCAGTGACTCTTCTACTCTAAGCTCTCTCAAAACCGAGTGGATAACTCAGGGCTCACTGTCTCAGAGTGAGGTCAAGACTGCAGATCTGGAGAACAGCATTGACAGGTTTGAAGCATGTAGCAGCAGCAGCAGTGAACAGAGCAACCTGGCTGCAGCTTCCAGAGACTCTGTTAAATGCTCTAGGGCCTTACAGAGCTTGGTGGTGGAGCTAAAGACAGAACTGAGCAAACAGAGGACTGAGTATGAGACTAGTATCAAAAGGTAACTTCATCTGCAGTGGGGACAAGGAAGTTGTCTGTCAGCATTACCCCTGTATGCACATGGGTGTGGGCTACCAAGCATGTCAGGTTCTCAGACCTGGAATTTGGGTCTGCGAGACAGCAGATTTGGTTCTGCTCTTTCCTCACTGCTCTCTGAATCCAACTTTTCTCTCTGATCTAAGAGGGGATCAAAAAAAATGGGATTTCTGTCACACAGGGAATTCCAATATTTCACTTTCTATGTTTTCCCTGGGAATCAGAACTGCACAGGTAATGCCAAAGTCTGCTCTTTGTCAGTGTTCTGGGAGAAACAGCAAAGCAAACACCTTGGAGGGAGGGATTGGGACACAGGGTGGTCAGGCCCCAACAAGGAACTCCGTTGGTCTGCGCAGGTGCTGAAATTTGTACCAAATCAGTCTGAAATTGAGGGCTTCTTGCTGCTTTTCCCAACAGAAACATTCTTCAGGAAACTGATCTTGACTATTCTCTGGATTGGTTTGGTGGCTTGTTGGGTTTTTTTGTGTGGTGGTGGTGGTGGGACTGCATCTCAGCTACTACAACTTTTTCAGCAGCCCTTTTGTGTTGAACTTCTAGAAACCTCGGTTTTGATTTTTGATGTAGTGGTCCTTTGCTTGTATAGCCAGGCACTGACCCAAAGTGGCAACAAGGTGCTGCTGGTACAGCAGATAGGCGAACTGTGTAGTTCTTCGCCTACTCTGATGTTTACTTGCACAACTGCCACTGCTGGTGCTGTACTTTAGACCTGTGCTCAGAAAAATTACTTCCAGTTTCCAGGAGAGATGTGAGGGCAGGGGTTGTAGCAAGTAGAAAGTATTATTAACTAGGAAGTCATATTTATTCATGTGAGTTAGTACATTCAGTTTTATGAGTGCAAGTGCTTAATAGAATGACTTTCAGGCAAGCACTCAGGGAAATATGCACATGAAATATTGTTGCTTAAAGGAATTAGATATGTTTTAATATACAGCCATATGCAAAATTGCACTTCATGTTATAATACAGAAGAATCATCACTGGCCTGAAGCACTGGTACTTTGCACTGAAGAAGGGTTGTTGTCCCATTTCTTTCAAATAGTTGAGTTCTCAGCTTTTTTGTGTGTTGAAGTGTTAATGTTATACTCCTTCAATTATTAAAACTCTGGTAGCATTTACATGCCTCAATTTCCAATCAGCCTCCCAAACATGGTACCAAAAGCACATATGACTGTAGAAATTGTATAGCACAGCTTCAGGCTATGTTTGTTGCCTCTTTTTTGTTGAAGTAATTTCTCAAAAATGTTTCTGAACTGTGATTGCTTCTAGTGGCCTAGCTGTTAAGGTAGGAATTTCACGTGCTACCTTCCTGCTTTATTTTATGATTTCCTATGGTGGTGGCGTGCCAGCCTCTGCAGCTTTTCTGTCTCTTGCATTGTACTGCCTTGGTATGTGAAGCTGGAAGGAGAATCAGGCCACGAAGCCATTTCTGTTTCTACCCAACACCGCAGAGTGGGAGAAAAGCTTACCCCCACCTTGTTGTGTTCCAGGTAGAAGAGCTGATGAGACCACCACCGCTTGCTAGCATGGTGTGTTGGAAAAGGTTTGTGAAGGACGGTGGTAGTCCATGGCTTGTTTTTTTTTTAGGTGCCCTACTGATGCAAAATGGGAGGGCAATGAGGGTATGTGCCTTGCATTTAATTCTGCAGAGCTGCCCTGGCAAGCCTTGTTGCAGGGATAGAGAGTAATAAACAGAAAGGAGACAACGGTGCAAAACTTGGAAATGTGTATCTGCACATTTTCACCTGCTGCCTGGGGGAAGAGATGGCTTTCCACCTCTTATCAGTAAAACTTTTCCAATGGGGCCTTCAGCTGTTGACATTGGGGACATCCAGGAAGACCTACCTGTTCTTCATTCCAGCTGTTGAGCAGTTTCAGCTGGACAGGGACAGAGAGCACTGTGGCTGGAGGGGAGGACTACAAATTGGCCAGGTCTCACAGGGCAAAGTAGCTAAGAGGAAAATGCCTAATGAGCTAATAGTTTCATAAAACCAGGCAAGATGCAATCACTGCCTTTTTGTATTAAACAAGATGACTCCAGCTGTTCAGGATTACAGCCTGAAGGATCTTGCTGTCAAGTCTAAGAATTTCAAGCCAAGTTTTTCAGCTCTCAAAAATTTTGCAATGTTTTTACTACATCTGCAGCAATTTACATGTGAAAAGTATGTTCCTTTTGAGACTGCATGAAAAGTCTGCTCCTGTGGAAAGACAGGAACTAACTAGCAAAGAAGGGAGGCTGCTAAGCAGGAAAACTTTGGGCTGCCTGACTAGCTTTATTTTATTGAAGATAATTTAGTCCCCAAAAGTAATAATTAGTTGCTTTACAATTGTATGTGTGCTTGTGTGGTTTGCAGAACTCAGTGCGTGTAGCCGGGCGTGTTTTAATGAAGGAATATGAGCTTTTTGTTGGCACATACATAAGTGGAGGGAAAGCAGAGTCAGTACCCGCCTGGGGCAGAGGTAAGGAACGCTTGCTGATGGAAAAGCTGTTATTTATCATCATCAACTGCCCATTTTCTCTCTCTTAGTCAGAGGGAGGCAAGTTTTATGGCCTTCCTGTAACTAGTCTGTTCCAAAGCATTTCTCCCTCGAGGTTAGTATAATTATCAGGCATTCTCTGTTGAGTTTCAGTAATTGATGTCTACCACCTGGGACTTTTAAGAAACTGGAAGTACCTTGGAGAGGACTGTTATGTTGTATATGTAGAAATGCAGTAAGTAAGTACGGTGACCCATGTAATTGAGAACATGGACAGCTAGTCTAGGCTGCTGTAGCTGATCCCTAAACTTTGGGGTGGAAAAATTTAATTGGTAGCTCAGAGCTGTAGGATGTAACAAAAATGTTATAAAGGCGTGTGTGTTTGGGTAAGCATCCTAGCTTCAGGAGAGTCCTCTTATATTATAGAAGATAGCTATCTGGGTGATAAAAGTCTGCCTTCATCGCTATGGGGAGTTTTTGGCAGAGAGTGAACAGAAATGTTTACTCTCATCAGTGCAGCTGTTGGTCTGCTGGACTTGGTCATCAGTGTGCCTGTGTGTGACTTTCTAATTTGTTGTGAAAATGATTATATTGCCATTATTAGCTGTAAGTGAAGGAACAGTTTAAGGGGATGCACTGCATTGCCTGCATGATTGCCTCGTGGTGGTCACAAAATGGAATTCAGACCCTTCTGGGACTGTCACAAATGTCCCTTTTTTCTTTGTTGTGGAGGCTGTAGCATGCCCTTGTTGCATGTCATTTATCTTGTCTAAAAATAACCCATTCACAGTTTCACAGGAAAGCCAGGCATGCCACCTTCACAGCTGGGTATTATACTGATCAATGAACCTAAGAGGTGGTGGTTGGGGGGTTTTTTTGGCTGTTTTTTTTTTTTTTAAGTTAGAGGGGGGACACTTTTCCTAGGAAAAGCATAATTTTTAAAATCACCTTTTCTGAATATTCTAGTGATCAGAATTTCCTATCTAGATATACTCCCTTCTCTGTATTAACACCATTACTCTGTCTTGCAATTAGGAACCATGATGCAGAGGACAGCAAGTGATGTGCCTTCTGCACTTGTTTCAAATCAAAAAAACATGAACCTTGTTCTTTTGACCTCCTTAGAGAAAAGCTCCAAGTCTTGCATTAGAGCTTTGTGCACAGATAAATTTAAGGTCTAATCTCCAGATTCTTCCTCATATGAAATGCTGGGTTTTGTAAAATCTTGTACAGTATGAAAAACTTTTATTCCCCTACCCCACTGTCAGTGACAAACTTTACAGAAAATACCCTAAAATGGATGGTGAGGAAGGACTACGACCTCATTCCTACCTGATGTCCAAGGATGTTCCTCTGTACTGCATATCCATATAGGGAAACACAGTATCAAGATGAAAACAGAGGCTAAAAGATTATTGTGGAATTACATATTTGAATTCAGCCTGAGGAATTAGTTAATAAATCTCCTCAGCCATTCACTCTGCTGCCCAAAAGTAAGCATTGTTTTGTAAGACTTGAGCATATTTTCTTAAGACACAAATAGAGGAGGCTCCAGCTTTCAAGGAGTCTCTGCTCTTAAACTCAACATTAATGAAATGGCAATTAGTAACCTCCTTTAAAACTTCCTCTTAGAATTAAGATATTTTAGTTCTAAGTGAAACAACTTACATTTATTATAGCTATCAATCAGTATTTATCCTGCCACTTAAAAAACCTCTTCTGTTTTTTTTTTATTTCTCCCTCTCTCTCCCCTTTGATTTTAAGAATTGAAGAAACAAGTGCAGACCTGAGGAAACAAGTGGTTAGGTTAGAAGAAGAACTGGACCAAGAACGAAAGAAATACACGATGCTGGAAATCAAGCTGAGGAATTCTGAACGTGCTCGTGAAGATGCTGAGAAGAGAAATCACCTCCTGCAGAAGGAAATGGAAGAGTTTTTTTCAACATTAGGGTGTTTAACTGTTGGGAGTCAAAGTGCTAAAGTCCCCAAGTAGAACAAGCTGACGTACAGCACAGAAAATTCTATTTCTGGCAAAACCAGTGAAACTGCACATTGTTCTAGTATACTCATGCATCATGAGTAATTATTCTACAGTGATTATAGTCTTGGTGACACTTGCTCCATTGTCTTTACATGTGCTGTAGTATTTGGGCCAGCTGGGAAAGACTGCTAAACATAATGCTTGAAAGTTTAGATGTCAGATTGTCAAGAAAGAGTGAGCACCCTTTTTATCCACAAATCAAAAGATACTAGTCTCCATAGCTTTACTGCTGCCATCTTCAGACTTACTGCACCATCCTTTTGCTGGCTCAAGGACAGTGGAAAGTCCTGCAAGGTGGGTGGGATGGCCAGAACCGATTGACAAGCTGAGCCCGGAGCTGAGGGCCTCCTACACTTGCGCTTGGGAAGATGGCAATTCCAGTATGGCACCACATTCAATGTGCTTTAGCATATGAATTCAATGAGGTGGTTTTTCTCCTCACTTGTATATAAAGTTTGTTCAGATTTCTCATTTGATAAAGTGGCATTATTTTATGAACATAATGTGAAAACAAAGTCTACAAACAAGGTGAAGATGCCAAAATCTTGACAATTCACTAAAATTGTCCCTTACCAACCAAGCAGTTCCACTGTTTCACAAAAATGCAACTTACTAAATTGTATGTGATTAATAATCAGATTGGCCACACAAACTCCATGGAACTTTAAATATGCACATTTTTGCCCTAGGTATCTGGGGGTTTTTGAGCCAAGAATAGAGCAGTATTAGCTGCAAGAAAAAAAAAAATCTCATGAGTTGATATGTACTGATCAGGCATCAAGGTAGGAGAAGAAAGATTCTTATCATCAAAACACATCCAACTGCAGAGGGTTTATTATCTATAAAACTTTAATAGCAAAACCTATGGTAAGAGAAATTAGTGCAATTGGGGGGGGGAGCTGTAGATAAAGGGGGAAGGGTGGGGATCTAACTTTAACCTTCCTGGGACAATTTACACTTAGCTGCCTTGTAACATTTCTCTTGACAAGTTGATTTTTTTGTTGTTAGTTCAGAGGGAGATGAGGGGACAGGAGAAGTATATCGCAAACATCGCAGCAGCCTAAGTAAGTTTACTACTTCTACTAAAGAAAAATCATTAGAAGGAAGTTGTAATTTCCAGTAACTAGCTGCCAGGCCTGACTTCCCCTTTTCAAGGGACTTCTTTGAGAAGTTGTGTGTTGCATTTGTAGTGCCCTGAGCCACGCAGAGCCTGCACACAGAAAATTGTTTCACTAGATTCAGCCTGAACTCCACTTGCCAGCCCAGCACTCACTCTTTCTTGGCACGTACCTTTGACAGCTGAGGCATCTCAGAGGAGAAAAGACTTTTAACAGAGAAGTGCCATGACAACATGAACTGGCATAGATTGTAGTGAAGGTGCTTGCTTTATTTAAGTATTTGCAGAAAAATGACCTGAATCTGTCTTTTACTAGAGAAGAATATAACTGATTGTCTGGAAATAACCTTAGAATGGGCTTTTAAACATACCAGCAGATAGTACACCTTTCAGTATTGACCTGCTCCTCATCATCTGGCAGATATCCAAGTATTTCAATTTCAACATCTAGAAGTTAACTTGTTTCTACCTCACCGTAATGCTTCTCCTTCCTATAGAAATGTAAACGACTTAAAGTGAGCAAAAATAACCCTTCTAACCTAATCTTTCCTGGTTAAGACAAGTCAAGCAAGGTGGTAAAGCAAGCCATGTGGATAGGTTAATTCAGTTAATTTCAAAACATTTTTCCCTTCTTTCCAGCATATCCAGCTGTGCTGGATTCCTGACTGCCCCTAGTGGGAGGCAGTGTGGCAGGTACCAGAGTGTGCAGCAGGAGCAGTCTGCCACCTGCAGGCAGCAGCATCACCCTTGCCTTTTTTCCATGCCCCAGCCTTGTATTATTACTGATAGTTACAAGTGAGCCTGCGAGGAATATGACAGGCCTTTAAACAGCAGCATTAAGATACATAATGTGAGCAGCAACTGTTGTAACAATGATTTTGAGCTGGAACAACACAGCAGGGTAGGTACCGTTAAGTACCATGCTAGTTATCACAAAATAAACCTTAATATTACAGAGTGGCCAGAACTGGGTTGTAAGTAATTCTCTGCAATTAAGACATCAGGACTGGTAAAAAGAAGTTTCTACTGAGGCATTCAATCCAAGTAGTAGGAGCAACCAGGTTATTTTAATGCCCTCTTTTATTCCTACCCCCAACATGGGTACCTTTCACTATACCCATCCTGACAGCCCACATCCCTTAGACTATTTATGTGTGTTTGTATCAAGTGCAGACTACTCCCTTTAGTTCTGGCACACTACAAACTTACTTACTTAGGAACTGAGCCATGGTGACTGGGAGCCTAAAAAACAAATATGCAAGACAACAAGCACTAAACAGGACTGCTGGCTAACTCTCAGTGAAATCAAACACAGCTAGAATTCTAGATCTTCTGTAAGTATTTAAAATTAGGCACTGCTACATGTATAGCGGAACTGGGGAACAAACCCACCTATCCCAACTCTTCAGCTCCAGGATAGGATCACCTGTCAGCTATGTAGCACTACATAATCTTAATGGGGCATCCAGGATAAAATTAATTCTTCTTTTCAGTATCACAAATGAAACTGTATCCACTCAAACCGATTAATGGAACTAACCATTTCCCGGTAGACTGTTGTGCTCCAGCAACATCAATTTTCTTGTTCATGAGGAATAAATTCCAGGGTCCTTCTGAAGATGATCCGCTGCAGTAAATAAAGCCTGCAATAAGCTGCAAACTACCCAGTTCACGCTAAAATACACCACAGTAGGATGTTAACTCTAAAGCACAGCAACAGGAGCATAATGTTCATTTCCCATCATAGGCAATTATGCAAGAAATGGGAACACACTTGTGCTATTGTACACAACTTCATCAAACACTATGCCTTTGAGGAAGATGAAACACTCTTTCCCAGCTTTAACTCCTGTTTCTGTACTCCCTTTCCCACCCCTTCATTTGCCAACTTCGTGGATCCAAGACAGCACTCCTTGTTTTACAGACCTTTTGCTTATTACAGACCCCAATTTAAAGTGCCAGCTTTTTTAGCAAGCATTTACAAGATACAGGTTTGTTAGTATTAAGAAGACATGACAAAAGGCTCCTGGAATCAGGTAGATACATTTTTACCACAGCTTTACCTGTGCAATCTTCCCAGCCTGGAACATCCCTTCCAGTATTATGCAGGCAAAAAAAGTGCAAAAAATTTTTAGTGAAAGAAACCCAACACAACCATATGCTTAAAAAAACCAAAACAAAGCCAAACAGCAGCATTACAGAATAACAAAAGCTTCTGTATGTCTCCATGGCATTTGTAATATGAAAAGGAAAATTAATAATGATAGCTTATTGAATTATCTACATTTGCTACCAAGTTCCATGCAAACCAGCAGCACTATGGAGTGTTTCAGTTCTGGGCCTAAGTCGCCCACAGACAAATCCCTGGCAGCTAAGACTGCCTCAGGCCTTGCTCTATAATAATGTATTACTAGCAATCAGCTGCACTTTATGCTAACCTACACAAAGAAGCAAGGGCATTTCTGAGTCTCGCCACAGTCCTAGAACACCTCACAAATTGCTGGTCCAGAGAAACAAAGTAGGCCACACCATACTGCCCACAGTCACAGTACCTTTCCCTTAAAAATGTACACAAAGACAAAATAACAGCACACAGACAAACACAACTCAAGGGCATCTTGAGTCTTTGTTTAAAGAAACACTGAGACCCTGCTGGAAATGAAGGCAATAAAACACATTATGTTAGGATTTAGCCCCACGGTAGAGGTGCCAGCGCAGGAATTGGTCCTGACACCCAAGTTACCTCTCCAGTAAGAGGTCTTCAGAAGTCAGATCCTTCAGGATTCTCAGTTTTGAGAAGGATTTTCCTGAGTGCGCAGGGACGGGGCCCTCCTTTCATACACTAGATGGCCCATGCCTTACCTCCTGCAACACAGGGTCTCAGCAGCTGTATTTCCAGGAAAGAGGGCAGCTAGAATTGACAGCAAGGAAGTATGAATGGATTCCCAGCAGTTGCAAAAACACTTGATATTAACAGTCTGTGGCACATCCAAAGCCCACGGGAATGGAGAAATGGAAGAAACAGGTCACGTTGCCCACAAGTGAGCTCACACACAAGACAGGACTTTAAGTATCATTAAAAACAGATGAATTCTCAGGAAGGACTGATGCTAATAAGACTCCACCTGCAGCCTTATTAAGAAATCCATATGAAATCCATTCTGGCCTAGCAATGAAGAAACACTAAATGCATTGTGGTCAAACTTTTTTTTTTTCTTTTTTATTTAAAATATCATTATAACCAATTGACATACTAGATAACAATGTATACATTCCAGTGGTGCACATGTAATGACCTATGGCATGAATGAGTAAAAAAACCACAATGTTCTCAGTAATGCCCCACCAACAGCTTATTTGGAGGGAATAAAGGAAAAGCAGGAAAAGGTATCAAATGTGGGGAAGTAAAAAAACCTACAGTTTTCCCCGGTATTTTTAATGGTGTATCTTCCCCTTCATATTTCTTGGGACAAAATAAAATTAAGAATATACTTCAAAAGGGGCAGAAGGAATGATCACAATAATTAGGGGGTTTTTCTCAACTTTAGTAATAAAAGTTAAAGAACTCTCAAAAATAGACTAGATATTGGGCCTACAAAAGTAATTCATCTGTATGCAAAGCTTACCAAGAATTATTCCTTTTGTAAAATGTAAAGGATGAGCTGACATTACTAGTAAGCTATTTTTACCTACAAAACCAGACTACAATAATAAAATCACCGATTTACAGCTAACACAATATTCTAGATGTACATTA
Organism: Haliaeetus leucocephalus; assembly: GCF_000737465.1. Taxonomy (NCBI): domain Eukaryota; kingdom Metazoa; phylum Chordata; class Aves; order Accipitriformes; family Accipitridae; genus Haliaeetus; species Haliaeetus leucocephalus. The sequence goes on from NW_010972604.1 coordinate 1,057,727, forward strand.
TTGTACACAAGCTATATATTACACATGAACATCTTACGTGAAATATATAAGAAACATACTTACTGATATTGTCTCAACATTGGCCAATAGGTTTTTCTAAAGGAAGTGTATTTTTCTATTCACATTCAGTGTAGTTCCAATAGCAAGGGTTAGCTTTGCTTACTTAAGAAACGTAGAAAGTTTGTGTGAGGTAGTTCAAGAAAACCTAGCTTAAATTTTTAACTGCAGAAGTAGAAACATAATGTGATCTGATTCATAACATGGTTCTGTAATGCAGAGATAGCTGAAGAAGAGAAGGGAGTGAAAGAGATCACTTAAAATACCACTTTTATCCAGTGTCCTTAACTAAGATTAAATTAAATGATTTGAACATTTGGGTAGGCAGTAGAGTGTCATCACATTTCTTCATTAAAACCCTTTTTCTAATCCTACTGAAAAATGCAGACAGCTCTCCTTCAACTCCAGTCCTCAAACTAAATATGTAGGAACCAAAACATTGATAGGAACATAAAATATAACAGCAGGGACAAACTGCTGTCAACAGCAAATAAAAACATATCTAGAAACAGTAATTCACTTCCTTTAGCTACTTGAAACAGTGAGACCAAGTGTAAGATGAACCATCTTCTCCCCTTTACCCCATGATCTTAAGTGAGAAACATTTAATAATGTCACACGCTTTGGATCATTGGCTGGGTAGGAACTATCCTCCGGTACCAGCTTTTTGATCGTTTTTCTTTATGCAATGTTGAGATGAATGCCATATACGTTAATGCAGGGCATTATACTCATGCAAATGCCTGTCAAGGTGCTTAATTTTTGCTCTCTAACGAAATAGCCTTTGTTCAGAGAAGCAATCTTCCATAAAACAAACCCGCATCAGTAACACTCCACTTGCTTGGACCCGGAGGCAGCAGAGGGTGCTATTGCCACAGCCGCCTCAAATCCAGCTCACCCTATCCTCCCCTAAATTCACACCCCTGTGCTGGTGGGGCAGGCTCACCAATTTATGCTGATGTATCTTTGTATCTAGCTGGAATTCGTATCTGGAAAGATACTACTGCATATAGCATAGCAAAGTTCTTCAGAACTAAAAACCCAAGCCACACAGCACCTACATAGGGAAAAGTGCCATGTCTGGTCAGCTTAGCAGAATGAACACAATAGAGGTGACCTGGTCAGTCAGGCCAGTCTAAGTTGTCCAGTGGATGGGTATTGCTCTGGCAGTCCAGCTTCTCACACACACACCAACACACAAACCCCTCAATTCTGACCCCATTGTCTTGCATCAACAAAAGACTTCATAGAGCAGAGATGCAGCACACAGTAACAGTACTAATTTCCCTCCCCCAATTCTATTCCAAAGTCTTGAAGAACCTACTTCTACAAAAGAAGAGGAACTATTCTATCCTTGATGCCTGCCACATCTCTGACCACAGAAGGTAGAAATTAATCTCGTTATTATTGCCCAACTTTTAACCTCACCTGACATAAGAAATCAGACAGCTCCCTGTAATTCAATCCCTACCAACTCTGAATGGATTGGAATGGCCTTAGAATAGGAAAGTTGCATGCACTTTAGTGAAGCCTGTTGTCATGAGAAGATTTTGGAATCACAGACGAAAATAAAGCTTAATAATACTTTTAAGGATAAAATTATACAGTGTATTAGATAGCATATGATCTAACTACACAACAATAGACAAAGACAGCTGAAGTCTAGCTACCCATTTGTTTGCTTCTCTATGGCAGTATACAACTATCTCTGAAATATTTTTATATTTCAACAAATAAAAAGGGAAGTTAAGACTAGGATGTTGTTGTGATAATTTGGTTACTGAATCTGATTTTCTTGTCTTTGGAATTTGCCATCACTTTAATTTGCCTAAAATGCAAGCAACCAGGGGGCGGGGCGGGGGGGCAGCACTACTGCTATGAAGATGGTGCCAAATGTGAACTCTAGGTTACCACAGGCAAAACTCTGACCTTAATGAAATAATGCCTTTAAACATAGCTCACTCACACTGCAATGGGTGGCAGTGGACAGTCCTGCCCATTCACTAACCCTACCTTAAAAGAAGAAAAGCTCAATTCTCCTTAGAGCTATGAACTCAGCGAAGTTACTGTTGAGAGCACACTGTGGTAAAAGCCTAGTAACTGTTTCACTCGATATTCATTTTAAAAGCAATTTTTCTTTAGGACACTGGAAAGTGATAGCAAAAATGATTTCAAAGTTTCAAAATATTTCAATCACCACTGTAATCTAGAGGGGTCCAAAATAAATTTAAATAGGAATTATATTTACCAAATTCTGTTCTTAACAGCACTTACAGGCATCAGAAGTTGATTTTGTCAGTTTTAACTTCATTACACTCAGTTGACCAGACTATCATTTGACCCTATATAACAATGGAGTACTGTTGTATGACCAAAAATTTTGGCTTAATTCACAGCTTAAACTTTGATAAAAAATTACAAAATAGACTGTTCTGTTGGTCTCTGTTCAACTTGAGCAGATTTTCTATGTTCCGGTGCTAGATGAATCCAAACATGCCCTGCCTATTCTGAGGTAATATACAATTTGGCAGGATCCTGTAAAAAGAATTGCCTTAACAAATGTGGTTTAGAAAGGCAATATTGAAATATTACAAGTGAGGAAAGCAAAATTATATGCACATAACACTTACCAGCAGTCTAGCCAGGCCAGGAAAACAACTGCAGTTATCAATTTAGTCATCTTTGAGACATTACCATTCCTTGTAACCCTGTATGTTTTTTAAAAAGACATGTTAGATATTGAAAGCATTACTATCATTTCTATTTTCCTGAAACTTATTACAAAGACAAATTTTCCTCTTTTAATCAGAACTTCAAAAAGATACCTATTTAACCCAACAAGCAGAAGGAACCACACTGAAGAGTATCAGTCATTCCTGGATGACCTCTGTAGCCAGTTATATTATTTGCTTATGCTCTGTGCCTGGCAAGACTTCTGCATTTTCAAAGGCTCATTTTTGTGAGCATTACTAATTTAAATTCCTCTTCACATTCTAATTCACTACACAAAATATGCATCTACACAAGGCAATCAATTATACAGCCTAGCTTCACTAAAAATCTGCATTTTCCAAAGGAATAAATTGTGAATGATTGTTTAACTCATACATAAACTTAAGTCAGTTATACATAAATCATTCTGTAAATATAAAATGTAAACAGTTAAAATACTTCTGTGAGGAGCAGCACCATTTTACATGACTATTTAGTAACTGTTCTATATATTTCAATATATCTTTTGTTTAAAAAGCGTATTGAAACCTGGAGCTTCAGTGTTGAAAACTACTGAATATTTATGACTTAAAATGAAGCATTATTAAGATTTCTGCTACACTGGTCTCATGGTGAAATGAAAGAGATAAATATTAATTTATACAGCACTACTTCTCCCTCCTTTGGATGGCATATATTGCTCACTTAATGCATTAGCTACAGAAATCCTGAGGTTCTCCTACCACTTAATGGTTTTTAGCAATCAGTTACTTTTGGTGGAGAAAGAATAGCTGAAGTTTTGCCCCTACTGCATTCACATCATTCCCTCTTCTACCCCAAAATCACTCACCTTAGTAGACAAAACTAGTAAGAAACAAAACTCCCACAAATCACATATTACATGGAAGTATAGCTACAGCATATTCGTTTTCCCCTCTCGGCAGTCTAGACATCCCGGATACACTTCATTTTGTGTGTACAAAAACAGGCTACAAGCTAGAAGTAAACAGTTTATTTGCATTGCAATGTATTATTCATGAAGTATCCTCATGTTTTATGGTGATCACAAGATTTGGCATGCCACAAGTCTGCAGAAAACATCACATTACTTTGTTAGGCTAGATATTTCTGCAGCTTTGAAGATATGCTTTGCTTTCTTAAGTTCATAAAACCATTCAGATGAGGTTACTTTGCAAAGGATTGTATACTGTTTCTCTAAAAAAAAATTCATTAATTGTTGCTTTTGCTGAAGTATTATAGGCAAGTGGCCAAAATAAAAGAGGATTTTGTTCACTGCCAGCACCACAATAGTATGCCCAAAACTACAGCTGGCTGCACTGAATTCTCTCCCCCTCCACCTGGACACAGACATATGACCAAGCATAAAACTTTGAAGGATATCATGAACAAAACATCTGGAATAAATTCTAATTAAAAAAATTGAAAACCTATAAAATCTTAAATAATTCATTATATGGTAATGACCACAACATTAATATGTGCTTTGATATAACAAATCTTACAAATTCAGTAAAAAAAGATCAGCAGCATAATAGTAAAGCAAATATGCAGATTTTAAAACCACAATAAAAATTATGAGGTTTAATATCTTACAGTTAATTACAGCAAAAAAAGTGGCTGCTTTTAACACAACTTACAGTTTAAAATTACAGCACTTTATGATGAATTCTACGATTATTTTTGAAAAAACACTCAAAAATATGACCAAATTTTAAAGGTGCCCTATTAATGACTAAAAGGACCCCCCTCCCACCCCCCAAAAGACCAAGTAGTCATCTACAGCAACCCAGAGGTCCAGCTGAGGTTTCTAGACTGCTGTCTGTATCAGAGGCCAATGTTGGATCTGTTGACATTGAAGACACATCATTGACAGATGACGATGAAGATGGATGTTGAGAGCCATTGATCATTGCTGCACCTGTGCTATGAGAAACAAAACAGCAAATCAGTTGCAGATACAGTTGCACGGTTCAGTACTTGCATTAGTCTGTCTCTTCCTAGTAGTCATTACTTTCCCCTGTTTCGGCAAGTTTGAAGAGATGCGTCTTAATCCATTGTCAAAGTAAATAAAACCCGCAAGTCTTTAATGTGGGGCTTAATGAATGGTATGTCAAGAACCACAGAACTGACATGGCATGACACCTGTCAAATTACAGTAAATGCCAATGGCTGAAGGTTAAAAATCACAAACAGAGATAGTACTGCATAAAGCCAGAGCCAAGATACCCTACAAAATGTTGAGACCCAAAGCTAGAATATATCTATGTATTTTGATAAAGAAAGAAGGGGCGTGGTTTTTTGCCCATCAGATCTCCCCTTCAAGCTGGGAAATAGCTGATGTCCAGCCACATCACATACTTTCAATCTCAGATATGCAATCGTTTTTCAGAGTCTGGACTTCAGTGAACTCTGAGCAGAATCAGCAACGGCTGTCCAACTTTTGCCATCATTTTTCAACAGTGCAAATGGAGTCCTATCAATGGTCAGTTAATGGGCACATTTTGCTCCAAAATTCAGCAACAGTTTCTGAAAGCATTCTACAATTTTCCAACCTAGAAATCCTGTTTCATTACTTAATAGATGTAAGTAGTGGTTGTAACTTTAATTGAAACTGTACCAGCTACACATCTAACCAGATTATGGCAACAGAGTACCAGTACATACCAAGGTGTTTCTTGAGGACTGAAATGAATGAAGCATCAGTTACACGGGGACAGTAATAGAGGAGTTTATCAGATTCATAAAAAAAGAGAGATGTCAACCCCATACATTTCATTCTAATAAGCAATATCTCAAAGAGAATTCAAGATGTTATTGGTCATTTAAGAGCCATATTTTTGAGTTGGGTTACTCTTGGATGTCTTGAACAGCTTTACTCCCTCCTGATCTACAACTCAATGCACTGTGCTTTTATTGTAACCAACCTAAAGGGGCTGGCTGTCCGCGTATAACCCCATTCTTGGTTCTCTCCTCCAAGTCCATGACTTCCTTGTATATCAACTCTGAAAATGCAGAGAAGGTAAGGCAAAAAATGAATTTGCAAACCCAAGACCGGATCGATAATATATCTCCTATTAAAATGTGCATTTAAATTTCATAGTTTTATTACTTTTCAGAATTAGTTTTGAACAACAGGCTATAGGCTACAGAACAACTGGCAAGTGATATAAAAACATAAAATTCTTTCCTGTTGGACCTACAATGGCCTGGCACTCTCGAGAACACACTGACATTGCTCTAAGACTCTTGTCCAGGCTGCCTGGGGACCTGAGGTTAAACTGAGTCTTAACGACCACTCATTTTTTATCAATGGCTTCTTTGGTACAGATAAAACTCAATCAGCAGTCTTCAAAGGAACAGGTAGGAACAAGCCCGAACAGCATTGCCATCACCCCAACACACATTTTGCCACTAAATTTCCTCAGCAACAACATATAAAGGTCCAGATCACCGTGAAATGGAATACAATATTGGCATATAAGTAGCCACTCCAAATGAAAGCAGCAAATTAATCTTCCAGTTAAAGAAGTTCCTCATCCTTTAACAGGTCAGAAGTGCTTGTAACATGAATCAATCATACACCCTGCGTACTGGCCAGAAGGCTTCTAGGCTAATGGCAGCTTATTACCCAGAAAAGATTTCAGCTGTGAATCTACAGAAGTAACAATAGAAGAAAAGGACTAAACATGTTAAATGCAACTCATAAGAGCTGACTGTCAGAATACTACTTATCTGTCACTGGCAAACTAATGCAACGTACAAACACTTTGGAAGAAAAAACACATTTAAAAATTATAATTTCAAGGAATGTGGGAGTCTCAAAAGTAAACTCCATATTGTTTGAAATATCCTCAAGCACACCTGCTTCAAAAGGGAAGTAACTTTGCTTGGAAGGAGGATGGTAAGAGAATTTCCACAATTCTCCCTATCTCTGCCTTCACAATTAAAACTCAGTTTCTAATAGAAAGCAACTTAAAAGCGTAGCAGTACTAGATTTTACAGACTTGTGTCCATTACCAGCCAACACAATGAACTGTCAATAATGATTCATGAAACATTTTCTGTGCTTTTTTCCCCTCGGGGGATAAAAAGTTTATACAGGTCTAATATCCCTTCCTAGACCTTTTCAGTACAAAGTATTAGATTGCTCAATGCACTCAATTCTTGCTTAAATGCAACATTTATAGCCTGCAGAGCAATCCGGATCTGCATTTTTTCTAGCACTAGAACCTCTGCAATAATACCACCCCTTTTAGAAGCAATTTCAAAACAAAGCACAAGCTTTACAAGTAACAAAGATATCCCCCTTATACTTTATCATTTTGCACCTCATATATGACCAGGAAATGTAGATACTAAACCAGTACTGAACACTAAAGATTATGCTCTTGGAGGTACAAGTCTTATGTCATGCTACAGTCTGTTCCATACCTCAACCCCAGCTACTTTCTCAGGATGCCACAGCTGATAACCATCAGCATCTCCCACACCAGCTGTAACCTCACTATCTCACCCATTACTAACACTCCCTATGGCTTCTTCTTTTAAATCCTCTGCTTGATTTAGAAGACTACAGTTATAGCTAATACCCTCTTCACTTGAAGACTAGTGCTTCTGCTTCAGACTTACATTGCTCAAACTCCTCCATCTTTATCAACTGTAGCAGTTTGTCCAGAAGAGATACCCTCCCTAAAAATGCTGCCTTACGGTTTGCAAAAGGTGACCGAAATGAACAGGTCTTAATCAGCATCTTCGCAGGAAAATTTTTAGTGTCCCAACACTAAAGATGTTGTGAAGCAATGATTTATTTCCTTGCTATTCCAAGCAGTTTAAGTAAATACTATTAGGTTGCTCAGAAGAACCTTAATAACAGTAATCATTGGGGCCCAGCCTACTCCTAAAAGCCTTATTATACTTAAAATGCCCTTCTTACCTTTCCATTCTTCTATTGTGTGCTCCCTCTCATCTAACTGCTTATCTGGTATCTTTGGTGGAGGCTGAAAAACAAAACTAACTCATGATAAAGCAATCAAAGGGGATACAAAACCAGAATAAATGAAAAATGAAAGTAAGCTTTCAATATGAACCTGATTTAACTAGATTGTATTTACAAGGTCACATATTCTCTCATACTTGGACTTGGCCTACTTTCTAGATGCTGCTACGTGTTTTCAAGTTCTTCTGATTAACAGATTTGCTTACATTACTGTAATAATTAAAATAGAAACTGAACAGTCTGGTAAAAGAGCTCCTAAGTGCAGCAGTCTCCTCCCCAAGCAGCCCTTTTTATCTACTTACTGTTACTTACTAAGTTTTCCCTCTAGCTATTACAGATCAGCAGAATTCTAATTGCACCATTTACATCAAGCATCTTTTTCTATTCTTAGTCGGCCATCACCAACCACCTTTCTTTTAAAAAACTGACACTTCTCATAAGCTGAAACTGTCCCAAAATTAATTTTTTAAGAAAACTTTTCCATTAATCCCTATGTTCATTATTGTTAATAATTGAAAGTTCAAGGTCTTGGACTCAAGATTTTGGTGAAACACTTATTTTCTAGTTTAAGAGTACTATCAATTGCTACAACTAATGAAAATATTTCTCTTGCCCAGAAGTAAATACCTCAGAATCCTATCAAGGGCAATGAAACCACACTGAAACAACTGAAGCTCAATAAATTAGAACCCCATAGAAAAGATTTCAGATACACTACTATATGTCCAGGAGATTATATGCAATTATATATGTACACACACATACACAGACATATAGGACTTCAGTTTGTGCCCCCTCCTAATACCGTTTCTAATAAACATGTCTATCAAAGTCAATAAAAATGATTACGGCTCAGTTAAGCTTCTAGTGAAATATGTAGATCATGCAATAATCCTCTTTCAGCAGTTATATCAAGCATCACAACACATTTGCTTTAGTACAGTACCTTCCTAATCAGAGACCTAAACCAAGAACTTACAGCTTCTGCTTCTGACGGATCATACCAAACATTGATGTATGGGTGCTGCAAGGCTTCATCCACAGAGATTCTTTTAGAAGCATCTATAACCAGCATTTTTGATAACAAATCCCTTGCTTGACTGGCTGCAAAAGTGAAATTTTCTATTTAGAGTAGTTCCATATATAGGGCACATAATACGGTATTTCAAAGCTCATAAGGAGAGAAGAGCTGGAGTAAACAAATTCCAGTTTAATATCTGTGCAATCCTCACATAATTTGGGGTTTAGGAAAGTGGTCCATTGGGGGGGGAGGGGTTGGAATTGAAGAGAGTTAACACAGGTGGGAAAGGGATTGGACATGTTTCACTATACATTTTCAGCACACAGCGCCCCTTGGTGTGACATCCTGATGTGAAATATAACTCAGTTGGCAGTACAGCCTTGTCTGGAATAGCAGTGGGCAAACACCTACTACCCCCCTCTTACAGTTTAGGGGGGAAAAACTGTCACAAACTGTTAGCCACAGAAAATATGATACGTCTGTGACTTCACTGAGTAGGTGACACTTGGAACCAGTAAGTTATTCAGTAACTACAGGATATATATGTTTTATGAATATAAAACCTTTATTTTCACCCCTAGAGAAAGAAGATCTGCTCTGTCCACACAACTTCTGTTCCACTGTCCCCACACTCTTCTCTAAATCATGTTGGCATCTGTGATTGAGAGGTATATATATATATTTACTTTTCTTTATAAAGGTATCCCCAGAATAGGAGGAGTTTCAGAGAAGTGAGAAAGTGGAGGTAAGCACACACCAGCACGTTCACCCGCTCCCATGATAGAAATACTGTAATACTTAAATCCTTAGTGGGATGATTTTATAGTGAAAAAAACCAAGATACATTTCTGTTCAATATATCACAGTTTTAAAACTTTTAAAGTATACAGCACACAGAAGATAGACCTTACCTTTAAGCTTATTGTGTTCAGAGTCAGCTGGGAAAAGGACATCTGGAAAGAGTTTTTCAAAACTATATCCAGCATATTTAGGTCTGTTCTCCACATACGTTCGGACTGTAGGCTGTAATTTCTTCATAAATTCAGGGCATGGTGTTCCTAGCTGCTCTATAACTTTATTCCATTGATCAATATCTAAGGTTATGTAGCTAAGAAAAACACTGTGGCTAATTTTCAGCTAGAAAGTTATGTTAAAACCACATGAAATAACCCACAGAGAAAACACAGAAAATTATAATAAAATATCAAGTTCATCATTAATTTGGACTACCTTCTTAGAGAAAACAGTGACACAAAGCAAGACTTTGATGATAGCATAGTCAAGGCAACACGTATTTTACTCAAAATCATAATTAATTAGCAAAAGATATAATTCTGAGAAACAAGAGAAAGACTCACAAAATGTATTAAATGAATTTAAATAAAGGCGTTGTTTGGGTTCTGGAGAAGAACTCACTTCCTGATCTGAACACGTATTCACAGTAGTCAAGCTACTACACATCACCAAGGCACTTGTGAGGATTACCCTGTGTAGGTGCTTTGTCCTTCGTTCTCATCTTGATACCTCAGCCCAGTCCCAGACTGTCCCAAGTTAGTGATCTCTCACTAACGACTTGCAACACTGAGCACCAGTGGGCACACACAGGATGAAATCTTAGCCCACACAGGTCAATGACAACTTTGTCAGAGACTTGAATGCAGAAGTTAAAGAGTTTCAAGGACACTTGAGGAACTTAAGGTTTACATAAGGCAAGGGGAGATTGACCAATTCACAGCAGAATAATTTAGTACATGTTACTGAATTAAAAAAAAGCAACGTTTGGCTCAGGAATTCCTAGTTGAAGATGGTTAGATACTAGGAGAGAGCTCAGATAAAAAATTTTATATATGCTTATCTCATTCATGTATCCTCCCCAACTTTTTTTTTTTCGGCTACCACCAAAGACTGGATACTGGGCTACCTAAACCTTCACTCGGATGTAGCAGGCCCCCTCTTATGTTCTTACAACTTAACAGCAGACCTTTATATAAGGATTTGCAAGCTCTACAGTGCTTTAGTAGAGGCCTTGGAAAAAAAAAGTATTTACACAGTATGGCACTGAGCCTAAATTGAAAAGCCATACTATCAAACCAGATGTATAAAGCTAAGCATGGTGCAGCTCATGCAATGACAGAGCTGTGTGAAAGTAAGGATGCCCTGGATCTCCTCACTGTGCCTCAAAATCTTCACCCAATCTGCACCCCTAAATGGTACTATATCAATTATTAAACAGTTAACCTGCAGCAAAAGCAGGAAAGATTTCTGATGGCATCTAAAAAAACAGAGTGTAACTACTAGTAAAACAAATAAGATGCCAAGCTCCGATTCGATCCACTAATTTCAGCAGTGATCCAGAGGTTTCAGTTCTATTTGCATGGAGCAGACCCTTTGTCTAAAGTATTGCTCACAGGACAATCCATACAGATACCACCAAGCCATTCACGGAATAGAAAGACAGAAGTGCCAGATGTTTCTGAAAGCTGTTTGCAGGATCATTTCTGCATACAAAAATATAAAACTCCAGAGTGTAACTAATGAAGCCGGTTAGGAATTTTTTGTAAACATTTCCTACAAAATGTAAAGACTAATAACTGCTAACATGCTCAGGTACTAAAAAAAGATTAGTAAGTTATTACATAAAAATGATCTCCAAAGCAAAAATCAATGCATGTGAACCAGTAAAACACCATCTAAACAAAACAAAACATCTATCTTAAATGTGACAACATCCAAAAGCAATGGATAGACACTATATTAAATTGGAAACAGAAAAAAAGAGGAAAAAAAGGAAAAAGGAAAAAGAAGCCTGTTTGCCCAAGTGGTATTTTGTTCATCTTGCTTAGTATTAATCTCTAAAGACAGTCATACACATTAATGCTGTGTTGTGGTTTTGCTTTAAATGGTATAACTGTAGACATTTTTGCAGCTTCCTGGAACCAAAATAACAAACTTACAAATTGTATTTTGAAAAGGTAGTTTAAAACCAGTAGTTTAAAGATTAGAACCACCTTAATCTGGAACTATATTGCTGCAGTATCTTTTGACCTTTTACAACTACATCCTAGGCCAAAGGTAAGGATACGATCTGTACCAGGAAATAAAACACCACCTTTGATCATTTCTCCCATGATGCACCCAACTGACCAAATGTCAACTGAAAACAAAATGCAATGATATTAACATAAAAGATAGTTATTAAAATAAAGGTAAATAAAAATATCTAGACACACACACACATGAAGTGATTATAAAAAGCGTGTGTAATGAAAATGAGTGAAGGTGAATGTATGCTAACTACAGGACCAGCAGAGACTATGTCCTACTGCTAGGTGCAGCCTGAATATAAATGAAGTTCTTAATTTTTTTTATCACAAGAAAAATCCATGTTCATTTAATAAAAAAAAAAACAAACTTGTACAATATGCATTTGCATGACACAACATCAATAAAAAGGTTAATCACTTCCTAACTAATTCAACCTGCTGCAGCAGCACAAGGATACAGTCCCTTCCTGGAAAGAGGATTTTGTGGCAAACCATTTCGCCCATAATGCACCCCACAGACCATAAATCCACTATGTTTGTAGCACAAAAAGAAGGAAAAGCAAAGCAAACGGTCATTTAAAATTAAAAGAAGCATAACATGACTGCATCCTATAAACTGCAGAGACAGCACAGGAAGAAGAGCAAGTCTTTACATTAATCAATGAAAACACTTTAAAATACACTGTATATAAGGATTAGCTTTTAACTGTCTCAAATACAAGGCAGAAAAACATCCTTTTGTTTAACAAAGGGCTAGAGCAAGAGCTAGAGCAGAGAGACACACACGAATCAAGCAGAGTAAAGCCCTTCTGCAAGCTCCGAGGCTTGTGAAGCTACCTCTGGCAATAGACTAGATCGGAGCACCAAAGATCACTTTATTTCTTGAAAGTAATTCCACTGTAGTTGTAGGAATAATTTTAAAAGTAGCAAAATAAACTGACCTTTAAAAATATTGTGTATCTGAACAGTTTGTACTTTTAGGAGGAGAATTAATTGGTTATTACATAGGAATTAAAATGTGCCATCAAGTATTTCCTATAAATCAGATTACCATGCATCTCTCTCTCTTTAAATAAAAAGCAAACACAATCAGTAGAAGATCACTTAGAATTTTAGAGGATCAATTAATGACAATATCAATATGCTCCTAAAAGATTTTCAGTTAAAAGTATTTATTTAAAAATATTTCTTCAGTTATGCTGAAATAACATCTCACACAAAAGAAAAACTCAAAAGCAAATTGTTTTGGTATGAAATACACATTTTCTACATAGCCTTAAAATAAATTGCTCAGAAGACATACTCAAAGATGCACAAGTTTACTTTTTGTACAGGTATGCCAATTTCTTTAATGGTTGCTTACAGAGATACTGTTAACTCTGTATGCAAAAGTTTTCTTGAAGTCATAATAATGAAACTGTATTATTATGAATACTTTTACGTCAAACATGACACTGGAATTTCAATTAAGCAGATAAGAAGTGGATTTAAATGAGAACAATTGTATACTAAAAATCATATGTAAAGGTTCTGAAGGAGCTCAACAATGTCAAGCAAACAATATTGCTGCTTACTGAAAACATTCCTTCCCCCTTATCTACAAGTTCCTCTAAAATAGTATCTAAATCATATGATAGGAGATCACAGTTGTACATATTAATAGGTCAAAATTAAGGGCCTGGTTCATTTAAAAAATTATTGTCAACATTTTATGATTAGTGGTGTTTTTTCTTTAAAAACTCTTTTTAAATACTTAAGAAAAGTATATATTCTTTGGCTTAAAGACCCAAAGATTTGAAGCCAAGTTTTGCATTTGACATTTAAAATATAATTCTGAATGCTGACTTTTTCACCTGCAAAACAATCTGCTGCCATCGCAAACTAAAATATACACAAATCTGTTGTAATTAGTTTGTGTCCAACATGATAAAAACGACACCTATAATTGCATGGAGAAGTCTGGGAATAGAAATAACACAAGTCAATGACTTACCTTCATGCCTCAGATGACAAATTACATCAGAGGCGAAGAAAAACATTGGAAACCATTCTCCTGGTCACCCTACAAAACCAAACTTGTGACATTTGGGGGTGTTTTGGTTTGCTGCTTTCATTAATCAAACAAAACCTGTATTTTACAGGTCTCTAACTTTTTTATGAAGCTAGACTAACTTGTACACTGAGGACTGCTCCTGTGAATACTTCTATAGAAGACTGAGTAAAATCTCATACAGATTTGAAAAAATCTTTTTAAAAATCTACTGCTTGTCATACAGAATGTATTTTATTCTCAAAAACCCCGTTTGGAGTGAACTTACTATTTTCTATAATTCTAAGAGAAAAAATACCAAGTGAAAATGAAGTTCAAACCCACTGTACATACTAGGAAAGTTAAAAGTAGTTTTTTCAGATGGTCTGGGGCTTTCCTTGCTTTTCAGTGCTTCCTTCCTGATAATCATGCACCTAACTGCACATAAATCTCAATATGTTAAGCTATGTGTGCACAAACAGTTTTGGTGTCCTTCAGTTCTGAGTTTGCAACACCTGGTTTCTTAATGTAGTATACCCAAACGTGCTTCATCTCCTTCCGTATTAAAACCTATGTAATAGTTAACTCTATAATCAGTTTGTCTGGGATCTTTGCTAGTTTAAAACAAAGATTTCATATGTGCGTAGTATAGCACCAAAAGAATACTACTCTGCAGTACATATCTCAGTCATCAAAACATATATTGCAATCCTCCCACATTAAGTTCAGCAGGGCACTGAAATGACATAAAGCTGCCAGATAACTCTGTTCAATTAAAATAAATGTTGATGTTAACCATTAGTTAGCTGCCAATTTTCAATATTTAACTCAAAACTAAGTAAGGTAACTTTTAATTTAACTATGTGTTTAAAAGTTGAAAATAGGCATCAATGCTAACAGGTGAGGATCCTAGACAGCCCATGGTTCTTACTGCAAACACATCCTTGATACCTGCCTCCCTGTCAGGGGAGCTCCACAATGAGGAACTCATCAGGCAGTGATTGAGAAGAGTAACAGTTTACGTAAATAGCTTTTTAATGACAACAGTACATATGGAAATGCAAATTGTCTTCTGACTCAGCCCACAGATTTACTTTTACATTCTCCAAAAGTGTCATTCTCAATTCAACGACTATATATTTGACTTTGGGAAGATGTGATAGTTTTTCATATGAAAATAATTTTTTATTCATATTCTGCCGCACAACACAATTCATGCTTGCTTAAGGAACTGGATTGTCACTAGCACGACAGGGTGCTCTAGAACACAATCTATTTAACTCCAGTAATAACCTAAGCAACGTTTTCGTGGAAAGAATGTTTCACACTTCTGCAATTCAAAATTACTTAGTATTTAAGAGAAAAATGTAAACTAGGCAAGCAAAGTCAGAAAACTTGTGATTTCCATTGTATCAATTCCTTCTGTGAAGCAGCTGCACAACTAAGACTACAGCTTTAGGTTCCTTTATCTAGTGTCTCTTAACTGGCCAATGTAAAGTCTTGGGGAAAAAAAGAGAATGACAAACTTAAATATAAGCTTTCTACAAAACTTTAGCAATTAAAAAAAAAAACTTTAACCTTGCTCCACTCAATCTCTGAATTCTACATTATGGGAAAAATAGCCAACCATGGAGGCCTTTTGAAGGAACGTACATCCTCTCATGTACAGTAATGATCCAAACAGAAATAAAAACCACAGCCTTGCAAAAAAGATCTATTCTCATTCCTTTGAGCTGGCTTCTTTCATTGTCAACACCGATAGAAGCTATTCTTCCCGGGTTTTATAAGCGACAACAAAATCAACTCTCTTGACTTCCTACCTTCACGCAACCTGAAGTCACTTGCTGTAATGGTATGCAGTTGCCAGGCAAGTTTGCAGACTATATTAAGAACCCTGAAAAGCAGAGCAAGCCCCAGTTGTGTCAGTAATCTGAGAAGCCATGCCTCACGTCACCAGGAGACAGCTACCAAAGCCTCAAGAATCACAGCATCTCATGGGCCTTACTGGAGGACTAATCAATAGAGGGTTTAAAATATCTTCAGCGAACGGTGACCTCTGTGCATTGTGCCTGCCTGAAGTGGAAACACCAAGTGAGCTGAACTGACCACTGCGACAGTGGATCAATGAAATGGCAGCAGAACTGGGGCCTCTACAACAGAATTTCAGGAATGACATGTTACTGTGCTTTCCTAAAGGATACTAGCTGTTTCATTCAGAAGACACAATGTACTTCATTGTGTTTCCTACCAATGCTGTATCCTTTCCTTACCTTCTTGTAGAAGATACTGAGGGAATGGCCACAGAGCAAATATAAAAAGGAGGGAAATGTATGCAAGCAGAGGGACAAAGTAAACAAATTTCCTTAGAATTCGTCGTGAACCTCAAAGAATCTGTGACGCTTCCCGACAGTAGTCTCTGCATTCTTGTCTCAAGTATATTGCTGAATTTTTCTTCAGCAACATTAATTATTAAGAACTTAGCGTGACAGGTTTAAAGTAGGCTGGTTTTAATAAAAAGTAATGCCATGGTAGGTAGTTCTAGCTTGTTTGCTCCTCAGCAGCCTTTAAGTTCCCTACAACCCGAAAGGCTATATTGAATAGTTATTTAAATATTAAATTTAGGACACACATTTACTGATGAATTACAATTTACATCCTCATCAGGAATAAAGTCAGGTGAAGGTATATCAAGGTACATACCACATATTAAGAAAATTATTTCCAGTTCTTCTGGAATAAAACTTAATCTACCAAGCAAGTTATTTAAATTTTTAAACAAACAAGGCCCTCAATTTCTTCTCCTATTAAATGCAAACATTTCTAATGGGTTGAGTTGAACAAACAAATTGGCGTATCCAGAATCTACATTTTGGTCACAAGGCTAATTTATAAATTTTTTACAGCTTGAAAAAAAAAAAACATTAACATGTAAAATGTGGTGTGCCAAACAAAAAAATAAAGCTATGCCAAAGAAAGACTATATTTGCTGACCGTTTTCTTTGTATCCCATCCCTAGGATGACCTCTGGTGCTCTGTAGTAACGAGTCACTACATAAGGCGTCATCATAAAACTAGTTCCTGCAGTTCTGGCCAGTCCAAAGTCAAGAATCTTCAAAGTGCAGTCTGACTTTACTACTATATTACTGGGCTTTAAATCCTTTAAAAAGAAACATCATATATGACTGCTAAGACAAGCACAAAGTACTCTGTGGTTCACATTTTTAAAAGAGAATACTGCCAACATTAAACCCCACATATACAACTAAGTTATGGCTATAACTGCAGTTTCTTTTCCCCTTGCATTAATTCATGTGCATTCAGCAGACTACAGAATTAATTCCCTTATTGTGCTCATAGATTTACATAGCAATTAAAGAAGGAAAACACAACCAGTGTTACAAGATATGACAGCAATATCTGAAATAAATTGAGGTTAGTAAGAAATGTTAGCTCTGAGGAAAGGTCTAGAAACTGCTCGCTGGAACAATGATTATTACTATGATGCAGAACACAAGTAACATGACAATTGCTGAAATAATTTGATGCAATAATCACCTTGATAAAAGAATTATTAAAATTATAACATGAATGTAAAAAGTAAAAGGTTTCTTTGCTAGTTGAGGGTGCATTACCTCTTTTGAACCAATGCAGATGTTTCCCTGAACAGGAAGGAAAGAAATCCCCATGCTCACACAGATTTAGTTTCCCATTTAGGATTTGGGTTTATATGGATTTTGGCGACCAAACCCAAGAGGGCACCACTGAAAAACTGCCAGAAATTAACATAATCATTAAATTGGAGTGGAAAATGCTCTGATACAGCTTCAGATCATCTTAGAAATATGGCAACTCTATTCTCTTCACTCGAACCCTAAAACCACATTGGCAGTACTGGCTTTACAACATCTATACAGACACTACACAGGCATACTTGGTCATTATCTCAGGAGGATCTTACACACATCTGAATGTCACAGAGCAAATATTACAAACAGAGTAACTTCAGTATAACTTTGCCATCATAAAATGATTCATAGCACACAGGCTGACATAGATAAGGCTTGGATCCTTTCTGCCTACAATCTACTAAGATGAGAGAAAAACCTGATATGTGGCAGAAGACTCCAGCACTGGAGCTGCAAGCATTTGATAAGTAGCCCTATCTTTCACTGTTTCATAAAGACTTAAAAGTGGCTATCTGCAAGATGTATGTAGTTTTCATTAGTACTTGTATGGCTTTCAGCAAACTCTTCAGAAAGCTAAGCTGCCTTAAAGACAGAGAGGAAACCACAAAAACCAGTTCAAGAACAACAGAATTTTAATGGGTAATTAAAAGTCTTCATACTTATATATTCACACATGCACTTCCAAATCACACACACAAAGACTATGCAGACAACTTTGGCTTAGAAGATTCTCAAATGCCACGAATGAATTCAAGTATTATAAGGCATTCCAGCTATTTAATATGCACGTTTCAGATTCTGCTACAATCCTTTTCATTATCAGCTTTATTTTTGCTCACTTCTATTATTTGGAGGATGTTCATTGCAGAATCCCAGGTGCATGCTGATAGTATTAACTATACTCATCCTCCACATAGCTGCAGGATTAACACTGAAAATGTTAAGAGATCCTCCCTTTGCAAGAGAAAAATCACTACAAGGACAAAAAGCAAAAGCTTACAAAGTACTGTCCATCCTTAATTTCTGAACGTCATGTAGTTGTCATGAAGCCTAGGAACGTGTTGTGATTTGGAATACAGAACTGTCCTTCAAAATGATGGAGGCAAGAGTTGACTTACACTGCATCGAAATTTATGCAGAACCAATACCTGTTATGTATTAAATAAACATAAAGAACTCAAAAGCTCCTATAAGAGTGATCAAGTTAGTTAGGCTCTATGTATTCAGAACCTATAGCAGAAGATATCTCACCTAGCCTTAAAAATGTAAACTGTCAGTGCCTAAAAATCAGAGATTATTCATGGCTGTCTCCCCATTAACCAGACAGGGAGAGAAGGGCATCTCTGGAGGATAATTCATGGCTTCTATGGGCTTTTCCCTTTCTAAAGAAAGATTTGTGTGACAGGCTTCCATAATTAGGCAACTTTGTTAAGTGCTCAAAATCAGGCAGAATACAATGTTTCATAACCTCCATGCAAGACTAATGAGACACTTTGCGTCCTTTAGCAAGTCAGTGAGGCACAACTCTGCAACACTGATCATTCATCCTCCTCAGACAGCAAAATATAAATGAATGTGTGATTGTGAAATATAAATGTATGTGTACTTCTACACTTGCTGGAAACTCCATTTCTGCATAATGCTTTGAGCACAGTAATGTTCATTTGCCAACATCTGTTAGAGCTGGTGTAAAGCTATAGTCAGTTCTTTACCAGGATCAAATCTTTATTCACTGATGTGGCAGCTAAGTATGTACTCTACAGCTTCCAGGTGAAATTGTCTGAAACTCTTTGTGTTTGATCTCTGCCTTGTTCTGTGCCTCTAGTTTGCTATGAAAAACCCACTTATTTCTATGGCAGCTAGTATCCAGTGCTACAGGCACATTGTAATTTCAGTCATTCAGCAAGCTTTGAAAAAGTTATTGAGATGCTGACATTATCGCAGCTGTGTTAGAAGCTGAAGAACTCGGTTAAAAACCATGTAAAACTACCAACACCAAAAAAAGCTTAAAGCTCTAGAGGACACTAAAGTAGTACACTAGATTCATAGTGTGAATGCTTCACAGGCAGCCACAGTCATGCAGACTATATTTAAGGAGTAACTAATTTCAACAAAATAATTAGCTTTAGACATTAAGGACAGTGGTGCTGAAAGCCCAGAGTGGTATCAGCAGTTACTATTGCAGCCACATGGTCTATATGAAATATGTCCCTTTTCAAGCATGCCATCCTTGTCTTCTGAGATTTTGTTTAACTTGTTCCACAGAGAAACAGAATTTTGATACTTTACACCTTGAGGTATAAAGGCGTAACGCATGCAGCAGGTACGTAATGCAAATGTTTTGCCTGAACACACTTAATCTTCTAACAAGGTCTGAGAAGCTGTCAGCTGGAAATCTACCATGAAGACATGCAAGTGAAATGCATCTGCCCATGTCCTTCAAAAGCATTCATGCATACATATGTTACTATTTACATAGCAATTGTATCTATAGTCTCTTTGGAATAGGTTATCCCTGTACTTAATATTACTGCGCAATATGAAGCATTTCAAAGACTTCACCATATTTACAGAGGCAGGAATTCTATCCTCAAAGCTGTCTTTACTCCTGCCCAACAACCACCCAACTAGTTACTTTTTTCTATAAATGTACAAATGTTTACATTTATCCATCACTTCTACAGGCTCAATGGTTTGATGCCTGCTTTATAGGAGTACGAACCACCCTTGAAGCAAGTGAAGTTTTAGAAGCTCCCTTCTGCCTGTGCTGACATCCACAGAATGAGATGCTTTTACATTACCTACTCTAGCACATCCATACGATATACAGTTTTCCAAAAATAAAAAAGACCTAGGAAAACCCACAGCATTAAACTTGCATACCTAAGTACTGAAGAGACCGGAAAATGTGAAGCTGTGTACAAAACCATTATTTCAATCCCGCAGGTGCATGCATTAGGACACAAATGGCTGCATAATATCAGTCATATGCAATGTAATACCACAACTGTGGTAAGTGAAGTAACCTAGTTTTGCCTAGCATTCCCAGAATAACGCAAGAAGCCCATCAACCTGTCTCAGTGCCCACATACAGACCAAGAAGCACAGGGTGCAATGTCTGGTTGCAGGCCATGCTTCTGCCTATCTTCCCTGACCCATCTCTTTCAAACACAGCAGTTCAGGGCAAACTGCATGCAAGAAGGAAGCCTTCACCTTCCCTCCCTGAGCTCCTCACTGGAATGATGCAGCTGATGAGTACTAGAACTAGCTGGGCAAAAGGAAGCAGTGTTTGGCCATTCAAACCTATTCTCTAGTCAAACAATTGTCCCAGTTCCCTTGAGGGAAAAAAAAACAGCATACTGAACAGGAGTGTCATATTGCCAGATCCAGCTTGCAGGCCATTCAACACCCCAGTCACAATGAGGTGGATTACTGAACTGGACAAGCATCCTAACATAGCAATTCCTGCCGTAGCACTCAGAATTGCAATTCGTGATTTGTTTTGCTGGGTACATCATCCATGAAGAAGACTATGTAGAAATGACTGAAAGTATCACACATGAAAACTTTGAAACAAACATGAAAACAAATGAAAACTTTTAAAACTCTCTAAAATATTACAATGAAAAATGTAGCACTGTACGAGCTTACAATTTCCCAAAATAGCAGAGATTATATCTGAAAAGTTACAACTAGACAATCTCAAGCAATCTTTACGCTACATACAAATATATATGATATGTTCAACTTGAACAGGCAACCTTAAATTCTGAATTTCTTGACTAGACTGCAACACACATGCCATTTAAAAAGCAGTAGTCAGTTTTCCCTGTGGGCAGTCTGAGTGAATGCTTTGTGACACACAGGTGTATGAAAGTTCCACTTACAGGTCTTTATCATCATCTGTTTATCTGGAGGCTTCAGGTATTTATTCATTCCTCTGCTAGTAAAAGAGCAGAAATAAAATGGGCAGTTCTTTCAAAAGATGGGATTTCAGGTTTGGTTACCAAAACAATAAAGGCAGAGGCATTTTCAGATATTCTTTCCTGTCATGACTACTAAAGTAGAATATTAATAGAATTAGAGGAGGTAATGTAGCTCACTGCAGAAATCTTTATTTGCTCTGTGCAGATTATTATGAAATCATTCAAATATTCAAAAGATTCATTCCAGAATTACAGTGGGAAAAGGTAAGTGTGGTGATTTCCTTTCAGCTTTCTCTCTCTACCTGTGGGACAGGCTATGAATCACCCTTTGCACTCCTATTTCTGATTTTTTTGTGTCTTTTAAATACTCAAGGCAAAACCAGGTGCAATGCAAAATATACACAGTGAAGTTCACTTACCCTATGTATAATTCCAGCTGAATGAAGATGTTTGATACCACACAGCATTTGATAAAGAAGATAGGACATTCGTTCATGGTCTAGCTCCATCTGAATCACTTGGCAGAGATTTGCATCCATGAGCTCCATCACTATGTAGCTTATGAGGAAAAAAAAAAAGAATAATAATCAGATAATACTGCCATTTTATTGTATTCTTTCCCTTGTTCATCTTTCTGCGTGAGTATTTTTGAAATTAATTTTCAGCTTTAGTTCAAATCAGACTTACACATCTTGAAATTCTTCCAGGGATTTTTGTGGTGTGAACACATTCAGTAGGCCGATTATCTGTAGGAAGGGGGAGAGGAAGTATAACTGCACCACAGCAATAGCAAAGTTGCAAAGTCAACATTTCAAACCCAATGCCCAGTATTCTGATGCAAACCTCCTGGTACACATTGAAGCTCAAGATGCTCAGTGGCTCAACCAGGCCTAACATGCTGTAACAGATGCTAATGATATTAGGAGGAGTATTTTTCCTCCACAAATCACATAATCTAAAGACACTCTGTGTGCAGTAACAAGATAATATTCAAAGTTAAAACCTAAGGCAGTTAATCAGTCTTCCGCTGCCTCCTACTTTCAGTTTGAAGGGAGCTGGTAAGACTTTTATTGCATATGAGGAAAAATAAAATTAAAAACTGACAAAGACTACCTAAGAGATACCACTTTGCCATTGACAGAGGTAAAGCAACAATTCCGCCCAAAGAGAAAAACAGATTCTTGGAACTGCTTTAGGACATTTCCCAGTTGCTAAGAATAGATGAGATGTGCAGAAATAGGTCAAGCTACTACTCATCAAGAGTCAGGCATGCTTGCAATAGTTTATCATCATACAAATTATGCTATTAGGTAAAACATCCTTCAGAGAGTCCACAGATAAACCATCTCTTGTCTTAGAAAAAATACAAAATTTTCCCAAGTAGCTAAAAGACAGAGTAAGTCTTCTATGGTTCCCTTCTTCCCTAGCAGCCAGGGGGGAATTTTATCTTGCTGAAGGGGGTTTAAGAGGGAAAGTGAGGAAGACTGCACACAGCTGTCTCTGAAGGAAGAAAATGGCCAATACCAGTCTTCTGTACTTCAATGCTGATAAATTTATCACTTATTCTCTCCCCATTTCTGTGGTCTGGTCTACTTCACAGCTTCTTAAGCATCAGACAGTTCCTGTTGTCACAACACAAGATTCCTAACTCATTCATGCACCAGGGGAAGGAAAAAAAAAAACAAAAAACAAAACAAACCACCCTTTTTTCTCCTATTTGTCTAGCAGTAGCAACAGAAACAAGGATGCACTTACCACTCATGGCATTCTTATTTGCCAGCTGCTTGTAAAACATAGCAATGTAACACCAACTCCCTTCCTGAGTTTGAAAGGGGCATTTAAAGATTGGGCAGGTATTAAAACCAGTCAATAATAGCTCTTCTGAAATATCCTTCTGTACTTATCACAGAGATACAACCATGCAATGAAAATCTTTATAATCTACAAAGGATGCCATCCTCTGAAGTCACCTTTAAGGCTTTTACAAAGAATAACCTTCTAGTTATTTCTTTAACATTTAAAGCAGAACACTGCACTCACATTTTTGTGATTAACACACTTCATAAGAACAAGCTCTCTGTAGGCTCTTTTAGCATGGGTTTGATTCTGAAACGGTCGGCTTAACTTCTTGATTGCAACATTTCGTTCAAGGATGGCATCATAAGCGGCACTGTAATTAAAAATAACATTATTACATCCCAGTGTCAAGGTCCTTTAGTCTGTGGCCGTTGCCACCTTTTCCAAATACCTTGTATTATGTTTGCAGATAAACCAAATTTCCAGTATTATTCAGCTTCAGGGAGTGTAATAGCAAAATGCTCTTGTATGCTGAGCAATTCAAAATTTAAAATGTTTCCCAGCTTCAAAGTATTAACACATGACAATCTCCACAAAATAATGCAGGATCTCTGCTTCCTAAAGTGTCTCACTAAAGATACTGACTTCTTGCCATTCATTGGCACTCAAGAACAGACTGCCTAAAAAGATCCAAAACACTTCAATCATAAAAAGCACATCAATTTTATGTAAAATCTTCACACTGAAAGTTAGGGAGGGGAGAGCAAAAGTAGGTTATATAAAGGTTCCATGCTTTCACGTATGCAGTTGCTTAATATCCTCATGACAATGAGAGCATCAATGTCAAGATAAAATGAAAAAAAATGTTAGGAAAGCTTTAACATCTTGATGTCACTGGCTTTTACTTGGTAAAAAGAAAGAATAACATTTTGTTGCACGCTAATGCCAAGATTGTCATATGATTCAGTGACACAGGCTGTTTAACTGATGAAGACCGTTACTGGGGACAACTCCCATATCACATTTCCATGACAGGAAGGCACAGATTTTGTTTCCTGGAAGAGGTAATACGATAGCTGACTACCATGCAGACTCAGGAAACATTTATCAGTTACTAAGAAAGCCTCAGCATGGAAAATACTGTTTTCTTGTCTCTTATCAAGAATGGTACGCAAACCTAATGAAGAACACCTGCCAGTAAATGGTCAGCACCTACTAAATCCAACTAGCTACTTTAAAAAGCATGTTGTCTACATAGTATATGGGCTTGAACGATTAATTTTTTTTTACGTCATTAAAACCTCTAGTCACTATCGAAGAAAGAAAAAATGGGAACAACATATACTGGTAACTTTCCTTGGTTTACATTTTCAACTATCTGGAATTTCCCCCACCTACTCCCAAGGTAAGCAATATCTTATGAAAGAGCAGCAAAGAGATGGCCAAGCAAGACTGCCAACATGGGACTCCTGTACCAGTATTTAAACTTCAGCATCCCCAGTACATAACGGTAGCCTTAGAGTCTGTTTCAGTAATAGATACGGTTGAGCCTTTAGGCCATCTACGTCATATTCCTCCAAATCAAGTTAGATCAGGTTTTTAAAAAACAAAACAAAAACAAAACAACAACAACAAAAAACCCCAAAACCCCAACCCAAATCACAGGAATTACGCCCCACCTCCTCAGACATGGGCAAGATTTAACCACATGAGCACTCCAGTCCTCCTCAGGGTAATCACAGCAGTTTAACTAAAAAGGTTTCAATTACCGCTAGCAGCAATTACAGAATGACACTAGAGTAATTACATGGTCAGTTTTTGGATTTCAGCTCTAGAAGGGGCAGTAAATTTGGAAAACGGGCAGTAACATATGACTGGAAATCAGAAGGACAATAATAACATCTAAAGCTTTTGCAGGCATTTGTGTAGCAAGTAAACAAACTCTAGTCAAACAACCATCTGTCCTCATTATATTAGCACGCATGCAAACAAAATTCAGATCAGTTTTTCTGCTGCTGCTACTTACAGATCAAATAATCTTAATTCCAGAAGTTACCGTTTCAAAAACGACTCTTTCTAGAGTACTGGCCTTAAAGATTTCATTTGCACTAAGCACACTTTTTTATTACTAACCCAGCTAAAACACAAATAGGAAACAAAACCAGACCCATACCACACATTCTCTAAACACTGATCAAGACAAGAGCAAGGTAGTAAAGAGGTTACAGGGAAAAGTACTTGAGAAGATTATGCTTTTCCCTACCTTTCTCTTCCTTGATGTTTCTTTTGTATTTTTATGCCCCTGGTTAGCAACTGGTTAGCAGTTACAATAAATTGGAAAACCTGCAAATTCCTGTGCTATCTACATCCTTCTCTTGAACATTCAAAAAACTCACAGGAAGCTTATTTATCTTTGGGACAGCATCACTGCACAGGAAACGGTGCCTACAAGCTGCTAGTTGCCACCAATCTTAAATCGTTCAGACAATGTTCAGTCCACACAGCAGAGCTCTTATTCAAAGAAATATTTTCAAGTCATTTTCCTAAACTGCATCAGGTATTTACATTACAATGACAGTCAGCATCACAAATGCTCACTAACCAGCATCAAGGACTACTTAGATTATGAAACTAAGTAGAACAGGCCCCCAACAAACCATTTCAAGAAGTAAAAGCATTTATAAGCAGCAAATATTATATAGAGTATTTCTGGCTTTTGTTTCACTGTAAACAGTGTGGCTTCGGATTAGGATTAGTTTCTATATCCAGGTTTTTTCCCCTCCATTAATTTATGGGACTCAGCACAGCTGGATGAATTTGCACAGAAGGGCATCAGTTCAGAAGCAGGAAAGGACACAGGTCAAAAAGCAACAGCGACAGCCCTTGCTGAGGAAAAACAGCCAACAATTACTATTGCTGTTTTGCACGTAACAGGTAGTTCTCCACACTCCTACTCAATAACATAAACCAGTTAAAGGACTCAGAAAATTCTATTAAAGGAACATAAAAGTACATTTAAATTTTAAAGAAACCTTACCATACTATCCCTTGTGCTCCTGATCCTATTGGTTTTAAGTTTTGATACCGTTTCAATACAGTGAAAGTAGAGTCTCCAATTTCAACACTGTAGAAATTGTTGTCACGCTTGCTTCTACTCATGACGGCAGCTTAGTTAGATCGCTTCATCCAAATTTTACTTCTGGCCTGTAAAGGAATAAAATTTGAAAAACTAAGATTTTACAACTGTATGCAATTTGACAAAAGGTAAAATTCTTTGATACGCAGAAGACGCTTCCCAAGTGAGACACATATGCAAATGTATGCTATATTTAACGTCTACAGGAATGAGATGGCATGTGTCTGAAATGTTTTATTTTTAGGAATGTTCCTAAGATAGGATTCTAGAAGGGCAAAAATAATGGAAAAACAAAAATGAATGGATGGTAGGAAAAATCTTAAAACAGCAATGAGAGAAGATCAAAAGGCAGGAAGCTATATCCAGAGAGCTCCAAGAGTGCTGCCATCCCTTCACACACACACATGCAGCAAGGGAGCAGGGTTTGGACCAGACATTCTCCAGAGGTCCCTTCCAACCTATGTTGTTGCACAACTCTGTAAATACAAGAGTGACAAAACATCAACAAGTCTTCCAGACATTGCAATCAAAGTACTCTTGGTCACAACAGCTAGGAATACCTGTCACTGATATGGAAATATACAGTCAATCTAGGCGAGAAAAGGAAAACTGGCCTTGTCAGAGATCTCACATACTAGCTTCTATGAATAAAAGTAATTGTATCATGGAAAGAGAGAATAAGAGTAGGAAAAGAGGTTGTATATTCCACCAAAACCCCCTCATATTAAAAAAAGAAAGGCAACATCTCAATGCACATGTCCACAGGAGGAAAAAAAAAATAAAACTGCATGGTGGCTTTTACTGTATCATTTCCTTTTTCTTTGATGTTGACTGTGCACTTTTAATTTTCTCTTTACATGGGTTTTGGGTGTAGCTGTAATAGATATCTAGTAGTGCAAATTCCTGTTTGACTAGAAGAAGAAATTCCTTCATTTCTTCAATAGCAACAGCATGCTGTCTTCCTTTGTTACTAACTTAAGGAATACATTCCCATATCATTATTCGACAGCCCCAAACAGATTCTTAGCTTCTGTACACCATGACACTATACATTTGTTAAATTTTAAACAAGCTTTGAAAATGCAGACAGTGCAAATGTAGCCTCCACAAATAATCACAAATGTTGTACAAGCAGAATTCTTTTTAAGAATCTGTAAATTTACCAAATTCCACTTTCAACTAGCTGGCCTGTATTCATTTCAGCCACGATGGTGCAATAAAAAGCACTCTGAAGTTCTAAAAAGGACAGATCTTTATTTATACATTAGAAATTAAAAACGCACTGCCTTAATTGGCATTTTTCTCAAAAGAGATGTCTAATAAACAAGCCCCTTTTCCAAAACACTGTCAAAAAAAAAAAGAGTTTCTGTCAAAGACTTAACTAAATACCAAAGGAACTTGTATCAGTGCATTAGCGGTATTGTTAAAGGCTTCCTTCGCCAGTTTATAAGGGAGTCATAAATGGACAAGAACTGTTGCCTAGCACAAGAAAAACTGTATACAAGCTGGGGATCCAGACTGTAAATGGTAGCTCTATGGGGTGGAGGTAGGCTTACTGGAGGGAGACGAAAAGCCCAATTTCTTCACAATACATGACACCATCCCCAGCTCTTTCTTCCCTATCCCTTTTATTACTACATCTTGGGACACTGCCTCTTTCTCGACACTTCCTTCACAGATGTACTCACACAAAGTTTTGGGATAAAGATGCCCAACAAATACATAATGACACACACCCCCTCCCCGAAACAGGAGAGAGAAAATTTGTTGTGGAAGGTATGAAATCAGCCAAAAAAATTTTTGAAAACAGAAAACAAAGAATGAAGACAGTAATTCACACAATCTTACATCTGTTCATCATCAGCTGAGAAAAAGGACTAATGAGTTTATCCACTAAAACTGTATTAAGATGTAGTGACACTGAACAATGTAGGATTAGCCAGAACAGCTTAGTAGATAGAGCTCTGCTGTTTGGTATCATCATCAAGATAATGAAAGTTTAATACTTCACTTTAGGTAATTCCTCAGAAACAAATGCAGGAAGGACTGCTACTTTCCATGCAAGGTCTTCAGATGAATGTTGACACCTTCCCATTTAAAGGTCAATACTTTGAAGAGCCAAAGCTAAGTGTTTAATTGAATTTTCTTTCAATTTGGTAAACTTCATAGGATCAAAGGGTGAAACAAAGCAAGTACAGTTTAAGAAAAGGATCTGGAGAAACTATTCTCTCAGAAGAGAATTTCTTTATATTAACAGATTTTACATGTATACTGTACATGGTATTATTACCAAGCAAATTTTATTGCCTTAAAGCTTTTTCATTTGCTACATGTTCAATACTGCAAAATGTGCTTGGCAATATGTACTGAGAAACTTGTATTTACTAATAATTTTATAATTCATAGTAGTATTTTAGCATATATCAGCACATAAAAGAAATCCTTGCTTATTTTTACTAAGGTAAAAAAAAGAATTCTGTGTGTAATCTTTCTGTAATAAAGCCTTCACTCCTTTCTGAATATATTAGCTTTGCATTCACCTAGGTACTGCCTATAACCAATTAGTCTACCCCTCTCTGCTCCAAAGATAATTGAAAAAAAATAAACCATTTGTACACTAAGTCTAAGCTTCATAATTGAAAAGCCCACACTCTGGACTATTAGAGTAGCTATGCTGATCCTAAAAAAAAAAAAAAAAAATCAACTTTGTGATAAGGTTTGGTATGTAAATTCTCTCTTTCACTTTAGCCCGTGTATGTATCACGGATAGAGGAGATCACCATGAAGCGTTACGCTCTCGTGGTCCGTGCCCCTGCATTCTGCAAGGTGTCTCCCAAAGCAAAGCCTCCAGGGAAGATGGGGAATCTATCCACTGGCCAAAGAGAAAGGACGAAGAATAGTTTTGCCTATACATGAGCATTGGTGCCAAAATATTTGGCTGATAGACAGCTTCAGTCAGGACTGCAACATGCAGGAGGCCAGCCTGGTGCCAGCCCACCATCCCACTCATTCTAGGCTGAGTCTCCCCTTCTTCAACACTCTTTGGTTTTGCCACTTCCACTCTCTGCTATGCATGAGGCACAGCAAGCTCACCTCTCTCAAAAAGCTGTGTCCTCACCTGCCTTTCCATACCCATAGAAAAAAACAGGCTTATCTAAAGAAGATATGTCTAACTAGGCTTTTTCAAGCCTCAGAGTAAGTACATGATGGTTTTGTTCCCCAAGCTTGAAATCAGTTAGAGACAAAGTTTCTTTCATTTGACTGCCTAAATAAAGGAAACATCTATAACATCTACCTCAACAATAAAAAAAATTTACATTCAAAAATTCAAATATTTTAAATCTATTTAAGTAGCTATTCAAAAATTTTTAAAAGAGGAACTATTCCAACATAGATTCTTAAAGCAAAATACTGTAGATAAAATGCCCTGAATTGTGATACAATGTAAGAGTTATATTTAGAAAATTAAAAAAACCCAAATCTGCTAAAGTTTCTAGTCCCAAGAATTATTACATTCCTATTTTAATTCCACACAAATTACAAACTCCTGCTGTCAATGGTTTAATTATAATCGGTTACTTAAAAAAGAATGAGCTAAGTATTTGAGGGTCATGATTCAGTGACAGTCAAATATAATTAAATGTGCCTCTACCTTGTTTAAGAATTCACCAACTGATGTCAGCCATGACACTTAGAATTTAATATTAAAAAAAAACCAAAACAAAACCAAACAAAAGCCCCAATTAGTAAAGAATAAAGAAATAAAATGGAAAAAACCATAACGTTCTATAAAAGCACTATAAGATTACGGTTTAAAAGGTTTTCCCTGCTACTGGAGTCTTCAAAATGTTGTTAAAAAACACACCATACATTGCATGAGAATAATACTGAACAGCCTACAACGCACTGTACCTTTCTACTGACAGTTGAAAAACCTCAGTCTTCTAGTTGCCGATGCATAGTTAACTCTTTACAAAATAAATTACCGGAAAGTTTCAGTGAATGCTTCCCTCTTAGTCATGAAACTTGAGTAATTCCTCCTTATAACAGATGTGCTTTATAATAGCTGTGGGTAAGAGATCTGACCTACCTGAACCATGTCTCAAACACCCCACTGCTACCTTGACCCATACATCACTAGGCTTGCAAAACTGTGAAGACTGAAAGTTTCTCAGACCACTATTTGGCAATATTTCCAAGTCCTAGGAAATGAGTAAAGAGCAAGTCTGAGGAGATGGGTTTTGCAGTACAAAGATTGCTTTTGCAGGAACTATTTACAGGAGGAAACGAGTAAAAACAGACAGCCCTGCTCTTCCATACATCAAAACCAAACTACTTCTGCACTTTCAATAAGGCACTATTTCAGGGAAGGGACTGCTTTCTGAAAAAATAGTTTAAAGAACTCCTGAGAAACTTCAAGTCAAGGTGTAAAACACAAGTGAAAGCAGTCAAAACACAGAAAAAAAACCAAATACCGAGATACAACTGGGAATTTTTCATACTTCAATATACATTTGCATACAGCATCTCTGGAGCACCACTCCAAATTTAATGTCATATTTTTAAAAGACTAATATATGTAATGTCTTGCATCCCAATGTGCCCCCCCCCCCCCAAAAAAAGTCTATTTTAGATTAGGATATTCTGGTTTACTATTCCTCAGAGTATTTATTGACAGTCAGCACAGTTCAAAACCTGAGAAGGATGAAGATACCAAACAGATTAGCTGAATACATACATTAGCCTGTTGCCCAACTGACTTAGAAACAAGCCTGAAAAATCTTCATGTAGCTAAACATATGCTCGAGCACATGCAACCAGAATCATAGTAGTTGGTTCCTTTCCCATTATCCATGAGGTTTGTTCCCATAAGCTTCACAAGAGATCGAAGTATAGGCTTATAATAATGGCTGAAGCAGAGAAAGAATTCAAAGCACCCCACACCAATAGATAGAGAAATGACATCAGTTAAACAGTGATAGCAAGAGAGAGGGGTTGAATAAATGAGGGAGGAGGGAGAGGTATCCTGGAGTGAGGAAGTAGGACTATCTCCACTTGCATCTAAATTATCATTCCTTTTTCTGCAGCCCCACGTGCTGTTCATCAAAAATTATCAGCCTCTACTGTGTTAGCAAGAGGTTTAGTCTACCTCTACATTTTTAAATGCATGCCCTTCTAGCATAAAACTGACTTATTCAGCTTGAGAAGAAATGGAGTCAATTCTCAGAAAAGCCATTTCTTGCACATTTTGTATGCCGAGCTGTTGTGGGATGTAAATAAGCCACTTGGAGGAAATGCGCTCAGATCAGCACAGATGACAGAGGTCTCAGAACTTACATACTCTTTGCCCTCACCTCCAACTCTCCAGCATTTCATCCAGCCATTACAGCTTCCTCAGCCTGAACCAGCCCTGACATCCATCTCCTCTGTGCCCATCGCCTCAAAGTCTGTTATAACTTCCACACAGTTTTGTCCATCAACCGTGGAAAGTGTAAGCCTCTCATTTTACAAGTAAGTTTACTTCCACCCAATGTTTTGCACCCACTTGGCTCAGAACCCATTGTGCTCCCTGTCTCTTTACCTCTCACAAAAGCATCCTCAGAAGTGCCTGGTATTGCCCAGCTCTGCAAATACAGCTCCCAGAAGAAAGCCAAAGACTTCCATTTTTCCTATCTGCTAATTTACTGGTGACTAGTCTTATAAAGTCTAGCTTCAAAGATCCACAACACCAAAAGTCTTAAGTCTTTAAATATTAAACTAAGTCTAAATTCAGAAACCATCAGAGTTTCAAGATCCTTACACAATGTATGCCTGCAATGTCTTTCATTAAAATATGATTAAGCTATATGAGATAAACTTGCCTGCCTGAAATTTGACATTTTGTTCCATTTTCTAGAAATTCTGCAGAAACACATATGGGAAGAAAGGCAGGATGCAGACTCCAGATTTCTATTATTAATGAGGAAACTAATAATACATTTGTCCCATTAACTGTCAACTTGCCAGAACGCTGTAAACTGTTGGCAGGGGAAGAATCCCGCAGAACACTTCAGTTTCCTTTCACACATCAACTATTGTGCTTTTCCTTGAAAATACCTTGCCTATACAAATTTCAGTACATGGCAACTTTTTAGTGGCAGCCTGCAACTACTCAAGATAAGGATACTCCAAATCTGAACCCTAAGATGGTAAGGTGTGGTTTGGCATATTAACTTACTAATTCTTCAGATTGCCATAAGTAGTATTTACCCAAGGAAGCACAACAAAAATGTTGGAAATGGAAATAACACTATACCCATACAGCAAAAGTCCCTTAGGGAACCCCCAAGGCTGTGCATAAGTCTTAGTCTGATTTCACTAAAAGCAACTAGAATTCAATAGTCCTGCAGGAGACTGAAGATGGTCAACAATTTCCACTCATCACTTCCTTTATGCAGCCTGATAAAGTTTAAGTTGCAAAAGCTTGAACATGGACGTGTTGAACTTGTAGCTCCTTTAAAAGACAAGTAGCATATATCTATGAAAGTAAATATTATGGCTACCCCTAAGAATTATGGACATTTATAAAAGTGTTTCACTGACACCCCATTCTCCTTCTCCTCCACAAGTGAATAATACTGATAATGAAGATCGACCAAATTTCTTCACCCAGCTTTAAAATAAGCACATTTAAAACAGTAAGATTTTAGAATGAAAGAAACTATGTATAGCAATGTTTATACAAAAATATGCAAACATCTGCCATTTACTTCTGTTTAAAGAAAGGCATGTACATTAGCATTTCTCAAAAAGACTGTTCTATATAAACTAGCTGACTTCAAGGTATCTGGAAGATAACATAATGCTGTATTTTAATACTAATATCAAACTTTGTCTCTAATACAGAAAGCATTCTATTTATTAATCAAGGTGCAGGACAATGTATGGACAGTATACATTAAAATATTTTTCTAGTACAGCCTAAATATATTGGAGAAACAGAGGGTTTGGGGATAGAAAGGCGGGGTGGGAAAGAGATGAGCTAATCCTTTGCTCACAAAGCTTTCACTTAAGAAGTCCTACTGCAGGTGCATTAAAAACCTTAGAAATGGCCAGATGGCCTTAGATATAGATAAAACAGAAAACTCCCAATGCAAAATCATATAAACAATAGCAATATGTTTGGTAAACTTGCCTTTGCAGAGTGTGTAAATTGATTTCTTTAGAAGGCAGAGAGAGATGACTTGATGCTCATTCCAGACCCCATTTTATTTAATGCTTTTTATGCCCATGACCTATACCACTGGACAGTGCTATAAAGCGGCCTCCAAAGTAACAGCGCTTCAACTCTAAACAGCATACTTCCAAACTGTAAATGAACTTAATGTGTTCAAACTAGAGCTGGCATCAGTGTGGCTCAGTCGAGGATTATGGCTATGTGGAGCTTATGGTACAGACAAGGTTATCAGACCTGTACCCACCATGTCATTATGGCTGGATTTGGGCAATCTCACATTTTGCTTTTAAGATTAATCCAGGCTCATCTGCGTGAGGACTCAGAGAAGTTTACCTGAAACAGCAGGCAATTACAAGAATTTGCCCAGCTCACATGGGCCCTAAGTGTTGTACACCTGAGTTAACCACAGCAAGTTTATGCATCCACAATTAGAGTTTAATTGGAAAACCACGTGCTTTCAACTAGACATCTGAGTATTTACACCTTCAGCGCAGCACTACCATCAAGTAATATTTTCTTGGCTATCACACCTGCTAGCCTTCACATCAACTAGATACCAAGTCCATGCTTTTTAAATTAGAGATTGCTTCAAAAACAACACATAATTATGCATAATGTTA
The DNA here is from genome assembly GCF_000737465.1 of Haliaeetus leucocephalus. Lineage (NCBI taxonomy): Eukaryota > Metazoa > Chordata > Aves > Accipitriformes > Accipitridae > Haliaeetus > Haliaeetus leucocephalus. Next base: position 1,091,988 of record NW_010972604.1, read on the forward strand.
CTTCTCTCACGCGGTGACCTGAATGCATGCATTCCAGGCATACAGAGGAACAGAAATGGAACAGGTTTTGTGGAAGAAAGGATCTCTCAGTTTACATTAGAGCACAAAATATTTTATGACCTCTTCTGCACTTTTCCCTCACTAGAGATAGTAACAATTAACAGGAAAGCTTCAAAGGTTGCATTGCAAACTGACAAAAAGCATACATTTGAGAGATGTCTCTTCTTTTCAGATAAAGAAATGGAACCCAAGAGATAATTTTCCCACTAGGGACATGGAAATAGAATTGGCTAGAATACTACCAACTTAAAGGGTGGAGAAAAATATGCTCTGTTCAGCTAAGTCTCTAAGACTGCTCCTTAATTGCTTTTTTCCTACCTTTACTAGACAACATGAAATGAAAATCCAGGATTCATCCCATGCTACAGCGCACAATACCTTACCCTAAGTATTCTTTTATGTAAGAAATTATACATATTCAGTTTGTTCCTACTGCAGTGAAGAAGTAGAGCTGAGAAGATATTTTCATACCCTAATAGCTTGAAATGTAATATAATATAAGAAATGAGAAAAATCATAGGATGCAACAACCATCATTAGTTACAAGTTTTGCGTGGAATCAGACTTGGGTTTCATGTTCATGGTTTCTAAAGCAATCCTTTCCTCACAGCAAGCATAAATGGGCTTAGTCTTAGAAGAAAATTAGGATGCTAAGCCAGCAGTCTTTGGGGCAAGACATGCCTTAGGTACAACACAAATACCAGCTAAGACAGAGATCTACCTACATGTGCTGAAGACTGAGGGCGCCTAGGCAAAACTGTTTTATAATTAAGGAAGGAGATTACTACAGTAGCTGCTCAGAAGTAGGGTGACAAAAGATGAAAATTGTGACAGTTAAGAGCTACAAAAATGGAAAAAGACAATTTTTAAATAAAACAATTGCATACATTAGCACATTAATTAGTAATACAATCACCATTACAATGACATAAGCTACCTATCAACGTCGATTCAGTAACTCCATTTAGAAGGGGATCTAACACTACTGAAATGAATATTCTATAGGAATCTGTGGATGACCTAGAGAAAGCCAACAGTATTTCAAGTACATACCACATTGCTACTGAAAGCACAACAAGTGCACAGTGTACATAAAGCTCTTGCAAGAATGAATTTTATTTAATTTCTTTGTGAAAATACAGTTCACACAGAGCTGATTTGTATGCATCATGTTTGTGAATGCTTGTCTAATTTTCAGCTGTCACATTTAAAGGCTTCTGGACATCTGCTAAATGGATATTGCAAATAGAGCCCAGTTTTCAGATACTTAATAAAACAAATGCTTCAAAGGCTCAAATTAAGAAACAGAATGTTATTCTTTTCATTTCCTAAAAGTTACCTTCATAACTATTCATAATTATTCACTAAAGTAATCATGGTTTTAATAATGTTTTCTTTTTCCATACTGCCTTTGAAACTGAAAGTTTTATTTCACAATACTTCCAGTTCTGTTAAATGCTAATGCAGATAAGGAATTCGGAAAATAGAGTTAACGTTAGCTGGGTGAACACTGCAGCAAGATATTACTAGACCATTATAAATGCTAAAGATGTCTGAAAAACATGAAGCTTATTCTAAAATGAAATATTCTTATTGTTGACTATAAGATTAATCTTCCTAACATTTTGCAGAGCTTTCAAATTATGCCTTCACAAATCAGATCGTTTTAAGTTGAACAACATCCACACAATTGCCTAAACTACTCCTAATGTTGACATGTTTAATGAGGTTTCTAGCTTGTGTGTAATTGATAAGGAAGTGTCTCACACATCATCTAATGTACATCTGCATTATAGGAGTCCTCTGGCTTACGCCACTCACAGGAGGAGTGGCACAGCACAAAATTTCAAGTGTACAGCTTGATCTCAGGAGCTATTTTCTACAGGCAACTATTAAACAAAACCACAAATACACCGGAGTGATTCTTACATACCACAGGTCTGAAGTGCAGTGCAGGTACGTTTCTTAAAACATAGCATATTTTAATGTATCTTTTGGCCACCACAAAGTCAAACTTCACTAGTTAAGATTCAGTAAAACAAAGAAGGACACCAGATCTCAGTGTTCATCCAGAAGAGAAGTACTGAGGCAGGGGAAACCTGCATAAACGCAACAAGGGCACATTTAGATTTCTATGTTATGACTTGCCTGCTGCTTTCAAGTTCAAACAGAGAAGGGTAAGTCACTTTGGTTTGCATGAAAACAAGAGATTTAAAATGCATTTAGTTTTTTTAAACTTGAGGACTGTCATGTTTTCTTTCTAATACTCATTTTTTACAGAAAATTCAAAGCCAATTTCTTGATTTCCAAGAACCTGTTGAATATTTAACAATAAATAGACAGCTTTCTCCACTAAAGATGGTAATTTCAGAAAAGATGGCAGGTTTGGTATAGAAAAGTAAACATGGCTTTAAAGCAAAACACTTTTGAGTATGTAACAGCAAAATGAAACTTAAGAGACTATAATATAGGCTGTTTGTACCAACGAATTACCTCAGTGGTTCAGCAAACATCATTGCCAGATTGATAAATCTCTTGGGAAGACTTAGAGCCCTTTCTGTTAAACTAACTCTGTTCTCAGTACATTTTACAGGAAACAGCTACGCAGAGTCCTAAATTAACAATGCATGAAATCCATTAATACTAATGCAATCTTTCCAGTGATTTAGTGTTGCAGTTTACAGGTTCATATAGTGGCTCTAACCTCATGCTCCAGCCGGATCACATGATGACTTTTTCTAATCATCTAGAAAACTAGGTATAGTTTTCTTCATATTCCTGTCATCTCATCTGAATATTAAGACAGTAACTGTAATCTGAGGAACCTACTAAGGGGAGGACAGGCAAGGAAGTAAACCACCCCCTTCTGCACTCCAGCAGCCTTTTCTTGGCCAATATTCACCTTATTACAGTTCCTATAAAAAGATCACCTAATTGACGGCAATTGCAATGAACTGAACTTAATTCTGCATTCCAAAAATCACTTAGAGCCCCAGTCAGTATCAAGGAGCTGTCTACCACTTAAACAGCACAGGCTTGCACAACAGCACCCACACTCCATACTGAATTTCAATTCAAACCTGCACAGGGACCCCTCTCCCATCTATAGAAAAGTAAAATAAAGAAATTCATAAAATTAAAACGAACATTGGCTTTACTATTAAATACAAAACAATCTATATGTGGGATGGTTGGGAGCAGAAAAGGCTCTAAGCAAAGGAGGAAGCATGTCTTCCTTTTGACAAGGAAGATCAACAAATTACATTGCTTGGAAAAGAATATTTACATAAAAATAGTTTCGTAAGCTACTCATAAAATATCTAAAATTCAACTTTTTGTTCTAAATTCTTAACACGGTAAATAAAAAGTCTATACTTATTTATCAGTTGTCAATAAAAATTTCCTTAGTAAAATCTAAAACTGCTAAATTTTACATTTCATGTTGTCTACACAAGAACATTCCAAGGACCTGCTATCACATCTTGAATGAGGCACTCACAAAACAAATCTGATTTTAATCTCCACAACTAATGTCTTTCCCCAAATCCGAGTTTTGTTTGGAACAGACAAATAATCCTAATACCTCACATACAGGGAGCTTTCTTACAACCACCAGCTCCAGATGTAAGTATAAAAGAAGTATAAAGGACCTCAAGAATTGTGAGGTGCTTTGAGTCTTCACCCAGATTAGTAGTGACTGAAGGTAGGAACTCAAAACAGAGAAAACTAAGCATTTTTAAGACTTTACATGCTTAAGTACACACGGTCACTTCAGTGTTCACAGAGAACCTTTTGCAGATGAGGTACTCTCAAGATGCTCTAAATCAGGCCACCTTCTTGCAAGACATACATCTCTCCAGTCTTTGGGTTGCTTCTGCTCTCTAATCCCACACTTCTCTCCGCAGACATAATAGCATGCACCATCCATTCCTTATTTCCTTTTCCATCTCAAAAATACTCACATCCTATACTCCAGCAAGTCCAGCTTTGGGGCCTACCTCCCCCACTTCCAGCTTCCAGCAGAGGCTTTCCTGTGCTTCCTTACAGCACAAGCAGTTCCTTGAATCCTCACAAACTCCAGACCTTGCACTTCACACTTAGGCAAGAAACCGCATCTCCCCTGTATCTCTTTAAAAACATCAAGGCAGCCTGGACTACCCTGGAAATAGGCATCTTTCTCACTGCCAGTTACGACTCTGGATTATGGAAGAAAAACTGCAGTTTTAAAAATCAAAACCAAAGCAATCAAAGCAGAAATATATATTTAAGATTTACTAAGGATAATATGAAGACAAAAAGAACAACAAAGAGGAGCCTGAATTAACAGAAGAAGATTTGGCCGTTTTTTTCCCCATCTGTAAAACGCGCAGTGAGGAAGAGGCAGGAGACCAGAAGCCAAGCACGCTGAGGATGAACTAATCTTCTAGGGGGGACACCAGGGCTATCTCCAGAGCTGCTGCTAAATGCTAGTTAACTTCTCAGTCATTCAGTGAAGTTCTTCAGCAGACACCCAGGCACAGCCCTCTATTCTTCCCTCTCACAAAAATGAGTGAACTTTTATCTTTAATGCTATTATAGCAGAATTTGAGGGGCAGGAAAGGAGAAAACTTCATAGAAACACAACCAGCAACTTTTTTTTTTCCCCATTACTTTCAGTGAGCTTCCTGCAATTTAAATCTTTCCCAGCCTAATATTTACACTTTTTATTACCTGTAATGCCCAAGCCAGACACTGTGTTATCCATTGAATAAAAATAACTCCAGTGTGTTATGGAAGGGGGCAGAATGCTTCCAAAAAATTTCACACCTACTGAAAGTCAGCTTCCAGCTTAGGGGAAGACTAGAAGTTTTTAAAAGAAAAAAATATATATATACACACAAATAAGGATAGCAAATGCATGTTTCATTTTTCATCTTAATTAAACTGACCTGCTCCTTCTTGTAGTCACTTCAGTTAGTGAACAACCCCCACAGAGGGGCCGTGACAGCAGCTGCAGCACAGGGGCAAAGAGCAGGTAAGCAGCCTAACCTACGAGTACCACCAACACATGGGATCTTCCTTGTTTGCTTTGGAAGGAGGAAAGGAAGAGGAGAATTACTATTGGCAGCCAGTCAAGGATTTCTCCAGGGAAGATGAATATATATACTTCCTTCCCAAGCAGAGCTCTTCAGTAGCAGCTGCTAGCAAATCCAGCCCCTTGAGTTTTCCGTTTCCGTGCTGTTCCTTGTCCCCTCTCGAACAACACGATTTCACCAAGGCTGAGGACACGTTCTGCAGTGTCACTGAAGCTAGGACCCCCTAGGGATTATATGTGCAGGATTAGTCATACAGGCAGGAATTTGAAGCTGGCATGTTCTCTAGCACTGCTCCTGTCAGACTTATCTGATCAATACCATAGCATCTCAGCGAAAAGTAGATGTTTCCACAAAGCAGCATGTCCTTTTGGGAACCTCACCCCAAATGTTTCACAAGCCACGATAAAAGGTTAATAATAAAGCCAGGAATGAGCTTGAACAGATCATATTCAACACTGTTTTATGCACCAGTGCTTGAATTCCCTGCATCAATTTATGTTCAAATACTAGGTAGCCAGAAATAGCAATTTGTCACAGGTTGCAGTCATCAGTGCCAAAACATTAACAGCTGAATCTGAAACTGGGAAAACCTGAAGTTGGAGAAAGTGAGCAGCACTCAGTGATTTTTTTATTAGGCAACTGAAACTTAAGCTTTTCCACTTCCATGTTTCAAGTAACTTCAAACAGTCTGATATAATGTCAGAAGTAACTAACAATTCAGAGGCTATTTAACAGTAAGGAAAGACCTATGGCTGGCAGCAACAAAATGAAGACTGTAACAGGCACAACAGAGATACGGGCATTTGTCTAGAAACAGGTAGTGTAAGATCACATCCAAACATGTAGAAAGCAACAAAACCAATTCCTGTTGTTAAACAGTGCTCCAGCTGAACCATTTCCTAGCACTGCTTGGCCAGCTGGCATGGACAGAACCACCAAAGTTCCAACAGCAATTTCACACACTGCTCCCGGTGGAATGCAGGCAAGGCCAATGTGTCCACATCACATTTTCCTCAGAAACTCAAAGCGTGCATTTATGCAAACCAAGTATCAAACAGCAATGTTTTCTGAAGCAGTTTAAGAAAATGCTACTCATGAACGGGGGTCAACAGCACCAACTTCAAATGCTGAACCTGCATTCACAACTTTTGAGTAGCCTGTATATAAAAATCAGTATTAAACTGCTGCGCACATTTCTAAAGAGAATTCTCATATTGTGAAACATCTCTTACAAAACATCCAAATAAGACAATCAATATAATTTCTGCTGCTTCCAAAACATTTGTTTTGTTTAATATCGAATCAAATTCAGCTGAGAAGTGAATTCTTGACAGTCAGATAAACACACCACATACCTTGCACAAGCAGGAAAATGAAGAACCAAGTAACAAATAGCACACACACACAGAGTAAATTATTCACAACTGCCATAAGTTTTGCAGTGACTCTCTTTTCAAAACAGATGTTTTTCTGGTTTGTATCAATAAAGGTCTTATTGAGAGGATTTCACTTAATCCACCTTCCTATTCTTGCACCTCAATTTCTCTACACTCTAAAATACTGTCACATGAAGCCAGTCCATAAGCTGCAGCCCTTCCACTACAAAAAATACTAGCACATAGTAGTCGTCATTCATGAGGAGTTAGGGTACTGTTAACAGCACAAAGACAATAACAGATCGCCACAAAGCACAGGAAAAAAAACCACACAGGACTGCATGTTTCTGTTTATCTTCTACACACTCATATTACCTAAACCAGTCAGACAACCGACCTCACCTCCAGCACTTTTAGTGTTACTCAGTTTTATCTCCCTTTCAGGACAGTCACTAAAGCAGCTGGTCACAGAAGAAAACTGTCCACAGGCTGTTGGTTTAGGCCCTGCCTGGCAATTAGGTAAAACACATTATGGACACCAGCAGCTCTAACTTTGTAACATGGGAAGCTGAAGTAAAAAACAAAATTAAGATTCAGAAAACAGAAGAATGAGAAGTCAATATATAGCACAGTCTAAAAATCAGACTTCCAGTAGCCTGAAGGCAAGGAAAGAAAGAAGCATTAAGTGAATGTATGCTATCAGCTCCAAGAAAAGATGTGAGAATTTGTGCTTGCTTATCCACCATGCCTTCAGCCATCTCCCTCTCCTCTAAGGAAGCAGAGAAGTCTGCCAGTTTGTGGCAGGGCAGATGAAACCTGACACTACTTCATCACCTGTGAATATCAAACACTTGGTGCTATCCAGATTTCCTCGTTTCTGGAATATATTTTTTAAAAAGGTATATATTCTGAACACAAAGCAATCTCTACAGAGAGCCACCAATACAAACATTTAAAACATCCTGAAAACTGTACTAAGAGTTATGAAGTTTAAGATTCACCCAAAGTTTATCTGAGGCTTGCAAGTAGATTTTGGTGATAGTCACATCAGCCCTGGTTATCCAAATCAGCAACAAGACAGCAGCACGTAGAACCTCCCAGCACTTCTCATGGTCAAGTCAGTTCCTGTAACACAACCAGTAAATCAACACAGCTGCTCTGCAATACCAGTGCACCCTCTCTGGAAAGTCCCCATCTGTGGCCAATAGCACTTAGTTAACATACCTATCCTCACCAACTTATAAATGACTTCTGATTTAGTTTATTACAATGACACTCTGCTACTATATGGTATTCTGTACTGTAAGTTTTCCAGGGTTTTGTATTTTGTGGTAAGGGTATATATGACACTGACATCAACACATGAGGTTGCACAGTGAAATGATGTATTCGTAATGGAATATACTGCAGAGTTTCTCTATTCTTAACCATTCTTTTTTTAAGCAATTAGCCATCAGCAGAGATTGTTTAAGATAAATATCTTCCTTCGTCTTTAAAATAGGTTTTAGATTCACGAGCCAGTAGGATGTAAATGAAGAGGCAGATAGGCTGCTGCACACAATATTAAACAGCCTGTAAGCCGGCATTTCTAATGCTGAAGATTCTCATCCTACCTTTCCTCTCATTTTTTTTATGGACTTCTGAACTGTGACTTTAATTAATCACAGAAAGATTTAATAGGTAGCATATTTCTAGAACAAGCGTTATCAGAATGAATAGTGCTACGTCTACAAAAAAAATTATAATTCTGCAAACACTCTGCTGTGCTACATTTGATAGAAGAGATCTCTGCAGTTTCTTCAGTGTAATGTCACATGAAGTTCCACTACAGATGGTTCCATGATGAATCCTATTATCACAATATACGAAGTAACTCTGCCAACTGTCTTTTGCAGGTCAGTTTTGCCACAGAAATCATAAACCAGAATGGCTCCATCAAAAGAAAACTTGTGTAATTCAACAGTTTGGCAAAGAAGCTGTTATGACAGCAGATTAAAAGACTATTCTTAGCAAAACACTCTTTTTCAGAAATAATAGGATAAGGCAAGGATCTTCCAATTCCTTAATCCTTTTTCAAATAAAAGATTATACAAAAGGACAGTAGATGGGGAGAAAATAAAGGGAAACATTTTTTAAAGGCTTAAAATATTCAGGGTTAGAGCAGGGCATTATTTGTCACTCCAGGTTTTTGTTTTTTTTTTTTTTAAACAATGTTCTTAAAATCTGAAATCAGTGAAAATTCGGTGAAGCAAGACTTCAAAAAGCTGTCCCATTTTAAGTACTCAAACTGTCTCAGAAATGCTATCTGAATGCATGCTGCTGGACCCAGAAAACAGGTTAAAAATCTCAGTTAAACCATAATCCTGCCAAATGACTAGGACTACTGCATTCAAGGCAATGCTATTCCATATTGCTTTATACACTTCCCTTTTGTGCAGAACCATATGTCATGCCCCATTCAACTTATTCAGGTACTTGAAAAAGCTTAACCATAATCTAACTTGAAATTCACAAGAAGACAGTATTGGCACTATACTGTTTCAGCTAACTACCTAAGGAACTGTTAATTCTAACCATACCACAAAAGTTTGCCTGCATATGCTAGTCCTCCACCCATCCAATGACAGCTGGCAAAGCAGTAATATAGAATAAATAAGCAAAGCGTCAGTAAAGTAAATCAGTAAATATGACTCAGAGTACTTCAGTGAGATCTACACAAGGTTAGAAGTGAAATCACATTCCAGGATTACTCTGGGGTAGGAGGAAATGCTTGTTCTTTAACCTCTTCTTGTAGGGAAAGATGAAGCATATAGAAGCTAAATGTTTCAGCAGAAGAAACAGATCAAAAGATTCTTCAATTCTTTTAAAGTACACAAGCAAACAAAAGATACTAAGTGACCTAAAATACTCATTAAATATCAGTGATGAATTGGATAATAGCTATAGACCATTAGAGGAAGCAAGGAGTTGCATAACAGCTGGGAGAAAAAGTTTTCAGAATGTTTTAAAACTACATTTAAGAATCACATCAATAGTTCCACAAAAAAATACATAATTCTTAGAACATTTTAATGTTAAATCCTAGTTACAAAAACTTAGAATCCAATTATGAATGTGCTACTTTCACTAATTCATGCATTTATCTGTTAAGTACAAGCAGATTAATGTGCTATGAAGTTCTGTCTAAAGTATTTGGCATAAAGTACCTCAGTAATAACAGCTTTAGAATGGAACAAAAAAAAACTCTAAAACATATTAGAACCTCAGCACTGACAATTCCTTCACAGATACCTCCTGTAACACAGTACAGTACTTTGCACAATAATTCACTGAGAGTGGGGTGGGAAGGCAGGCAGTACATTTAAAATAAATGCTTTACTTTGTAGGTAGTTTGTAGGAAACTACACCAATCTACAGGATTCATTACTAACAGCAACAGTTCTGTTGTCCCATTTTTCTTAGACTCCAGTAGTGCCTGGTGTTCTGTCCTAGCAAAAAAATTACTAAGACAGAAGTTCCCAAACTAGGAAGAGTTCGAGAATTCCCATTCTTTAAACAAGAACAAAAAAAACCTTCAGAAACACTGCTGTGCACTGTACACTAGAGCTAGTGGCTATGCACATGAAGAGTTGTGATGAGAAACTTTCTGAAGAAAACTATGAAGAAAGAATTTCAAATAAACTAAAAAAGGGGGAGAATAAAGCAGCTCTAGTCACATCAAGATTTTCTGATTTCCCCACAATGCCGTGCTAGTATTAACGAAATACTTTTATTTGCAACATAATCTTATTAGAAACTGAACCATTGGCTTTTTCCCCATCTCGACACATAAGTGGCACAACAATCTTGTAATGCTTCAATTTAAAAAACAGCCAAAGAAACCCCAGCTATTGTTCAACAAGGAGTTTTGCATTGCAGCAACCATGCAAATGAAAAGTCACTCACTGTTGGAAGACTTCACTGCTCATTAAATGAACCACTGCCCCGCACAAGTACCCTCCTGTTACTGTGTGTGTCCTGAGTGTTCACTTTTGGCACTAAATGAAACAAATGAACCTAGCCCATACCTTTCTAATAAAGCTTTTTAGGATATCATGTTACTACCCTTCCTACTCTGAAGGTAACCAGGATGTTTCTCACCATCTAAAACATTCACACAATGAACAATCAAGAATTTATAAAGATTTACGCTGATCGGCACATCAACCATGGTATGCACTTTTACCGTTTCCATAGTAAAACTTGAAATTAGGATTACATGCTCAAAACTACATTTGTACTCTTATACCCCAGATCCTGCAAGTAAGCATCATAACTACTGTTAACCTTGCTTCGACATAATCTCAGGCATTAAAGCTATTAAAGAATATATCTAGGGCTTGCAAGGATGTGCCATTCCCAACACCAGATTTCCCACACAACTCTATCTTAGTCACACATGAGCAGCTAGCTGTATTCACATATTTAACTACCTACAGGTTCAAACCCCAGGACAGCTGCTTTGCTAAGATACAAAACAGTCACTCTGGGTTGTAACTTTCTATTCTGCTCACCTCCCTTTCCTCAAGATTCCTGGTTAACTTTACTAAATGGACAAATATGTAAGGATTAACAGAAATAAATGAGCTGCCGGATGCTGTCTTCTCAAGGCAGCACAACCATTAAGGACAACAGCAGAGAAAAATTTATGGATCTGCCATGGTTCTTTTTCTTTCTCCCAGCTGCTATTAGTCCCACCACCTCTCTGCAGTCATGAAGTATTGTGATCAATTGGAAATCAGAGCTGGTCTGCTCCATGAGGCCACTCCCTGGAGCAACCACACTCCAGCTAAGCGTAAGGAACTGTCACCCACCCAGCAGAAGATCAAAGCCTTGCAGCAGCAGCCACCAACATGCTCCTCTGCTACAGAAAGCAAGACCTGGACAAACTTCAGCTGGCTACCGTGCTGCTTGCTGCAGGCTGTTCCTTTGGAGATAGGGGTTTTTTGTTCATCACAGTGATCACAGGCACGATAGGTACCATACCCTTTTTTTTTGTCCTTTATGCTAGCCTGCAAGCACTTTTGGCCTAGTCAGCTGGAAAGTTCAATGGAGGGTAGAAAAACACCAGTATTGCCACCAGCAGACTGGAATGAAGATGCTTATCACATCTCATTACTTCTCCATCCACAACTTCTAACACAGTTCTGAGCAGCCTTGCTTATCTACATCAACATGCCTTTGTTTTGCCAACTTCCTCAAGCTAATTTGAAAATAAAATTTCAAAAATCTATAAACAGTAGAATCATAATATGGCTTGAAAGCAACCTCTGGAGATCATCTACCTGCTCAAAACAGGTAGAACTTCAAACTTGTATTTACATCAGGCTACTCTCTACCTTGTCCAGTTGAAAGTCTCCATAGATGGAGATTCTGTGGCCCCTCCAGGCTCTTGGTGCAGCACTTACCCACTCCCATGCATCAAGACATTCCCTTCACGTCCTACCAAAATTTCTATTCTTATGCCTTGTGACCATTGACTCATCTTTTCACTGTTTACTTCTGAGGGGAAAGTGGCTCCATCATCCCTATAAGCCCTTGCTTAAAGATGGTTAAATACAGCAATTACATTCTCCCTTAGCCTTCTCTTCCTCAGGTTGCAAACCCATTCCCTCCTCCACCCTCAGGTGCTCCAACCCCCTACCATCTGAGCAACCCAGTGCTGGACTCCCTCCAGTTTGTCTCTCTCACACAGGGTGCATACATGTGTGATCTACTAGGCAGCACTGCAGCTGGAGCTTCACAGCCACCCCCCAGATGGGAACAGTTCCTTCCCTGTACCTGCTAGCCATGCTTTCTAATGCAGCCCAGTAAGTAATTAGCCTTGAGGGCTACAGACACACACTGCTGACTCCTGGTCAGCTTCTCATTCATCAGGAGCCCCAGGTCCTCTTCTGCAAGAGTTGCTGCCCAGTCAGCAGCTCCCAGCAACTGACAGCAGAAGAATCACTTTCATTTTATGCACCTACATGCATAGACACGCACGCTTACAGAGCTGGGCATTTCCATGATTTTGAGATCACAGTGAGAAACATGATACCTAATGTTCATTCTTCTTATTTCACAACAATCAAAACACCAGACTAGAGACTTTCAGGTTTTGTTCAGCAGACTAAGGTACAAGGTAAATGTAGTCTGTGTCTCTTCAAGCAATGATGGGACCACATATTTTAGCCATAGTTTGTAGTTAAAAGAGTAAATATTGGGTTCAGACATTTTCCTGCATGCTTTTAAGATCTACAGTGGAAAAAAGAGCTTGGTATAATGCCAATATAATTGACTAATGGGAAGTTGTCAGAGTTGTTTTTTGATTTGGTTTTTGGTTTTTTTTAAATACTCATAATCAATAATTACAGTGAATAGGCTTTCCAGCAGCACTGTAGAATTAATGTTTGCCCTTTTTGTTTATTTTAAGTGTACACACAGGAGCACATATACAGTATTTGCTTTGTTTGCAACACAAATGACCACGAAGTTAAAGTATATTTTCTGCCAGTCACCATTTTAGCATTAGTCTACAATATCCAACTGAGTGATTAATAAGCATCCCGTCTGTTCACATATCAAGCAGCATTTATCCAACAATAAAAGTGACAATATGGGCAACAACTATCAGGTTTATTTTAGTATCAAGCTTATGGGCAATCAATTTGGACAGAAAAAGAACCAAGGATTAGTTTTTAATCACTTGAAGGAAAAAAAGCATCTTAAGTTAAGAAGAAATGTGTTGCTATTAGCTACAAGCTTGGTACTCCAAGATCATTATCTCACATCAAGAAAAATGCAGGCCTTAGAAAACCTTACAAAAATATTTTACAAAATAAATAACAGTCAAGGTAACAGTACTATATAAACAGCTGGTTGGTCAGTTCTCCACACGGATCTGATCCAACATCAGTAAGAGATCTCTTTCTCACAATCTGATGCAGTCAGCTCCAGTCTCTTGGAGGAGTTCTCACCCATAGGCTTTGTAAAAATCTATAGCAGAAGCAAACTGCTATCCACCGTTGGCTGTATAAGCTGGAGTGTTCCTTATGCTACACAGAATGAAAGGGTCTTCCAGCTCACAAAAGGAGGCCCACTACCATGTGCTCGGTGTGTTCCTTGAGCTTATACATCAAAGTTGACATCAAGGAAATCTTAAGTTACATTTTAAAAGTATCTAGCATTTCTAGTTGGTTTTGATTTCATTTTCTGTGACTTAATTCTTCAAATTCAAGTATTAATTCCCCTTAAGTAAAGGTTATATCATGCATACCTACACTTACTGCTATTTACTTCCCAAAAATTTCAAGTCAATGTACTGGCAACTTATTCCACCCATCACCAAGTCACAATGAATTTCTCAACATCACCTTCAAATTCTTCTAAGACAACACATTTCTTAAAAATATCACCATTCACTAAGAAGGCTACAGTTTTGCCACAGGACTAACTCGTACTGATGAACAGAACTAATAAAATTCCACTAAGTATCTGGTAAATACAAACAACTTGGGAAACTACTCAGTGACCTACATCTGCAGTCCCATATTTTGAATAAGAATTGGGACAGAAAAAGAGTAGGGTATTTCAAGCTCTTTCTTCTGAAGACTCATGTATTACTGAGAAATAATAAGCTAGGAAAAGCTATAGTAAGGGAAGTTTTGAACACTGAATTAAATGCTGCCCCTACCAAGCAAAATAACCTAAAAAATAAATGCTACATATTTGTGAAGCGCCACAAGAGATAAATGAGCATTGGCATTCTTACATATAAAATATAGTCCTAAAATAGTTAATATTTTCTTCTTCACAAACACAGTATTTAAAGAAAGTGGAAAACACAGTTAGCAGCACTATGAGGATGCATCTTCTGCCTCACTGCCCTGCCTCAGTCCAAAAGCTTCCAGAATGTTTTATTTAACGGCTGCTATTGATACTACACATATGCTCTGAAATGATTAATACAGCTAGGTTTGGAAGAGGATGTCCATCCACATGAAGTTAGACTCAAAACTTCTACACCAACATTTATTAACAAATGGGTACTCATCCCCAATTCATTTTGGGCTCTACAGTGCATTCAAGAAACGAAAATAAACATCTTGTTCAGAATGCTTTTCAGTAACAGCAGCAGAAGACCAAGTCTGCAAACAGATTTTTAAACAAGCACTTCTCAACATAAAAGAGGTCTGCCCACTTCCATCACTTTAGTCTTCCAGCAACCACTACCTGGTCTGTGAATACCTTTGTGCATATGCATGACTGATAGCAATCCCCACCTAAGCAGTCTCCTTGTCTTCCAACCTTGCAATGGCATAGCTGTTTGTTCAGACACAAGGGAATTAATCGGGCTGAAAAATAGTCCAAGAGGAAGATTTTTTTCAGCTGGATCAGTTAGCTCCTTGATCTATTTTGCCACACAGCAACTGGCAAGAAGGAAAAGCAGGCAAGCAAGATAGCCACTGAACACAAAACTATGGTGTGACATTACATAAACACAATTGCCCTGAAAACTCAAGGACTTTATCAACAAAGTATCTCTCACTGACACTATAGTCACTGTCAAAAAGTACGTATGCAAATAAAAGCAACTATTGCTGTATTTTCACATAAATATACCTTGTAATGGAGCAATGAATGCCTCTTTAAATATAGCTCATCTTTTCATGAGGATAGCCAGAAAGGCCCTTTATCAAATTTAAAGACTAATTTCCATCTCCATTTAAACACAGGGATTCCTGAAATAGTTGAAAACTAGATGCTCAGATTCTTAAAGTAAAAATTGGTTTTCAGAATCCATGTCCAAACTGTGGTGAATTTCACAGCAGGCAAACAACATAAAGTAGTCTCAACTAGATTGTTAAAGAGCCTTCAAAATCCAAGAGATCCTTCCATAACATAAACAGAAGCCTGTTTCTGCAGGTTTTGAATTAAGGACTAAGGGGTTTTATAAAGGAAACATTTACAGCAATAAAATACATTTAGCCTTTATTTAAATAATCTGATTTTGATCCCAGGTTGTCTAATTTCCAAAGTGATACAGCAATGAAAATTATATATATTAAAAATATATAGTAAAGCTATATACACACGGAGCACTTCTTTTTTTCCCCCAAGGCAGATGACTGGGAAGTTTAAGAAATAGCACACTATACTTTGCAGCAGACTACCAAGAAGGACAATTGTATTTGTCCAGGATACTGAATCAATCCTCAGAAATAAGGAGCTAAGCATGTACTTCCCATGCATCTTTTAAAAAATAAGCATTCAAACAATTTAGGCAGTTGAGGAAGGATGAAAAAGAAACTAAAAACACATATACAGTGAACAAATAAACAGGTAGCATTATAAACTCAAATACTATCCCATTAGCTCATGGTTTAAAAAAAACAAAACAAACAAAACATGAAATACACACTTCGATTCATCTTGGGTAAGTAGAAGGCAGAAAATAAATTCTGTTGTTAAAATCTCCAAACACTTGTTTATTGCCTCATATTTGCATAACAATTCACCAATATAACAAGTTTACCTAAAGCCTTTGCAAAGGAGGTTATACCTACACATCTATAAAGCCAGCAAAGGCCTTGGTCCCTGAAGAGCAGGGTTAGAAGTTAAAACACAAAAAACACACACAAAAGGCAACTCTACTTCTGCCTAGAACAAGCAGTCCAAAACTACAGGACTCTGAACCATATTAGATCATCTTACTAACGTTTCTGAAGTCTCCACAGAGTATATGGTAGCCCACAAGATTACCTTGAATACTCATACGAGACAATGGTCCAAAAAGCTTGAGAACTTCTGCACTGGAAGACACTGCCAAAATTCCTTTTTCAGGATGATGACAAAAGTTCATACACCCTCTGCAACTCTGGATTAGTCTTGTTCAGCTGATGTTTCTCTCCCCCTTCTCCTATCATCCTTTTGCCCAGCTGGCCCTGAAAACTGTCAAGATCTGACAGGCAGTCTGCAATTTGTCTGGTCCCTGCACTGGCATCACACGTTCCACAGAACTCCATACCTGCATCGCACCATCAAACTAGTCAATGTTACACATCTTTGAAACAAGTGGGGCAAAAAGACAAGATGGCTGCCCCCACAGACTGAGATCAAAGGAGGGGACTATTTGAGATTCAGTATTTATTTTTCTTAACTACTAGCAGAAGAATTAAGAGTTTCCCTCCAATATACAAGGAATGCTCAATTAAGTCAGTGAACTCACTTTGACAGTATCCTTAACTAGCTTTGGCCCAGTTTCTCTTCATGTTAGAGTTTAAACCATCTCCAAGTTATTTAATATACTGATATACCTGCAAACACATAAAGATGCATGTCATATACCATTCTGCCCTAGAAGTGCATTTGTTGGCATCTCTAGAAGTGAGACCAGGTCTCATGTGACCTGCGAGACCATCACTGGTTAGAAGTCTCCACACCTGTAAGGAAAACCCAGCTGCAACAAGTAAGCTTGCTCAATTCCACATGCACATGCCCTAAGGCAAGTAATACTTTCCTTCCCCGAACAAGCATAACACCCTTTGTGTTTCTATTATCAGATAGGCCAAAGCGTGTAGGATTTTTCAATTGCCTGAAAGGCTTCAGCAAGCCTGTTCTGTACAACACTGAAATTCAAAAACACGCTATATGCTCAAAACCATTACTGTAGCGGGAGGGGAGGAGAATAAATAATCAAGTGGGATTTGTATTTGTAGGTTATTAGCGGTGCATCAGGTCAAAATTCACTGATGGAACCGCTCCAGACAGAAAGGCATAAAGAAACAGGCTTTGGACAGACACAGAGAAACCAAAGAGCCAAAGAAATTCTGCAAAGAGACAGCTCACTCCTTTTGCAAGAAATATACGAATTAAAAGGCAAAAGAATCAAAGACACTGCCGGGCTCCCCCAAGCCCCTCTATCTGGAGCAGTTGCATGATCCCAGAGAAGTACTGTTTTCCTTAAGAGGCATTTTTAAGAGCAAGGTCGTGGAAGCTGACCACCCAGGCGGCTCGCTCGCTCGCGGGGCTGCATTCCCACCTCCTCGACCGCAGACCCTTCCTCCCCCGAAGGCCGAGCGGGAGCCCGGGCTGGAAGGCTACGCCAGCCCGGCCTGCCCCGGGTGCCCCCGCTCCCAGGAGGAGGAGGAGCCCCGCGCCGAGCCTCCTGCCCCTCCTGCCACACCAACAAAGAGGCCCCCGCCATTATCCACCGAGACTCCCCCGGCACCGAGCAGACACGGAAGGTCACCGGACCGGAGAGCCCCGCACCGCCTCCGGGCAGGGGCAGGGCCCGCCTCCGGCTCCCTCCCGGCCTGCTGCCCCGTCGAAACATAAACAAAGGGCCCGGGCCCGGGCCCGGCCCCGGCCCCCGCGGCGCGGCCGCTCGCCCGCGTAGCGCGCCGCG